>NC_065520.1:11307693-11385598 GCF_006386435.1 Epinephelus moara
TGCAATTTCAATCGGTTGCTATAGCGCCCCCCTTTGGCCAATTGATGTAATATTGCTTCATTCACATCCTCCCATGACCCTCTAACACTGTGCCAAATTTCACATGGATTGACCAAGTCAGTGAGGAGAAAAACGTGGAACAGACACACCCACAGACAGACAGAGTTTTCGTCATTATATAGTAAGATACATTAGAAGAAAAGACAGGCTGTTATGAAAAGTATTGCACCACAATTCGTACGTACAACCCCCATAAACACAATCCAGTAATTTGTGTCTTTGGGGTGGTGGGTCAACAACCACAGGTCTTTCCCCCAAGACACCGGTGTTTGCAACCATGTGAAACCAAGTGAGCTTTGAGTTATTTTAAAGGTACGTCATCAGCACATTTCTTTGCCTAAAGCTACCTTTAAGTTAACCTATGCATCTTTCCATTAAGTCTGTAACACCATTCATGAGGCGCCAGTTCGTTTTTCAAATGTATTTTTATTATTTTCTTTGGCACTTCGCACATCACAAGCCGAGTAATCTAGTTCCGTTATATTGTAGAGAAGGCAGACATCTCTATGAGCGATATCTCCAACACTCTGCAACTCACACCAAGACAATCTAGACTGAAAAGTAGCACCACAGATCAGAGAACAAATATGTAGTTTCAGATTTTGGGGTGGACTGTCCCTTTAACTCTCCATTTTCTTGACTTTTCTTGAAATTACAATAATAATTGTAAAATACATGAAAAGTATCGAAGTGTTAACCCTTCCCCTTGCAGAAAACAGCATTTGCATTTACTGATGCTGACAAATATGACAAAAATGACAATAAAACAGTGGTATTATACCAATAAAAAACCCAAACAACAGAAATATTGGGGTTCTGGGAGGGTAATGCTGCATAAATAGCACAGCCAATCCCAGATATAGAGATGCCAAACGGCAGAAGGAAAGGCATATTTTTCTTTTTGTTCCTATTTCTGCATGCATATGCCTTTATTGGATAGTGAGAGTAGAGAAAGACAGAATATGAAGGGAGAGATGCCATCAGAATAATTTGAAGTGGCTATTATCGTTTTAAAAACCCCCACATTGTGGCTTTAATGTAATCTAAATGAAATACGTCTTTTGGACTTTGCTGGCATCGTTGCTCCTTCCTTAAAGTCATCAACTGTGACCTGACTTCATCCCCAGACCAGCTTGGTCAGCTAACGTATACACAAAGTGTTGATGTCCAAAATTAAAAGAGCTATAACGCTATTACCCGCCGCTGACTGGCAACCTAAACAATGAGCTCAGTCACTTAGGTATGTCCATCTCTATTTGTCCCCCCCCCCCCCGCGTTCTCACTTGTCAGCAGTTCCTACCCTCGGCGCAATTTGAATAACCTCCCATCGCTGCAGTTTGCCCGTCGTTCGTCAAGAGGACAGTAATCATGCACTTGGCTCGGCTCCATACGTCAGGAGAAGGCTGGCTGCCCTTCAGTCAAGAATCTGGTTGATGTGCTTCATAAAGAAAAAAAGAGACCCACTGGGGAACTTTGGTATCTGTTTTGAACTCACAAAGTAATCATGGAAGTTATTGTTACCTAGCTGTAATCAGATCTGGGGTATTATCCAGGGTTGTCTGCAATTTTTTTTTTTAAATAATCTGATAAGACTGTGATATTTGTTTCCTGACTTGCAATTACCCTTTTAAAAGAAATGATTACACAGATTTTTGCAGCTGTATCTTTTCTCCAACAACAACAACAACAAGATATGTTCGACTACACCACCTTTATCCGGTCTGCAAGGGGTCATAGTCTAGAAAGGCACTGAAACTAGGCTATCATATACCTCCTGCCTTAGATTCAAGCCCATGATTTCAGCTTAACCACTCTGTGCTTGTAAAACACAAACCTCCTTCTTCTGATCTACATCAGCTCCAGCATGTCAAACCAACTGAACAAGGGCTTTTACTCTCCCGTCCATGATAACCCTGACCTCCCTCGATGGAACTTAACACCCTTGTCGGCCCCCATCGCCGCTGATGTTGCCGCGAATCCGTGCTGGGTGTTATTTCCCGCCCCTGGTGTCGCCTCCTAGGCTTTTCCATGCCCTTTTATCTCTGTAATCACTAGTCAGCGTACTGAGATCAGACACACTGTCCGAGTGACTCCCCTCACAGGAATGTGAGCGCTCAGAAAACTCAAACGAGAATATGAAAGGACGGGAAGGTGTTGCGCGCGTGTTTGCATTCGTTTAAGTGTGTGTCCGGCCGAGTGTGCAACTTTCTGGCACAAACACTGCTGGCAGCTCTCCATAGTAATCAAATCACACGTCACCGGGGCCGACGTGCATCCGCTCAGAAGTTCAGTCAAGTTAAAAGTCGTGTGTGTTTGTGAGGTGCCATGAAAGAAATTGGCTGCTATGTGTTTTTGTGTGCCTGTGCCACAGCTATGCCGGGGTCACCGGGATGTCATTCATAGTCACAGTTTGTGACGGGTGTCTGACAAGCCCCACAGGAGGACTGCTTGATGTGCTGATACAGACAAGAATGTTTTCTTAAAGTGTTTTGCAGAAGGAAAAAACACTGCGGGTCAAGAAACACACGCTTGAAGATGAAACCAGCAGGGAGCTGGTGGTGCTTTACATACTATCCACTGGATGTAATGCAACCATCTCTTGTGCTGCATATGCAAAACTGAGGAAAAAAAAGTCAAAGGTAAGGTAAGGCAAAGAAAAAACAAGGGACTGATAAATCACTGCAACTTGAAAAGAAAAGAATCCAAACATAAAAAATGAACGGGAGAAAAAAAAAACCCAAGATGACACTCAGAGAGGAATAGCTCTCACTATCTCTCCAGCTCAACACATTGCATACAAGCTTTCTCATCCCAAAGCGAGGTATTTCATCTCTTTTATTTTAGCAAAGCCAGATCCTAAAACCAGATTACAACGTTAAGGAAAGTTTTCAACTAAATGGTCATGATAAAAAAACAAACATTACTCACATTGGCCTTTTATCACCTCAGATTTGTGGAGGTGGCGTGTCTGCCTCATTAAATCTCCTTCATGTTTTCTATTCAGTGCAAGCATAAGATCTGCATCTGCCACTGTATGCCAGTCTTTCTTAGTCATCGTCTGTGTGTGTGCATGCGCGTGACATCACATGAGGTGAGGTGTAACAGCGTAATGCTGATTCATCCCCCAGCGAGCTGCATCTACAGTACAGGTAGGTGTTGTCCCATTGTTGCTGTTGTTTGCTCAAGTATGCAGGAATTGTCTCCAGTGTGTGACACTTCTGTGAAATGCCACAGTATGCACAAACGCTGCCTCTGTTAGTGAGCATATTTCATGGGAAAAGCAGTAGAAGAAGTCAGCATTAAGCTTGTTACTAGGTCAAATGTGATCAGTTGAGTGTTTGGGTTTCAATAGCGTTTTAACAAATCCTTTCTAATCTCTTATTGAATCTAATTAGGTTCCAACATTTGCAAGCAACTAAAGCTATAAATAACTCAAACTGGGTGTAATAATCTGTAATCACCTTTTGTTGACTGAGGAGGCAGAAACAGAGAGGCAGCCTAATTAATGTTCCCAACCTGTAGCTCCAACCTGAAATGAGAAAATGTATAAAATGTTGCTTGAGTGCATCCGACACATTGAAACGCCTGCTTATTTAACACCTTTTTTTAGTGCTTGGTTCAAATATAGGAGGTCCAAGAACAGAGCTAGAAAACAATAAATAAGTTAGATGCACGGACAGATTGTGAGACAGTGGGCCCCTGGGCAGATATGCAAAGGGCCGCACCACCTCACCTACACAGGAGCCAAACATAAGGAGTTTGTGTTGGTTTTGTGTCTCTTTGTAGTTGTTTTGTCTCTATTTGTAGTCATTTCGTGTCTCCTTGTGGTTGCTTTGTGTCTCTGTAGTTAATTTGTGTGTCTTTGTAGTTGTTTTGTCTCTTTGTAGTTATTTCCTGTCTCCTTGTGGTTGTTTTGTGTCTCTTAGCAGCAATTTTTTGTCTCCCTGTGGTTGTTTTGTGTCTCTTTGTAGTCATTTTGTGTCTCCTTGTAGTTGTTTTTCCCTTTTCTGTCGTTGTTTTGTGTCTCTTTGCAGTTCTTCTCTATCTCTTTGTGGTCTTTTTGTGGTGGTTTTGATTCTCTTTCTAGTCTGTACATGTTAATTTGAGTGACATTTTGCTGGTAGGGGCCAGTGGGTGGCCCTGACATTTTGGGCCCAGTGCCTGTGCCCAGTAGGTCTGTTCAGTAATCTGATCATGTTCAGGTGGAGTCAAAAACTATTTTTAACTGGCAAAAGCACTCATCAGCACCTGAAAATGAGAAGATGCTACCTAAGTCTTTTCCATATTAATCATGACTGATAAAAAGGGGCAAGGAGAGATGAAATGAAGAATATTCTTTAGCGTCAGAGCTTCACAATTCTACATATTTTGCTATTTCAAAAAATATACTGACACTCTCCACATGCACTCCACTCCACCATACTCATCAATGCTAGTCTAGCATGTTCTGACTGTGATAATCACCCACTGATGAACACATTAAGGTGCACTGCAGTGCCAGACCGGCCATTAGCATTGGATCATTAGATCTTTGAATAACCTTTACTTTATGTCTTGTTTTTTTCATTTAAAAAAATTGAACATAAGGAAACCCTCTTAGTGGGCCTGAGGCGGTCGCCCATGTCCCCAATAAGATCCTCCACTAATTATAACTATTATCTGCCTGAATATCATGAGGATCATTATATCCTCAGTCACTCTCAGATCAAAGCTCCAGCTACCAAAGAGGAAGGCAGGATAAAAAAGAAGATAGAATAGATATCATTTATGAAACACAAGCTGATATTTCCCCAGTTTGTTCCAGCATGGCAGCTGCCCTGTTGAATACCCATCTGAACTTCGCACTCTCTCATCATTGGAAACATTTCTGTATGAATCCGGGAAATAAAGAATGAATGAGCGAGACCTAAGAGGAGAAAGTGCTTTGGAGGCTGTAAAATGAAATGTCACCAATTTCGTATCGCTAAAAGCAACAAGTCTATTTGAGTAATGAATGAATGCGTTCCATTGGATTCCCCTCCTTCCCTGCTTTATTTTTCACCTATTTTTTTGTGAGTGTGTGTGTGTGTGGGAGGGGGAGTGATCACATTTGTCTCCATTGCAAACCCTAAAGCCAGGATAAATGAGTTTAAATGATAGAGTATTTGCATCACTGAGCAAGATTTTGGATGAATGAGCTGCGGCTCATGATGAAATTCTACTCCAGGCACGCTGTATAATTTCAATCACATGTGAGGCTCATGCAATTCAATTATTCTATTGGATCAACTCCAGTATAGGCTATCACATTTACATTTGCATGCAGATAGGAAAAAGTATGGGTGTCTGAATTGTTAGTGAAGTCAAAGCAAACCTGCAGTGCAATTTATTTATGTATTAATGATTATATCTTATTTTCACCATGTCTTGGTTGTAATATTTATGAGATCCTAGATAATTTACAGTGGCATATGCACACTGATAATGGTCCAAAGTTAATGCATGTTGACTGCTGGTGTGCTTCTCCTGTCAATAGTTTGTCCATCAGGAAGCAACATATTGAGATTGGACTCTCTTTTAAGCAATCTGTTAAGGCATTGATGAAAACATAATTGTTTTCCACAGACATTAAAAGCACTGACTGGAGGTTTGCTTTGATGGCATCTACCACTGTGCATCATATTGAAGGGGTGAAGCAATGTACTGGGTCCATATTGATTTAAGATTAATCTATATATCCATCATTCAACATAATCTCATCTGATGTATCTGTGAGAGAGTTAAAAAGGAATAGTTGCATTTTGGAAGACATGGTTCTTTGCGTTCTTGCAAACAATTAGATAAGAAGATTGATACCACTCTGATTACTCATGTTGAATATGAAGCTGAATCTAGGAGTCTGTTAGCTTAGCTTAGCAACAATGGCTCAATCCAAATGTAGCAAAAATAATCTGCATCTTTTTTTTTCTATACAAAAATTGTAGTGTAAAAACTGAGTTGAGTTTTTATGAGGAGCTCCCATAGATATCAATATGACGTCACCCATTGGTTTGTGGACCCTTGTTTTAAAGCTTCATATGTGGCATTTTAGCCATCTTGGATCTCTGGGGCCAGAATTAACCATATTTGGATGGCGCTAACCTTCATGCTTGCTGCTAGCTTGGTTAGCAAGGTGCTTTAACACATATGGACAACCGCTAATGCTAATTTTCACTAGCAAAAACAGGCTAAAATACTATGGCAACTGAACATTCAACATCTTAGAGGGTGTTTTAGTACAACCAAATGCTGAATAAGACTTTTCAAATGACCAAAACATTACAATTAGCACACTGAAATAGTCATGGTTACGCCTATACTCTTTGAATCTAGGGTTATGCTATGGTCATGTAACCCAACCAACGTTGTCCCTGTGGTGGCAACTTCAGCCATGCCCTAAATTATGCATAACTGTAAGCCTTGATAACATGTAAATGGGTGTGTTATATAAAAATTCACCCCACGTCCAGATGTCATAAGTCCAAAGAGACCACCTGGCTGTAAACATGTTTACTTCTCTGTAAAGTTGGGCATTCTATCATTGGATGTCTATGGGGACTGACTAGTTTTTGGAGCCAGTCTCAAGCGGCCATTCCAGGAGCTGCAGTTTTTGGCACTTGGCTTAATTTTTCAGTCCCAGAGGCTGCCGTTGGGACCTCCATCCTGGAACTTTTAGTGGCTTGTTTTCACAGTGAGGTTTCCAGGCAACCATTTGACACTCTCTGTGGAGCTTGTTTGGGAAATAGCATTTGGATTTGATTTAGAAAGTGTAGTACAACCAATCAGCAAATGTAACTTCTCATGAAGTCACTTTTCGCTCATAGAACTATTTGACGGAATAGCACGCCATTTGCTATGATATGGTAGTCTTAAGTGCAGATATCCATTTGTCTAGGTGATGTTAAAGACTAAGTCTGCTTACCAATATGGCAACTGAATACATTATCTAATGTCCCACTGCATCAGTTTCCTCAGTTTAACTTCTGCTATATTTGGAACAACTTTCCTCTCTTTGGTTAATCGCTTTAAGGTGTTGACCTGTTTACCTTGGCTTTACCTGTCTTCAATTTTGGAAGCAATCCCAAGGCAATTCTGGGGTCACACCACCAGGCCCCATTAGAAAAATACTGCCGCAGCACAGACCCGAACAAAGGCAGTGAACTTCTGAACACTCTGAACTTTTAATAGTGTGTTTTGGGGTCACTGCACACTGAAGGTAGAGGCAATGTGTCACAGTTGGCTCTCGAGTTGGGCTGCGTCCCAGAGGATTCAATATTCCATTAGGACTATTATTTCTAAAGTAGATTAATCCCTGTCATTTAACGCTTGGCTGATGTCCATTTGAAGTCATTATGAAGAAGCACTGACATTGTTTCATAAATTATTCACAACATTATCTGGGACTCTCTACAGTCACCAAGCAGGGCTTTAAGGCTGGATCACTTGTCACTGGAGAGAAACTTGTTCACCTTGATGAATTAAATGCACGTATCATTTTCAGCATGCATGCAGGTGCAATTTGGTCGATCACAGGGACTCTGTTGGGCTATCATGCATGTGCTGATGAGGGTACAGTTCAGTCAGTTCTTTATAAATACACTTCCAACCAACCAAAAATATGCATCTTTATCTACATCCCTGTATTTGTTCGCTAATAATCAATATGTTCCTTTGCTAGTCACATTTGTGGCATTAACGTGAAAACACCACATTTGATCTATTCTTATCTGTGTCTATTCCCTGCTGCAGCAATAACCCAGTTTCCCCGCAGGGATAATTAAAGTTTCATTTAATCTAATTTAGGAGGTGGAATTCCTTTAAAATTCAAAACACAAAAAAAAAGTCCTAATATGAGGGCGATGAAGGAATTTTTAAGAATAAATGGTGCATTGTACGGTGGAGAAATGAGTTACATTTACACTCTGTGTGATTTGGGACCAAACCTGGATGGATAACAGTTGCATGCGAACACAGAATTGGCCTGCTGTTACAGAAGTACGCCGTGTCAACTGCACATCACAAGTTGTTATCTTAGTATCAGGTGTCAGTCATCACTTAATTAAAAAGCTAAGTACACTCAATTCTTGGGAAGACTTGATTTAAAGGATAAGACTAGTGATAAATTCATGTAAAGACCAAGCTTATTCCTTTTCCCATAGAGCTCCACTGTCGTCTGAAAGCTATTAAAAAGGCATCAGTGAACCACACTTTTGCATGTAGTGACACATTTCTTCATAATGACAAACAGGGGCACTGTAGTTTGTTTTGAATCGACCTCAAATTCACTGCAGTGGTGCTTTAAATTGTAGCGTGTATTCATCCGCAGCTGAAAATAGTCCCCACAAAAGCACCATTTACTTCAGTTTGAGTTATATTTGCCAAAAGCTACAGTGTCCAGCTACTTAAGGTTAATACAGAGCCTTTTTTGAAAATGAAATTATGTACCTGTGAGCCATTTTAGCTGAAAGCTCAAAGTTCAGTTAACATGGATTAAAATAAAATCGTAAACTAGGTAACGTATGTAGTCCACAATTTGAATTTTTAACTAACTTGACAGAAGGTTCCCAAAAAGTGAACTAACTCACATTTTCTTCATTTAAAAAATAAAATAAAAAATAAAATTCAATTAAACTAAATAAAATAGAATTAAGTAAAATAAAATAAATAAATAAAAATAAAATAGCATAAAATATAAAAAATAAAATAAAATAAAATAAACTTAAACTAAATAAAATAAAATCAAATCAATCAAAAAAAACAAAAAAAAACAAAACAAAAAAAAAACAAAAAAAACTTGCAGATATTTCCCAAGACTGTACGCTTCAACTCAAAGTCATTTGAGTGGTTTGTTTGTTTGGTTTGTTTTTTTCAGACCCAGCGGGTACAATTTGCAGAAAAATGTGCATTTTTTTTGTTGGAATATGTACTGATTTGTTCATAAAATTCCATCAAATATTCAAATGAAGTGGCTTCAGCAGCAACGATAGCTGTGTTGACCGAATTTGTGCCCTAAATTCCTGAGTGCTGTAAAACACAATTCGTGAGTGAGTGTCATAAACTGCTGCAAGGGTTAACAACACTCACAGTCATGGTAGCTGCTAACAAATACTTTCAGTTCATCGTTCACCAAAAACACGAGCATGTTTAATTACCTCACTCTTTTAGCACCTTCATGCACAACACTGCAGGGCAGGGAAGCCAAGGTACTGAAAGATGAACTACCACATTGTTGTTTTGACACTTCACACAGCTACTTCCTCTTTTATTTTAAACCCCAAATACTTTGCTGTTCACACCCACACAATCCTGCCCTTTCTCTTATGAGGAAAGCTCAGAAGAGAGCAGCTTCTCTTTCATGTTGAGGTAACAGTTGAGGTGATTGCAGCATCTGATCAGGACTCCTCCCCGTGGAGAAGTTTCGGGCAGGTCTGACAGGAGAGGGCACCCTGTGGCAGACTCAGAACCCGCTGAAGGGATTACTTATCCCAGCTGTCCTTGAAACACCTCAGGATCCCTCAGGAAGAGCTGGAGGATGTGGCTGGAGCGCGCTGCCCCCGCAACTCAGACCTGGACGAGCAGCCAAGCTGAAACGATAGATGGATTCCTGCGTGTCCACTTGCTTTTTTTGTGTTTGTTGGCATGATGTTTTGTTGACAAGCACAGGAAGGATTAAGGACACCATACACCTGTGTCACGCAACCATTACTGACACTGAAACCGGTTCTTTGCAATCGAGAAAGCCTTACACTCTTTGAAGTCTCACATTTATCAGCTGTCAGGATCAGTTTAGTCAGGCCTGCGTAATGTTTTTGACTGACGTATCTTTATTGTGCATTTGAGTGATGCCTTGAGATATGCCACAGCTTGCCCCGATACCTTGGCAGACATCCAGCGACCTGAACCTGCTTGGGATGATGAACTAAAATACAGATAAAGCCTGCTCATGCTGCAGAGCCGTGCTTTGAAGTATACTTAGCATTGCTATCTTTGTGATAATCATTTGACGTGAAGTTGGACATTTGTCACATCTCTTTCATGTCTAATACGAAAGTTATACTGAAGCACATGTAAAACATCTGATGCTTATTAATTCATGCGTTACAGTTTTCTTACTCCTTTAATCCTTTCCAGGGTCAGAGCCATAATTAGCTGTATCATAACTTCCTGGTTTGGCTTGTGTTGATACGGCATGTGGTTACCATTCCTTCCCACATCCTTTATCTCAAGACTGGTTCAAATAAGTCAGAAAAGGGATTCGTGAAATTGCTTCTTTTTAATAGCATGCTAATTGATCTTTGAGCTAATACTAAAATCTTAGATGAAACAAAAGCTGAAGTGACTTTTTTGCTACTCAGGAGCAGTGGAGCAAGCTGTAAACACAGCATTGACAGCAGACATGGAGCAGCGTGGATTTAGATAAATAATACTGGACATCTGATGCATATTAGTGCTCCATTCAGTTTCCCTTTAGCTCTCTTTTTGGCCTCTGCCGACTCCTAAGGGAAATATGTCGCTCCTTAGCAGCTACATGCTAACAAACAGACACAAACAGTGAAGTATAAGGTTTTAAAACCACCACCATTAGCTTAAAGATGCTGAAATGCTCCTTCAAATATTCATATGAACTGGCTTCAGCAGGACCAGTAATTGGGTTGTCTGAATGCCAGTTGTTCATGCCAGGTGCCATAATTACTCAGGTGCTGTGAAAATCAGTGCATAAGTGTGAACATTAGCATGTATTTAGATAGTTATTCCTGGCCATCTGATGAATGAGTCCCCTATTCAGTGTCCTTTTAGCTCCTTTTTGGTCTCCACCAACTCCCGAGGGAAATATCTGGCAGTAAAACCAAAACCATTAGCTTAAAGATGCTAAAATGCTCCGTACAGCTCAGGGGAAGTGCCACCTGGTGATAATTATTTGTGGGTCTATCACAACAGCAATCTCTTTCACATTATGCAACGTCATTTGATGTCTTATTTCAAATGTTTTGGTTAACGTTTCTTAAAATGACAGATTCCACCTTTTCCTATTCAGCTTGTCAGTTTTCGTTTCCCCAGATGTGGGCTTTGGAATGACTTCCAGCACCTTCAGGGGTTTTCATGCTCACGTCAAAACTTGGCACCTCTACTAGTGACATAGGCACGACAACATGCACACATCTCACCCATCTCACAACTCACTGGCCTCTTCATTTCATCTGTCATCTTGCGAGCGGTTCTCCCCAGTGGCGGTTGGCCGTCAAGGTTTGCGTCGTTCGTTGCGTTGTCTGACTGATACATGTATATCTCTGCAAGGGTGTTTTCTCTGCAGCTAATGGATTCTAATGAAGCATCTATAATGATGTAGAAAGCTTTAGAGCCAGTGGACACAAAGCTACTACGCTTAGACAACTCCCTTACCTGAGGCACTGAAGAAAACGCAGCACTCAGGCAGCACATGGCAGCTTGTCACCTTACATTACCTTGTGCAAAATTATCCAATACAACGACTTCCTTCCGCTTCCCACCTCCTCTACTTTCTCTCAGATGATATTAAGATGTTTTAAAGCAAGGGCACATATATTTATACAGCAGCCTGAGTTGATTTTTTCCTTCTTTTTTTTTTTACATATTGCCCGAGAAAGAAAAGGAATTGCTTCCTCTCAGACCATCGTGAAGCAGGAAAAAAATAAATACCTGCAGTGGTGCTTATTTGTCTTTCTTGTTTACTTCCTTTTTGCCTATATCAACATAAGCAGAGTGGTTCCAGGAGAAAAATAAAAATAAAATTGCTAAAGTGTCACCATACTTTTTTTGTAAGTCATGCCACATTGCACGGGCTGAGCCACGTGGAAGTAATCAGCAAAGCCACCGTCAAGTTTATAGCTTAGCCACAACTCAGGAAAGCCCCATTTTACATCTCCTCGACCTTAACCTGCCCAAATCACAAACATAAAGCACTATACAATACCATACATCTTATATAGCCTTTCAACTTTTACAGCTTATAATGCATTGTAATTTAGCTCTAACCTCAAGCTCTTTGCATACATTTTTCATGAAGGTGATCTCGATTTCTCTCATTATGAATTCTCTGGGTTTCCAACCCGAATGAAAATTCTTCATATACCAAGTTGCCAATGAATGCAGCAGGTCTGAACTAACTACCGCCATACTGGGCTTAATCATAGTTTTCAGTGCAGCTAATAGATGGAACTTTCCAGTTAAAAAAAGGCCATTTGCATCTAAATATGAACTGTCTCCTGGCACCAGGATCTTTCAGTTGTTATTTTTAGGTGCTTCATTCACTTCCCCGTCATCAGGTCATCTTCCTGTCTCCCTCAGCTACTCTCTCCCCCTCTGTCCCCCATTCTCTCATGCATATGGGAGTGATATTCTGAAGCCTGGAAACAGCTATTGGAGTGTGTTTCAAGTCATTCAGTCTGGCCTGGTTGGCAGGCTAAGGGCCAAGCCACCATATTTTTTTGTCTCCCTGTTTGAATTAACGCTGACCCAGAATCTGCTGCCAGGGATGGAGTCTGTGCCGATGTGGAGCAACTTCAGTTGTTTTCTGGTATAAAAATTGTTCTTCCTGTCCTTTGTTCAAACGGAGAGGTATGGATAACAGAGATCTTTTAAGTGAGTCATCCGAGTTTAGAACAGCTGCTTTTTATTTGCATCTGTGCTGCTTCCACAAAATCGGGGATGTTTGGGAAAGTCCCAAAGTATATATGATGCAGATACTTTCTATCCATGGGTTGCATTTATAATCTCTTGCAATCATTCTTGATACATTTAGTTCGCCAGTCTGTCTGACTGTGTATCCATCCACAATATATGGACAAAAGTATGTGGGTACCCAAACTCTACACTTGGGTATATCTCATTTCTTTACAGTGAGCATTACCATGTTGCTATAACAGCCTCTACTCTACTAAAGAAGGTCTTCCTCAAGATTTGGAACCTGGCTGCAGGGATTTGCTCCCATACAGCCAACTAGGCACTTGAGGTGAGGATGATAAGGCCTGGCTTGCAGTCCGTTCATTCCAAAGGTGTTGAATGTGGTTGAAGGATAGACTGTATGAAAGAAATGGACATGGCCTCTACATCTAGGCCAGCAGAGGGCAACACCACTGGTTATAGAAGAAGCCAGATTGTGAAAGTCTCTTAGGATATGACCTTACTTCTGTCCTTTATGGTCTCAATCTTTAGTTTCAAGATTTCTTCAACACAAAATCATATTTATTTTATAAACTACAGTCCAATTTGAAGTAAAATAGACAATAAACAAGGGTACGATTTAGGGTGTGGCTACCTTGTGATTGAGGTAGGCATAGGGATGCGAATTCTCGGCAGCTTCAGCCCTCTCATCCAAGTATGGTCACTTCTGGCTCCAAAAAGCCAAGATGGCGACGACCTTAAACGACCTTAAACTTAAATGTAAAACTCAAGGCCTCAGAATGGTGGTCCAAACACCAGTAGATGATGTCTACGTTTCAGTTGAGGAAACAACTTCTTTATGGACCTCACTTTTTACACAAAGGCATTGTCTTGTTGGAACAGGAAAGGGCCGTCCCCAAACTGCCATGATGTTTGGAGTACATCCAAAAACTCATTGTGTGTTGTGGCATAAGATGTCCCTTAATTTGAACCAAGAAAGCTCACCTTAACGATGACAAAGAGCCCTAAACAATTATTGGCTTTACAGTATGCATTCCGGTAGTGTTCTAATGCATTCGGTCAAACCCAGATTTGTCCATTATCACTGTACAATTCGTCATGAGTTCACTCAGTTCTGCTGAACTGTTTGAGTCTCTACGGATTGACCACAGTTTAGATTGGGTCTAATTATCCCCATGTCTGTTTGGATCAGGTCTGACTGTACTTAAGCTTTTTTCCCCCCAAGACTCTTTGCATATCAGGTTAAGGAAGGTCCAAGACCTCTACTTCAGAGTCCAACAATTGTATGCCTTACATAAGCACCATGAGTAATGCCAAACGCCATCTGGAATGGTGTGTCACTGCTTGGCCCTGGAAACCCATGTTATGAAACCTCTTCCGAGCAATTCCTGTGCTGATCTTTCTTGAAGTTTGAAACTCTGTAGTGAGTGTTGCAACTGTAGACAATTTCCATGTACTTTAGTTTGTTTGGCGTATTGCTTGAGTTATTGTTTCTACTTTAAAACAGCAGCGCTTTCACAATTGACCAGGGCTGAAATTTGTCAAGACTGACATTACTGAAAACAGTGGCAAGTCACTGAACTCTTCAGTACAACCCATCCTACTGTGAATTTTTGTTTTTATTACAGACTGCATGGTCATATGCCAGATTCTGTACATGCATTGATAAAGGGTGTAGCTGAGGCAGCTAGACCCAATTAGAACGGCTGTCCGCATACATTCGCATCCACTCATGGTCATGTCTGATGATTTGAATGATACTTTAAAACAATGAGCCTTCTCCACTGACTTTAAAAACAACATAGCAATGTCTTGGCATTTCACACAAACAGCAACGTTGATCAGCTGATCTCATTATTGCATCTCCAGTGCAGTCATTCCACAACCCCCCCTGTTTTTTTCCCGCCTTCTTTTGTTTTCAAGGACAAGTCTCTTCGCCTTTCATTTCCCCACATTAGCAGAATAGAAGCTTGCCAGTGTCATCCAGACATTGTTTATGTAGTTTTAGCACCATGTTGGGCTCATTATTGATTTCTTGAAGTGGCACGCCTCCATCTTGGCTGCTGAACATCGCAACCGAAGCCTTTTGTGTCCGACTCACAAAAAGCATTTCAGTGCTCCGGCTTATTCTAAGGCATTTAGATTATATATTTATATTCAGGAGTGGAGCTTGAAGTCAGCCTCCTTGCCTATTAGGGAGGGTAACCTTCCTCTCGCTGCCGAGCCTCTTCCCAATTACAGTGACTATTGCTGATGAAATGGCTGTGCAACATGGTGACTTGTCATTTGGCCAATTATTCTTAATGAAGCACCACAGAGAGAAGGATAACAGTGCTGTGCCATGCTGTGTTTGTAATATCTGCACAGGGACAATAGTGTAAGTGTTTCAGATTTGACTAATCCATCGTTCTGAGCATTTTTCTATCATTTTTCGTCGCCTGTGGAGCCCACTGATCAGTCGTATTATAATGGTCTCTTAAATGGCCGAGCTATTAAAGAATTTCATGTTCCAAACTGCAAAATATTGAGCAGTAATTTTGGATTTTCATCAATATCTGTGGTGTGATTAATCATTTAATATTTCCTATGAATTCTCCCAGCCACCCTTAAGATGTAATGGGTTTCCCCCCCCGGCTCTTTCTCATCCAGATTCGCTGAGCATGGATGCTTTTCCCTGTCAATGCCTTGCTTCACATTCATACAGTTAGACACATTCACAGCTGGGAGCTGCTCAGCACAGCTACAGCCTTCCACTTCTGGCCACTGAGCAGCTTCACTGGAGCATTTAGCAGTTAAGTGTCTTTCTCGAAGGTACATCATTGGTCGGTCTGCAGGGAATGGAAAGAGCTACTTATTCACTTACAGTAGGCCCCGAGCACACTATACGTCATAATCCCAAACCGCTTTAATGCTCTCATTAAACATATCCGTGCATTTACTGTTGGTGTACCACTAAATTATGTCTGATATTAACAAATTTAAAAGTCAGGCTTTTGCACGTGACTATTAACTGCTTCATTAGTGATATTTATTAGCTGTTGAGGTACCTGTGGCACTAAAAGCTTTTGTGAGAACATTTATTTGGATTTTGCAATGAAAAATAGCTCCATTAAATTCCATTACTCCAGAGATAAAATACCCAATCTATTTTTGCTTGCATTGCCCACTCTGTGCTTCCAATGCAGCATACAAAGGCTTTGATTGAAGTCCCAGTAAAATCAGGTTTTGGACGTGTAAGCGTCCTTTGTATTCAGGACATGTTTGACAGCTTTTTGACTCCAGCTGGCGGCACAAAACGCCCATGATGTTTTAGTGGTGACAGATATACAACCAAACAAATAAAATACAGTAAAATCAATATAGAGCACTGCCAAAGAAAGGCAGACAAATAAATAAAGGAAGGGTCCGGGTGTAAGCACACAGCCGGTTTAGAGCAGGTCATCAGATAATCGGCACTGTAGTTACAGAAAGTTGAGACAATAAATTGGAGGTGAAACTCATCCTCTTATCACTGACGGATCAAAAGAGCTGCAGCTCTTCAATATTCTGGTGCTGAATATTCAACGGTGGTATGGGTCGGAGGTTTCGGTATACAGCCTGAATGGTGCCATTTTAAAATTTTTCTCTCCACATAAGTTATCAACTGCTGCCACAGCGGTGTAACATTTTCTCCAGCCCTGTAAATTGAGTCTGGTTTTCAGCAAGTTTCAGCAACAACATCATAGTTCTAAGGCAGCTCTGGGTTGTTGGGAGATTACAGTCTATCTACTTTATGATGACAGTTTTCACCTCCTCTTTGTTTCTGCCTGCAGCCCATAATACTCTGAAAACTTTTACCACTGTTGCAGTTTGTGTCATATATATATAAAAAAATCAACAGACTCAAGATCAGTGTGTCTGGGACTGGATTTTTTCCACATGAAATCAGGGATATTAACCAGATTAGTGATTATATTTTCATAGATTTATTGGTTTTAACATTTCAATTGCTGTCCCCGAGATGAAAGTATGTGTGTCATTTTGAGGGGGCACTTTCACAAATCACATGCAGTTTAGTCATCACGAGAAGTACTTCCTCTGTGTCTCCGCAGGGGCTTTGTCAAGTCTGACAGAACCGATGATGTCATCATGGTTATTTTGGTTTGGGCTTAAGGACTACACATTTCTTAACAGCAAGCCTGTACCACAAGCTGGGGGGAAGGTGCTAAGACTCTACTTCTTTGGTTTTGACCTAGTCTGTATGAAATAATGGACTTACATTATAGCTACCTTGATATCACACATTGGTTTGTTGACAGCCATTTTGAAGCCTGTTTGTTTCTTGGAGCCAGAAGTGACCATATTTGGATGAGAGGTTGGAGGTGTAGAGGAGCGAGGAGTGGATCTGACTCATGGGCTGTAGCACTCAAGTGCCCCTGCCCTTAAACTTAACTTTGAGCCTTGATAAAATGTAAACAGGTAAGTTATATAGAAATTCAACCCACGTAGAGTTCACATCAATGTTGATAGAGACCAAAAACAGTCTTTTATACTGTAAACACGTTTATTTCCCCTGTAAAGTTGGGCATTTTAATACAGAGGTCTATTGGGACTTACTTGCTTTTGGAGCCAGCCTCAAGAAAACATTTGAGGAACTGCAGTTTTTGGCTCCTCCACATTAGCCTCATTTTCCAGCTCTGGAAGTTGCTGCTTGGTTTTGACCATTCTACATTTAATCAGCCTCCCAAGAATCCCTCATGAAAGTGTGATACTGAAACTTGGTCTCATTTTAACACAGTTTTTTGTCCTTCTTTAAAGTTGATTTTTTTTGTGTGTGTTTTCCTGTTTCCAGTTTAACTTGTGCTCATTTTCTGTGATAATTTGCAATGATTCATGGTCATGGCACTCAACAAGTATAAAAGAACTCAAGTGAAACAAGTTGATTAAGAAACATGTGACACCGCATTGTAGTGTAAGGTTTGTTTTATACATTTCAAGACTTAAATGGGTTGTTTAAATCCTGTTTGTGTTTGTATTAGATTAACCACAGTACACAGAGTTAAGACAGACTCATTTTGTGCAGACATTTTGCTGCAGTGAGTTTTATATTATTGTAGCACCTGCTCAGGAGGCTCAGAAAAACTGGTGGTTGTGGACACCAAGGCAAAACAGGTCCAAAAACAAAAAGGCATGCAAGGGTCAAAAAACAAGGCAGGCAGAAAAACAGGAAAAGACGTCTGGAACACTGCTGCTGTTGCCGAGCAAAAGGGCAAAAAGCCATGCCCAAGGGTCAGGTGCAGTATATACTGAGAGTTGATTAGGGGATTCAGAGCAGGTGTGCAGGTGGGTGTGGAAGTCAGGTGGTGCAGAAAGGCAGGGAGATGACTCCTGCAGGACAGAGAAGGAATGGCAGGGAGAGACAGGACAGGACAGATTAATGACTGCAGACTTTCCTTGATGACCTTTCCAATAAATCTGCAATTGACCTTTTCATTTGAGTCATGCTCTGAAGCCCTTAAGGCCACCGCTATAACTGTTATCAAAGGAGGTGCTGTAACTTTAAATTTCACTGGGAACATGTGCGGTTTAATTCAGTATGCATCTGCTACGTGTTAAATCTTTTAAGTAGAGGTAGTAAAAAGGTCTGCAGCAAATTATCTTAAACTCATCTGCTTATGGCAAACAAGCTCATCTCCATTATGTAACACTACTTTATGTTGGTTTTTTTTTGTTTTTTTTGCAACGTGAAGTGCAGATAATTTCCTCTTACATCTCGGCAACAGGCAGTAATGTGAGGGAAATCATGAGCAATCCTTTATCTTAAAAGAACGGCTCCCCAGATTGACAGCCATAATGCATACAAATTACATTAAAGCACCTTCCCCGGGAAAACTAATCCTGTGTAAATAGGGCTTACATTGTTCTAAATCACATTGCATGTTTGTTTGTAAATTTCATCTTGTACGAGACGGAAGACATCTCAGACCTCAAGGGCGTATGCGGCGGCAAAACTACCACGACTGTAACCATGTAGCTGCCTGCACACTCAAGCCCCTTTACATCTCGGCACTAACACACACTTGTTAAAATTCAGTGGGAAGCGACGAGTATTTATAGCAATCAACAAGCCTGTTTACCACAATAACATCTATGTTGCATTTCTAAATTAAGTTTGGATTAATGGCGGATTTTATGTTAAAAAATGTGCCTGCAGAATTCCGGGTCATTGTAATTAATGACATGTATACTCGTGCATGGCATAATCCACACCGAAGGAGACGTGTAAAGCTGCAGTCAGTTATTTGAACCCTGCTACGACACAACTTTGTAGTGAATAAATATGAGGCCATATGCCACTTATGTTATAAGTAACAAGATGTAACCCTTAAGCCTAGTTCACATTACACCATTTTCACCCTGATTTTGCATCACGGAGACTATCGTAATCTTTTGAGTGTTCATACCTGGCGACGTGTGTTTCTGTCAGCGGGAGTCTCGCCAATTGCGTTACGACCTGTGTGTGCACACCACAAGATTTCTCCACCAAGCCTTCGCAGACAGAGCAGTGTTGTTGCTTGCCGGCTTGTCAGTGTTGCCAGATCTTGGGAGAGAAACAAGCAACCAGGGCTATGGAAACAAGCCCAAAAGAAGCGACTGCAATCCGACATACTATGATGCGTTGAAATAACTTATTAGACGGATATATATAGAGAAAGGTGACGTTTAGAGAGCAAGGCCAGATAAGCAACTCCACTTTAGAAACGAGACCAAAGTCGCGGCTAATAAGCGGACCTGGCAACCCTGCGGCTTGCCTCCTCACATTTCTTCCGTCCTCCTGCATGCTGACGTGGGACGTATCCCGCCTCTCATTGGCTGCTGCTCTTTGTCAGTCGTGTCAGACTTCTCCAGTTTTCTAGCATGCCAGATATCCAGTCCCAGTCACAGACGAGGGGGCGACTTGCTCGTAGGCTTGTTCACACATGAGGACTCGTCATGGCAGACTATCTGCCGACTCACCTCCGACCCAAGGTGGCTCTCAAGATCCTCTGTGACGTCAAAATTGCGGTGAAAATCGTGTAATGTCAACTAGGCTTTACTCGAACCCCTAACCTCTAACCCTAACTTTAGCCACCTCTCTTTTACGACTTCATGACTAGCTAAATGCTAACTTAGCATTTTCTTCAGGGCTGTCACTTCCAGGCCAAGGGACGAGGGGTGGTGATCATGGACTGATAATTAGGTTTGGTGGGCAGGTCATGAAGCTGCTCCAGCCACGGCTATACTTACTCGCATGGAGGAGTTAGCTTGCTAGGGAAGTTTCAAGACAGTAAGTAAGTGAGACATATTTCCAAAACCTCTCCTGGAGTACGATAATGTTTCCTAATGTGTTCATCTGTGTCTTTGTGTGCCGTTACCAATCTCCAGTGATGCACCAATTTTTCGGCCACACATCCGTATCGGCCGGCATTCCCCTTGTTGGCTGCCATTGGCCTATCAGCAAATAAGATGACTATCACTATGGATAGTGGCTGATCTTTTTCTGTTGTGCCCAATCCATTTTTTGCAGACTTAAAATAGAGCTTGGTGATTAATAGTGTCCCATCTTTTTTTGGAATTTGTGTTTGGGATGAATAGAGCTCTTCCCTGGAACGCCTTCGGGACAAAGCATCAGGAGACACATTCTGATCTTTTGCTGTGATAATGCTGCACGGTGAAGAACAAATCTGTGTTGAATCGGCCCGAAGAGAGCTAGTTAGCATTAGCTGTTAGCTGTTACTTGCTGGTGGCTGGAACTAACAGGTAATAAAGGTTGCATTGAGTGTTTCTTTGGTGAGAAACTAGAATAAATACAGTTGATTTAAGTAGAAATATGATGTTTTCACAACAGTATGAAATAGATATTAGAGAGGGGATCTGATATAAATAGTAAAAAGGCTTTTGAAGCAGTTATAATTATTCCTTTAAGATGTTTTCCATGTGAAAGGAGGATTAAGGGTTAGAGCTCGGTGCTGCCTCATTATGCCACTGGGCATACACCTTTAAAAGTACATTTCTGGCCTTGGGAGCTGCTTTCAGTTTGTGCTACAGAGGAAATACTGTAACGACAGTAATGTTGCTGTACGCACTCTGTTTGAGAAGAGTCTTAATTAGTGTGCCAAATGGAAGTCGACAGTCCAATGGCTGAATATTCCCACAAAGAAGTCTATTATTTCAAGGCTAGGCGATTGGGCTCTTTTAAAACTTCCTGCTGAAAAATTTGAGGAAAAGCCTTTTCACTTCAATTGTTTGGCACCTTTGAAAATTGGTTGATTTATTCCTTCCAGTTCTGTTAGAAAGCCAGTCTGCAACAAAGATCATCCAAAGCCACCCACACGCATGCACACACAAAGGCAAGGACGCACACATTAGCACACGCTAACACCACCCACCGAACAACAGGACTGCACACAGGCAAATCCAAACAGATGCACACACACACACACACGCTCGCCCACACACACACACACACACACACGCAGACACACGTGTACGCACAGGCACCCACACACTCACATGTACGCACATGCAGGCATGCATACACAATCAAAGGGGATGGTGGGCACTGCTCATCTCTCAGGTGGATTTCTTTATATTCAAAGAGTAGAGAGAGGACAAACATGTGGGCAAAAGGCGTTTTATATAATCACCTCATTTTAAAGACGCACCCAACCAATTGGATCAGTCAAAACAGTCGTCTTTAGCCTCATGCATAGGACATGATGTTCGTTTTAATAACACGGGAACAGGATTTGATGTGGACAGAAATGAGGAACGGGATTTCTTTGGAGTGGTAATCACAGGTGAGGAATGAAGGGGAGGAGGGATGAAGGGAGGGAGGGAGGAGAGAATGGTGGTAGAAATGACCAGCCGCCTGATTTTTCCATTTTATTGATTTCTTTTGTAGCGCTGTGTGCTGTATTTATCTTCTGGGTGCACACTGACATTTACTCAAGCATACATACAGTACAAACACACATTTATTACTAGTGAGGACCTCTTGGACTACTTCCAGTTCTCTAAAGCTTTGCCCAAACCTTGTCCACTTAATGTCTCAACTTAAAGGCACAGTGTGATTTTATCGTAATGTCCAATAGCTGTGCCAAATTGATTTCTTTTAAAGGTCATTACAGGTAGGAAATGAATTTGGGGATCAAAGCCCCAGACAGACAGGACAGTGGCACTGCAAGATTCATTCCTACGTCCTGTCCTGGTGCTAATTAGCTCTGTCACTATCAATAAGTTAGACTGTAAGGTAACATAGTTCACTGACGAGCCATATTTGTATCTGACTGCATGGCTTCAATCTAAGCAGCATCTCCACAGTGAATTTTACCCCAGCAGAGCAGAGTTATATGAAAGGGGATGGAAGTGGGAGCCAAAATGTATTTTTTTTTCGTCATAGACTCTCCACTTCTTTGTTACATGGATCTATTAAGAGAACTGACGACTATGAATGTGCACACCGAAAAAAGTTTTCAGACTCCCTCAGGAGGACTCTGCATTTTTGCGCCCTTTAAAGGATGAGTCTTTTTCTGGCTTAGCCGTCTGACTTCCTCTTGGCTCCCTGCACACATGAATGGCATAAAAATAACTGTCTGATACGGCTCTTTAAAGGGACAGTTCATTCCCAAATCAAAAATACATGTTTTTCCTCTTACCTGTAGTGCTATTGATCAGTCTAAATTATTTTGGTATGAGTTGCTCAGTGTATGATATCAGTCTGCCTTCTTTCCAGCATCATGGAAGTAGACTACATCACATGGCTAACGTCAGCTAACGTTTATTAAGGGGATAAACAAGGTTAAGATGTTTTGGAGACAGTGTGAGTTTCTTGGGGCTGTTTAATGGCTTGGTGTGGGATATTAGCCACTGCTCCTGTGGTAACTCCTGCTTAACAAGCCAATGTAGACCATTTGCCAGGAGGAGAGCAGCTCTGAAGATGCATCTGACCTGTGTAATGGCAGCAACATAAAGTTTGCTGGGGGGTTGTGAACCAATGGTCACCCTGGTCTTGCTGATCTTTCTGTTTCTGAGCATTTGGGATTGATAATGGATGAAAGATGGGCCATTACCGTCAATCTCAGCCATTTTTTCGTTTTTTCCACACCAGCTCATAATGACTAGGACTCTGGATCATTGATGACAATGTTGGTACCATTGATGTGATACCAAAAAGTAATACTTTTATTCTGCTCCTTTTTAAACCTCTGTGGATGTACCTTTTTTTTTTAAAAAATGTATTCATCTTCAAAAAAAAATGTTATCAGTAAGACCTTTATTAGAATGATTCAGTGTTTTACAGCTGTTACATTTTCTATTGTTTGTGAATGGGAAAATATTTTTGCATCACATAACCTGAATTTCTGACTGTGGCAAATGCCCTACAACTGCCTCACGCTGACCGTTTGCTTTGGTGAGCAGCGCAAATTTGCATATCAAACTTCACAAAAGTTGAATTATATGCAAAATATTCACATTAACTTTATCATCCCAGTGAAATAAATCATTTTTGTGTGTGTAACCTGACCTTTAGGGGGTGCAATAACAAATTCAGGGAAGGTAGCTTATCACGTCTAAATGTATGTATAAATAGGACTCATTATTTCATAGTTTTCAGTTACAAGAAGGAATGTATTGTTTTTTTATGTTAGAATTGTTAATGTAGAAATTGTCATAAAAATCACTATAATATGGATAGGCAGAAGCGGATCTTCTAATTGGTGACATAAATGGTGGCCTAGTGTGCCTTGTTGTTGTTCAGAAGATGTACAATAGGCAGGGAAACATAGAATATGTGCAAAAATCTGTTCAAACTGATCTGCTTTTATTAAAACCTGAAAACCATGAGCCGTTTGTATCAATAACATCTTAAAGGCAGAGTATGCATTGTTCACATAGGGCAACATGAGCCGCGAGCTAACGATGACGCACTCAAAGTGCATGTTTAAAAGTAGCGTGACTTATGGGAATGGAGAAAACACAAATCCTGTCAGATCAAGTGCACACCATTAGAAACCATTAGCTCTTATTTGTCTGCTTTGCTTTTCTTCAGGGGCTCTTTCCACACAACCAGACTCCCCCTCTGAGCTTCCTTATTTGACTTGAGGGTGCATCTTTGCTCATCAGTTTCAAAGAAACGCTGACACCAGAGAGTCCCGTGCCTTTGTTTGCCGTTTTTCTCCTATTTTTTATTCATCTGTTTATGTTTTTATAAACATGGCACGAGTGCTCTTTGGGGCCATTTTGTGTATTTGGGTCAAAAATGTTTTTCGCTTTTTTTTTTTGTTTTGCAATGCAGCTGTTGCCAGTAAAGATATCAATCTTTCATAGGAGGATGACTAAGGGACTCACACTAAAAGTCTCAGACTTAATACTACTTGAGCATTTTAATATCCCATCCGTAGACGCAGGATTTTATTGAGTGCTGCTTTATTTTTCACCACCAAAGTGTGTGTGTGTACGGCCACTGTCAGTGAGTGACAAAAACAAGCCTGCACTCCAGCTGATGGAGTAGTTACTTTCATAAATCATGAGTACATCTCATAACATCAAGTTTGGTCTAAGACCCTGGGAATAAGACGCACAATGAGCCTCCGTGTGTATCTCCAGATTGAATTCTTAATCTTCCCATTTGCTGTTTCATCTTCTGTAGTGGGAAATGATGCATTGGCCCCTTGATGCCAGATATAATAATATCATTCTCCAAAGTCAGACATGTCTCTTCTGAGTGCCTATAACAGATAATTAGAAATGCTTTGCTAAACTATTACACAAGTCAAACACACATAAACAAACAAACACAAGTGAATGACTAAGATGTGTTTATGGGCTCTGGAGCTTCACGCTATGTGTGACAGAAACATGGCAAGGTGATACAGTGTTCTCAGAAAGTGACACATCACCTTCAGGCGTGTTTCTGCTTGACTGCTCCCCTGAGCAACACTGTCCCTAAATTTGTTTTGCAGATGATTTTTTTATTTTTTTATTGAATTGTCATATGTTCCTGAAGCTGTAATTTTCACCATAAACCACTGATGAATGGCTCACATCTGCTGGTTGCTGCTGGTGACACATAGTGGCACTTTTCGTACCTGAGCTGCACTTTCATTTCATCAAATGAAGACAGATGTCTAACATTGTGCACTCCCATTCCAAAAACTCCAATCACCACAGAACCCCACATCCCAGTATAATTGAAGAAATGCAGTCTTGCCAGAGCCAGGGCATGTGTCATATGCTTTTTGTCCGAACCCCTTAGAAACCTTTTATCAGCTATTTTAGCTTTCTGTATTGGCGAATTGTGCAACTGACAGTTTTCCTTGTGCAGAAAGTGTTGACCTTGGGGTAGAGCGGTGGAGGGACTGTGTGAAGCAGCTTTATTTTTCATTAATTTCTTTCATCAACTCGAACCCTCAGAGGCCACATAGCCCTCGATGTCCACCGCAATCGGCTGTGTCACACTCATGCTCTGTCACAGCTGCTGGAGACGATATGCTGCCAATCTAGCCTTGTGCCAAAG
This sequence comes from Epinephelus moara, assembly GCF_006386435.1. Lineage (NCBI taxonomy): Eukaryota > Metazoa > Chordata > Actinopteri > Perciformes > Serranidae > Epinephelus > Epinephelus moara. Next base: position 11,332,970 of record NC_065520.1, read on the forward strand.
TATAAAATTAACTTGTGAATGCATATACATGTTGATATATAGAATATATTACCCTCAAGAAATGTTTTAAAACATTAAAAAATTGGAAGGTCCAAGTAGCTATTCAGTTACTTGACGAATTATTATGGATACCACTGTTGGCTGTGATTGGCTTGCACTCATCACGTTAGTTGGAGGCTGTTAAGATTGGGGCAAAGAGGTCAAGTTCAGGGGTAGTATTAGCCTCATAAATGTACTGCCTGAAAGTCAGTTGATGTTGCATAAACAGCAACACAGTCCATGGAAGGACAAAGACGTGTTGGACAAATGGGTCAAGCACAGGACTTTCACACTTGAGACAGGGGTTAAAATCCTTTGTGAGTCAATGTTGACTTCCTATTTTCCGTTTTGAGGATGTATAAAGCTCCCTAGTACACACTGTGGACATAAACCTTCTCAGATCAGCTGGATAGTTTGTGTTAACATCATATTTTGACATCACTTTGACGTCTAGGAATATACTCTGGCGATTTAAATAGCATTGTTGGCTACAGACACCTAGGTGTGGTCTTACTGCCACTAGATGGCACAAAAAAGTGTCCATGAATGAGGACAAAAATGTCCTCATATGAGGACACAGGGTCTCAGGAGGTTGCACAACTAATCTGAAACATCAAATGCATTTGTAGGGAATTCAAATGCCAACAAATTACGTTTCCTGTTTGCATAATGAGGAAATATTGCTCATTAATGTACCTGGCAAGTTGCAAAAACGTTGACAACGCATTTCAGTTCAATCAGTAGACCCCCTTGTGGGTATACCAGGTATATATTGTGTGTATATAGGTAGAGATGCCATTGTTAGTGTAATAATATACAAATATAAATTGTTCAGGATACAAGATGCCTCCTCCTAGTATTGGCTTCCAGAGTAATTGTGATGTCACAAATCCTGCTTGTACATCCCCGCACATTCAACATCAGATTTAAGGTGAGCACAGAGTGAGTAGATAAATGTATACAACAGCCTTCTGGTGTCACATCCTGCACATTCATCATTCTGGATGATAAAAGTGAAATATTCAAGACAAGTAACGATAAGCAAAACACATCTTTGAGTGTTTATTTTATATTTAATGATGGATTACTTCAGTTTTTTGACTTGTCTCTACATACACACAGCAAAACTGCTTCTTGCTTTGTTTTCTCTTCGGCAATAGAGTTGTGAAAAAGGAGATTTCCCCTCCACTAATATGCACTATCCAGGAAATACAGATACAAAATAAAGATGAGACAACATGCTGCAAACAGTAATTAGAACACTGATAGTCAATAAGCTTCAAATGTGCCTTTAATATCCTGTAAAACACAGCAGAAGTGAGCAAAACAATTCTTATCAATGTGAGGTTAATTATGGCTGCGAAACAGTGTAATGTCACCTCATTAGCTAGCAGACACGTATACCTTGCAAAACATGACTGGAGACACTGTGTGCAACATTAAGGTCAGCCCCACATCTTAGTATACATCCAGCGAACAATATCTGCACAGTTCCACTTGTCAGCTCTTCGCTGCAGTCTCCTCAAGTGAAAAAGGGGAAAAAGAACATCAATGCAGCAATGCAGCATTCAACTGCCTGCTTTCTGCATGCAGTTTGATGTGACATTCCCTCTCATCCGAAGAGAAGGAGAACAGTGGGTAGTGTTGGCGAGTCAGTGTGACGTTCCTGTATTACCATGCACAGATCAGGAGTTGTTTCCATCTGGGGCTACCCATACTGAAAATATATGATTTTATGGCATTGAAGAAATGTTGAAGTTACAGAATGAATGTTGGGTTTCTTCAGGACCCTCGTGGATTACAATGTTTTTATGTCTCTCCGCTGGCGATAGCTGTGGCTGTAGGCGTTTTGTTTTCCGATAGTCCGTCCGTTTGTCTTCTCGTGAATGCAATATCTCAGGTACATTTAGAGGGAATTTATTCAAGGTGTTCATAGGCCAAAGGTCAAGGTCACTGTGACCTTGTCCGTCTCATCCTTGTGAAAGCAATATCTCAAGAACACCTTGAAGGATTTTTATCAAAAGGGAAGAAAAAAGGAACTTCAGGCACATGTGTGGGGCAGGAACAGATGCATTTGAAATTAAAAACATGGCTGCTTACATTGAAACACCAATTGGTTTCAACCTCAAGGTCTTCGTCAGGGTGCAAAAGGGTGGACAGGAGTCAGGAAAACGTTTTATAGGCTTGGTAAGTGGTGTCACCAAATCTTGATTAATAAGTGAGCACAGGTGGGTGACAGCAATGGATTACAATGAGAGGCCATTTTGAAAGTAACATGCCTGCACAAGTGTTTAAAAAAAATCCCTGTGCTAAAATGAAAAATTGCTAACCAAATATCAAAAATATGCGTGTAAAAAAAGAAAAAACAAAAAACTAAAAATACTACAAGAAAACACCAAAAATACATACATCAAAAAGCAAAGAAAAGAGAAGGAAGGAAACTTTACTTGAATTGTATCTGTACAGAAATTCAGATTTATTTATTTTGTTTAATTTGGCACAAATGTCCAGTCAGACTCCAGCACGAAATTACTACATTTGGTGGTCAAAGATCAAGGTCAATGTGAACTTGCTTCTGTCTCATTCTCTTGAACGCCATATCTCAGGAAGGCATTGAGGGATTTTCCTCAAATTTGGCACAAACGTCCATTTAGAACCATAGATGAACTGATTTATATTTGTTGGTCAAAGATCAAGGTCACTGTGACCTTGCATTTGTCTCATTCTGATAAACCCGATATCTCTCAACACCTTGAGAGAACTTTCTCAAATTTGGCACAAACATCCACTTGGACTCAAGGATGTTTTTGGCCATAACTTTGGCCATTTTAGGCAAATGTTTAAAATGATGATGAAGTGATGACATTTTATATCCAGGCGGTCAAAGTCAGCTTCACTGTGACATCAAAATGTTCTGCAAAGACACTTTTCTGGCTATTATTCGAAGCCATATCTCGGGAACTGAAGGGAAGACATTTGGTCAGATACTGAAATAGTGACACTAATATTTGAAGTCCACCTTAAAACTGTGTTGATTGTATTGATCTTCATCTGCAGGGTTGAAGACGTGTGAAGCATCCACACATCAGAATATGTAATGACTTTAGTTGTTCTTTTATCTCAGACATGTGTTAGGATGTTACATACCTTGACATGTTTCTGTTTGACAGATCAGCTGATAAAGACGCGTCACAACCACCACCAAGTGACACTTCTGCGGAAGGTGGAAGTTTCCGCCGAAACATGTCAAGGTATGTGACTTCCTAACACATGTCTGAGATAAAAGAACAACTAAAGTCATTATCAGAAACTGAAGACATAATAAACACCATTGAACTATTAGAATATGCAGCGTCTTTGCAGTGACATGTGAAGCATTGTCAGCCGTCATGGCTACATATAAGTCTGGACAGACATGGATGTAAACAGTAACTGCAACTTGACTGGCTTTCTTTACTTGGTATGATGTTTACTGATGAGTAAGTAGGAATAAGAGGAGGGAAAACACAAGGAAAATTCCCACATCTGCTGCAGGTAACTAATTTTGTACCTAATCTTTCCAAAATGAAAATGAAAATGATGTGTTTGTGATGTTTTATTATCGCCAGCAGCATGGATCATAGTACTTCTTTTAGGATACAGGGTTTTACATGACAGAAATCATTTTTGAGTCACGTTTTGGATGATGCTTTTTGCCTCGGGGCCTAAATTTAAAATCAAATTATAATAGAGTGAAATGAGTTTTCCAGATGCGGGTTTACCTATCCATCCAAACGTTCATACATGGACGGCTGAGGGCAAAATCTGTGAAATAGGCAATGGGGCCGCAGTGATTTGTTTCTTGGTACTTTCATCACGGCGTTTCTTAATTTCACCTTATCTCACAAACAGTCCTCAAAACAAACCACTGTAGGCAAAAGATAAACAGAACAACTAAGTGGAATCCCACTGTCAAAGGACCGGATGATCTCCCTCTGCTTCTCCTAATGCTATTGTCTAGTCACTTGCCTGAGACACAGCTGCTTCCTGATCTGCATCTAGTTGTGTGTGTCTTCAGCAAGGGGACATCTGTATACTGCACCAAGCATGACATCAGCCAACACTGGCTCCACATAGCCTGAGGAGACAAACTGAAGCAATTGTTGATTTTTTTTTTTTTTTCAAAGAGAGGGAGGTCTATTTTTTGCTGGACTCACATTGGTTCATTTTATTCACTTACATGCCCCTTGGCTTTGTCCTCATGTTTACGTTCCTTCCCTTCCTTCTCCTCTTCTTTCCTTTCCTTTCTGATCCTCAGGCAACACCTTGTATCATAAAACTCTATTTGTCTCTCAGATTTACCAGTTTCTACCCAGATGCATCACCAGATTTGTTTTCCAAAGATTCGCAACACCTGCTCTTAAAGGTTACGTTCACTGTCAAAGAGGCATTTGCCTCTGAGCGTGCATTTTTTTTTACTTCTTTTTCTGAAAAACACTCTGTCTGTTCTGATTGAATCCACTCCCAGGTGAAGACAGCTAGCGTGTGCACCTTCTGTGGTGGGCTGTGAGAAAGTTGATTGATTGAGGTTGCAGTTATGAGTTGCCCTGCGTGGAGTGGAAACGATGTAGAAATTTACGGTTTGTTGTTTTATAGTGTTTTTGTATGTAGTATGCTGGAAAAAGAAGGAAAGTGAAGCTCTATTACTGACTGACATTTTCGTGATTATTATTTATGGTTGAATACAGGAAGTGGAGCATTTAAAGGTCCCGTATTATGCTTATTTTCAAGTTCATACTTGTATTTAAGGTTTCTACTAGATCATGTTTACATGCTTTAATGTTCAAAAACATGTTATTTTTCTAATACTGTCTGCCTGTATGTACCTGTATTCACTCTCTGTCTTAAACGCTCCGTTTTAGTGTCTGTCTCTTTAAGACCCCCTCTTGAAAAAGCCCAGTCTGCTCTAATTGGTCAGTATTTCCAGGTCTTTCATGTCTGCACTCTTGGTGTCTCTGCACCATCACTGCAGTTGAGGAATGAATGTAACAGTACTGTAGCGGCACTCTATCATAATATAGTAAAGTTGTGACATCACAACTTCACAGAAGTCCTAATGGCTCATTTAAAGGCACAGTGTCTGTATACAGACGGTGTGCATTTCTCTGTGGATTAAGCATTTGATCCTTCCAAGTGTTTACCTAGCACCTATACCACCTTTATAATAAAAAAAACAGGACAGGAAATCCGATTTTTTACAATATGGCACTTTTCAGTGTAAGAAATACTTTTGTAGCTAGCATTGGCAGAGGTTACAATTCAATGTATGGCAATATATCAACGGTTAGCAAGGCGATACATTGCGATTTTTTAAAATATAATTTTAGGTGCTAGCATTATGACTCAGCCTGTTACATAGGCCCGTGTTCTTTGTTTTTATACTAATGATACAGTATGTTGGAACAAAGGAGTCAGATGGCACATTTGAACACAACAACCCAAAATGGACTCAGCTCCAAGCCTGTTTTCCTTCTCAGGCCGTCGCTTAAGTCACCCTTTCACATTTCTATAAGATGCACCAGGCTCTCAACTAAATTATTAGTCGCAATATTTGCAAACACACATGGACTTTCACCCAGGAGCCCGCTGTTTGTGTCCCATGTGAAACCAAAAGTCAATGTTATTTAAATGTATTGTTATGTAACTTAAGCCCCTTTTACACTGCCAGATTTTCAGCAAATGTTGGGCCGTTTTGCCGGCAAGCTGCGAGTGTTTAGACACACAGAGCCAGATTGGTGAGTTGATCCGAGGTGCCCAATTTTCCGCCTCGTAGGGGAGACGTATTGGCGGAACCTTTTTGGTTTATAAAGACTGAGGGGGCTGTTGAAGACTTGTGGGAGGAGCTGTTGATGACGCCGCACGTGCGACCCACTGGAGGTGGATAAACAGGAAACAACTGATAGCAGGAATTAGCGAGCAGCTAGTAGCAAGAGGGAAACACAAACCTGACAGACACTGTAAAGATGAGCAACTGGGGAGACAAGGAATTAGTTTAGTTTAGTTTAGTTTATTTGTTTGTTCCTCACATGAAAGTTTGAATTTGCACATGCACTCTACATTTTCAAATCAACACCTCCATGATTGGAAAGGAGCAGCAAGAAGAAAAAAGATTCTTATATAAGAAAAAAGATTCTTTTTCTTATATAAGAATCTTTTTTGCTGCACTCCCCGATTTTGTTTTTATACAGCCAATGCTGAAAAAAGACTGATTGGGCTTTCCTGCAAATTTGCACAATTCCTATTTAAAAAGGGCTTAACTTGGGTATGTTCTGTGTCAAAGTAGAAGTCAAAGTTGTCAATGTTGTTTTAATGTTACGTAACTTACGCATCCCTCCTGAGCTTCACCCAGGAAACAACTGTGCGTCACATGCAGATGCTGGAAGGTGCCTTGTGCTTCTGTATGAAACAGCTGGGGGTGTGACAAGGCCTCAGTATTCGACCACCTGGGAAGGAGAATGAGTTGCAGCTCCAGACACACTGCTTTAATAAAGAGTGGTGTCTGGAGAGTGCGGTGCGGGAACACCACAGCAATGAACCCCAATTGCCAAAAAGGAAACAGACGAGATTCTTGGGGCTTACCACTTCAACAACATTCTAACCAAATATTCCAGAGCTATTTATTTTCCAGTCCCAGCTCCAGACTAGAAGCCGTATGTTTAACAAGGCTTAGTCTCTCCTCAAATCTATTCATCGCCACTCAGCATGTAAAAAGTCACCGAATCTCCTTTTTCATGAGATCCCAGAGCGGCGCCTGTTGTACATCTGATCCCTTTTGTACGGCAGGTAGCGTAAAAGGACTAGAGGCAAGCAGACAACAATATGGAGAAAGCAGAGGATACGTTACATCGCAAGGGGGTAATCGGAGGTTGTAATGGATCCATTGAGGTTTAGGATGGTAAATATTGAAACTGCTCGCTGAGAGTATGCAAGGGAGGAATTTGGAAGAGGTCATGATCGGTCACTTGCAGAGAGCGCTTATCAGCTATCTGGAGACGCTATCTGTCACGCAACTGGATAGACAGGAGTCCTCTTTGACTTGGATGGCATATGTGTCACTCAACAGGAATGCCTTCATGTACACCGCTCTGCTTGTTCACTGTCTCTCTGTCACTCCAGATTATCCAGCTCTTGTTTTGCCTTTTTTTTAGATTCCCTCCATTGGACGTTTCTGCACTTCTCCTCATCCCTCTCTCTCCTTTCTGTCATTTTTCCCCTGTAACATTACCTCTGCCTCATTCTCTCTTTATGTACATGATGTTGTAGACAGCGCATGAACTTGAATTCAAGTGTCATGCATCTCCTCCACTTTGATCAGACGTAGCTATTGTCTGCCCTCTGAGACACAGTCTGGAATTGCCTCCTGATATGCCCCCACTCTGGTAAAGTGAGATGTGAGCCCCCTCTGTGCTCTCTCAAACACAGGGGGCTTTTGTGAGTGTGTGTGTGTGTGTGTGCAGTGAGTAAAAGAGGGTGCAGCAGCGAGAGCACATTAGCATGGTTTGCTAGCCTGCACACTAATGCAGAGCGATGCCCTATAATAGCCAGGGTTCATTCAGAGTCATTCTCCCACAGATTTCAGCAGGAACATTCTATATGGTGGAAAAAGAGGGGGAAAACCTCCACAGATCTCGAAGGCTGATTAAGGTGCCCCCCCTCCTGGTTCTTTTCTCCAGCCACAAAGAACGGCCATATCTAATTTCCCATGCACCACAACTATCACTGTTTAACGCAGTCATAGGAAAACACCCACGCCATCTCATAGCAGCCAATTAAATTAATGAATGGATCGTTTTGATCCGCGGCCGGTAGAATTCCACCACTCCGACTCTTGTCAACAAAAGCCTAATTATTTTTTCTTCACGGCCACGTCGTCACTTGCCAGTGGAAAGGAAAAACCGCTGCTGAAATATTGACAATCCTTCTCATTATGTTAAGTTTATTTGTTTTGTCAAGAGCTGAAAAGTGGCTTTTTTTTTTTTTTTTTTTGGAGGAAAAAATACCTCGCATCTGATTAGAAGAGGAACGAAAAGGAGGGAGAGATTGAAAGCGAGAAGGTTCGAGTGATTCAAATGAGTGCTTGGAGATGCCGAGGGTTTAAGAGCCTTAAGAAATACAGCCAAAATGAAACAGGCAGCAGAGCACAGAGGGAAGGCTCCCATCCAAACGCACTATTATTTCCCAGCAGTCATATGCAGAGAAGCACATTTCCAAAAACAGAAGAAAAAATTCATAAACTATTAAGACCCACTGATTATAAACAGACATGATTATAGATGCATTATTTCTTCAAACTGAAGCCAGCTCGATGTTACTACGATGCTACTTTATGCACTGAAAAAAAAAAACCTTCACATCACCCAAAATCCGCTAAATGTCTGCATGAAGTGCCATAACAGAACATAACTGATTATGTCTACTGTTTAAAAAATATCATAATCACAGCAAGCAGGCTGGACATAATGAGGGTAAACAAAGACTGAAGCAAAACATCTCCATGTGTCCGAAGCATATGTCCGCACAAGCTTGCCCCAACAAGCGCCTTGACAGGCAGATAACATTCCTGCATAATTGCTGTCTGTTGTACCGTTGGCCAAGAGGGTTCCTGAGGTAGAAAAACAGGAATCTCCCGAGAGTTACGCAGGCAACTGAAGCATCTGTGCTTAACCTGAGCTTGACCCAGCATGCTCGTTAATCTGCTTAAGTGTCACTGAAACTTACCTACAGTATCTCAAGTCAATGCATGCCCACCAATACCACTGCCTTGTTGACAACTTTGACACTTGGCAGATTTTACCAGCTGGAAACCAAATACATTTGTGACTTAATATAAATGGAAGCAAAGGTAATTGAAGTCAGATTAATTCATAATAATGTCAGTGAAAGAATTGAGCCATTTACGAAGCACAAGAATTAGCTGATTGAACTTGCAATATTTCATCAAAGTAATTACTTCAGTTGCTGGTTATTCAACAGATGCCTCAATCAGTGACACATTTAATTTATGACAATTTTATTCAAATATTCATTTAATTTAGTCCCCACAACCTGACACAGTTAATTTCTCCGTGTCATTTTAATGTTTCTGAAAATATCAATATGTAAATTTTGACAATTATTAATGTTACTGTGTTGCCATGCATCCAGATGCAGTGGCACGCCTGGGAGGGGTACAGGGGGGCCATGGTCCCCTTCATACAATATTTGTGCTCCCCATTGGCCCACCCTTGCGAAAATATTAAGCACCCAAAATGACTGTTGTGAAGAGGCTTTGGCATGCAGATCTTTTTAGGCCTTGTTTACACGGATACCAATACAAATAAAAATGGATTTTTTTTTTTATCCCGTATAAAAGAAATTCTGGGTTTACACAATCAGTTGTGAAAACGATATCACTGTTTACACCAAAATGCAAAAACGACAGCTTTTTGCTGCAATTAGCACGCCAGGCCAGTAGGTGGCGATGCGCCATATGTCAAACACCATAGAAGAACGTTCTGCGCACGCACAGTGATTTGTTTTCCTCTTGGCGCTAGTGATAAAAACAATGAAACTACATTTTAACCTTATGTAGCATAGTTAGCTGCTATGCACTTACTAATATTGGGCACAGCAAACGTCTTTGTGCGCTGATGTAACGGTGATGTTGATGCAGCAGTGCTAAGTTCATTTGTAAGCTCGTAAGTAGTCCCAAAAGTGCTAACAAAACTTAACCTGGCATATATCCGCCATTGTTGTTGTGGTTCCCGGGCGCCTAATGGGCATTCGCAAACTGGGTTGCAACGTCATCGTTATCTTAAATCTCCATCTATCCTGTTTACACGTCTCCACAGAAACAAATATTTTTTAAAAACTTTCACTTTGGAAGCCAGTTTTGAAAATCTCCCGTTTTCGTCGAGAAAAACGCCGGTTAAGATAAATACCCGTTTTCAGAAATATATGGAACCGTATAAACAGGCCCTTAAGCAAGCACAAAGGCAGTAGCATCTATTGCCATAGCTTGTCGGGAACAGGGCTGCAGAATGCTCAAAATATAGGCTAAATTTTGGCAACAAACAACTGGCATGACCATTTTCAAAGGAGTCCCTTGAGCTCTCACCTCAAGATATCCGAATGAAAATGGGTTCTTTGGGTACCCACAAGTCTCCCCTAATCCTGACAAGGCTTGTTTTTCCTTAAAATTATAGTCCTACTTTAGATTAAAGAGCTACATTTTTATTTTTAACGAAAAGAGCAACCACCCTTTTTAGATACATAACACATCAAAACAGGATGGTTGTCGAACTCAAAAGGTTAACTGCACTGCTATTGGACTATGCATGAGATAACTGGTAATAGTAACTGTAAAATAAGAAAACAAAATACATCATCATGCAGTTCTTTAACTCTCCATACTGAAATAATTGTCAACAAGCCTATAAGACTTTCAGCGGCCCCATCTGGCCACCACTACGAACATTTCTGGGGGCACCACATATCTAGATACTTGTGGATGTGATAGATAAGGTACATCAAAATGTATGTTATGTGACTCCAGCAATTAATGTGTTAAACATCACAATTTACCCTGACATTCAGTCTAGTCTGGATGCTAATGAGTGGGGATAAACATCTCCATATGGCCCTTAATGTAAAAGCCAGAATGAATTAGCGCAGGTTAATGGATAGATATGTAAAACAGACACATGTAAGGCTAATACACCTCCCACAGTCATGTATCACAGCAGGCACATAATCCATAATAAACTGCCACCAGCTTGTCTGCAAATTGACTCACCGTGACTCAGAATTACAACCTGGGATCATGGAAGACATACGCTCACCCAAATATGATGCCGCAATCTCACGTATGACAAATTTGAAATCGGGCCCTGCGGTGGCAGGTGAGCAATAAAGTTTATTGTTTGATTACTGCCAAGGAAAAAACAAGATATTCTGTTTCAATCTGTTGTTGCTGCTGAGCAAGTGAGTGAACCTGAGCTTGGCTGTTCAGCCTGCCAACTCCTTAGCTCGTGATGTTTGCTGGCCAAAAGCACTATTTGCACTGTCAACCAGGTGTCATGGATTTTATTAGCTTAAGTGACACTGTAAATAAACCTATAAAAAACCAGAAAGCTTTCCAACTCTGCCTTTTTCTAAATACTTGTTTAGGTATTGTACATAAATTTAAAGCTGCACTCGCCAACATGGAAGGTGAAACCACTCAACGTTTTGGCAGCAACGATGAAGACAACCTTGTCTGGGTTCTATTTCAACAGTTTTTCTTTGTAATATAGCTGAATGGAGTAATATAGCCGAATGGAGTTAGTCTTGATTATCTATCTAAAATATAAGTCTACAGCCATGCCACAACAGCAGCCCTTTGAAGCTTTGCTGATTCATGCTAGATGACAAGTTAAGGTATCACCAAATTCACCAGGGTTCATCCTCTGGGCACCAGGAATATCTGTGTGTAATTACATAGCATGTAATAGTTGTTTCAATGTTTCACCTGGAAACCAACTATGTTAAAGTCATGCTAACGCTACAGAAAAAGTCAAAAGACCACCAAAGCATGGAGAGTTTTTCCTCTGGGGATCATGAATTGTTGTACAAAATGTATCGACAATCCAGTTGACACGCTCTTGGCTTGTACACCAAAATGGGAGGTCAGGGGCTCCTTCTGCAAGGGAAGAAAAAAACTTTTAAAGTATGAAAATAAGTCTGCATTAGCATTTTTATGTTAATTCGGTTTCGTTTTTGGCTCATGGAGGCGGAGGAGAGAGGCTCCTGTGCCAGGAACCCACAGCTTAATCCACACACCCCCTGGGTCCTGGATGCCCGAGAGAGGTGGAATGGGAGGCTCGCGCTCTCTGGAGGACAGCTGCAGCAGAAGAGGGCAAGCTAGGTCTCCCCAACCCCCAGGTCACCCCTCAAACTCCCGCCAGAGCGTCCTGTCGGACTTCGGCACATATAAAGGGTCAGCACGGAGGTGAAGCCTGACTCATGCGGGCCCGACAGGCACACTGGACAGTCATCAGCGAAGAGGAGGGGTAAGTGCCACTAGGTAGGAAACATAATGCGCTGAATCATAGGGTCATACAGTGCCAGACACAGGTTGTGATTACAAAAAGGGAAAAAGGAGTGAGAATTTGTCATAAATTGGGAGAAATATGTGAGAATTGTGATGCCAGGAGGAAACCCGGAGAGGGCGATGACAAATGTAACTCTCCCAGGAAAAATTGAGGGTTAGCAAGACAGACCTTTTGACCAACATTGTCCTCCCTAGACTGAGAAGAATGGCTAAAAATTAAGAATGTGACTCCACTTCTCTGCGAGGCACTTCCTCACTGTCAGATTTGTCACTTCCTTGTACTGTCTGCGGTGAAAAATGAATCCAGTGTTCTTACTTGCAACAATTTTTCAAATAAGAAAGACGGGACAGTCTTTATTGCAGCTCCATTTTGGGATTCAGGTTGATGAGGCGGCTGTTATTTTGACAGAAACATCTTGCCTGTTCTTGCTCTAACAGCACTGGTTGCGGAATTCGTATGGATTTGCTGCCATGTCGTTTCTTTTTGTTCCAATTATACTCGGCTCATAGGACAAGGAAAGAGTTTATACAAACCATTATGCCAATGACTTGCTGACAAGGGATGCTCAGGCATCACCTCAGTTAAAAAAAACAAAAAAACAAAAAACGTGATCCAACAGTTTTGCATGAGCTGTCACACTACAGGAGAAAATAATGGATACCCACAGTCTGTGTGTCTCATGAGAGCGTTTTAATAAAAGCAGTTACACCCCTGACTTTCAGCATTAGTTGAGTGCTCCCCTGCTTGCAGTTGTGTCATGTTTATGTATCTGATTTTGGTCTGACAAAGAAACAAAAGGTGCATGAAATTGAGTTATTAATAAGCTTTTTCTTCTCTCTACTCCGACTTCCTAAGTTGCTTGTACTTTATCTTTCTGTCCATATAACCATCAACACTGGGTGTTCTAACACCCAGCTAAAATGCACCCTCACTGTGTAAATCAACACTTGATAAATGACACATACTTGACTGTATGAATGAGCTCCAGCTAGGCCAAACACAATCAGCACCCACTGAGTTTGACACAGCTGACATATTTAGTGTTTTTTTTATTCCCAATAAAACATAAAACACATTAATTACTGTGGGTTTATAAATTCACTGTTGGAGTTATTACCATGTCAATTTAAAGCACTCTAGTTGTGCTGGTGACAAGTAATGAAAAGTGGATGTCAGTGGAGTGTTGAGGATTTAACTCATGTGTGTTATCAGGTCTGTGGTTGTGTTTTAAACATGTCTGAGTGTCAAAGATAGACATATAATTCACATAAGAGTGCAATCTGACAGATTCAGACTTCATAGCACCAGCAGACATCATCACTGCGTTCGTATAAGCAATACGAGGTCAGCAAGCAAACAAGTCACAAGTTGAATTTTACAGTCAAGAACTGGAAAAATAGTCCAATTTTATTGACTCATACCCTGTAATTACTTTGTCTGTAATAACATCCTGCTTGTTTGTTCCCTGAGGTTGCACTTAAAGGGTCGGTCCATCCCTTTGGTCCTGACTGAAATGTCTCAACAAGTAGTGGATGGACTCCCCTGACTTTATACCTAAGTCCAGCAGAAGGTTGAGCTTTTTGGTTTTGAGTTAAGTGTCTCAAGAACTATTGGATGAATTGTAATCACTTTGATGATGGTCGAAGTTCAGTTTTTTGTGGTGCTAATCAGCAAATGCTAACACGCTGACATGCTGAACTAAGATGGTAACTTTGGTAAACATTATACCTGCTGCTGAGTGTTGGAGGTATAAGCTGTACAGATATCTGCCTACTTTCAAATAAAATGGAACAAACAAATATTTGAAAAACTCTCAGCAATGTATCTTTTCAAATCATAAGCAGTTTACTCAAGATGATCCACCGCTCATGCTGTGGTTCCATTTCATTCAGGAACTATTTTCTGTCTACTGAACTACGCCTACTAACTACAAACTTATTTGCCTCCAATTTAGCAAGTACCGTTTTTTAAAACATATTTAGTCGATGTGCGAAAAGCACTTTCTGAAATGTCTTTGCCGAGCTCTGGTACATGTTGCGCTGTCCGTGTCTGTAACATTATTAACAACCAAACAAAGCTTGATTTGTGGCTTCAGCAATAAGTAATAATAAGTTTTACGAGACATAGTTAAGAGGTATTCAATCAGAATTTGCGGGAGAGAATGACGCCCAGAATGACAGGCCTGTCACTCAACATCAGCACGCGATATCCCTCTCACTTCCTGTCTGACCGCATTCTTAACCTACATGAGAAAATTACCTTTTTAAAATAAACCAAGCAGCATGCCTTGAGTTATGTGTTTATGTTCGTCATCTCGGCTGAGAAAATGTTCGCATAAAATGGATGCCTAAAGTTACATACTTTACTAGGTGAGTTCTGCTGCTAAATTCAAAATAATGTTTCACTCAGTAGAACTGCGAGTTATTAAATCAGCAGTCATAAAAATGTGTATTACCTTGAAAATATCACGTAATTCCCTTTGCACAGAGCTAAAATTAATACCGAATTTTGTTAAATGTTCGCAGAATGTGTTAGTATCTCTTAATGAGTCTTAAGAAATTGGAAAATCATATTGTAGATTATATGTAGAGATGTAGAGTATATTGTAGATGGAGTAGAAGTTTACCGTAAGCTAGCTTCGGCTTTGTTAAATGTGACAACATGTAATTTGTTGATTTGAAAAGTGCAATTTTATGTGGATTGTACAAAATGGGTCCAATATTTACTTCATTAACACGGGACAAGAGAATCTGTAATAATCTGTGCTAATGTTCACTTTTTCCATTGAAATAAATCGACTCAGGACTGCCGCTAGTTTCTTAAAGGGGCGGGGCAGTGGCAAATTTTAAGGGGTGTACTGTCCCTATAGCATTCTAATTGTGAGCATGTTAGCGAGATGCTATTAGCATTCAGCGTAAGTGCTATCTGTATCTGTACTGGAAATGGGTGTGTCTTGTGACAGAAGTGGGCGTGGCTAATCAGAAGTTGTTATTCTAAGACTAGGAGTTGCTAACAGTCAGACAGAACAGTCTATTGACACTTTTCTACTAGGATGGTACCCATACAAAGTCTATTACCCGTACCAGATACTCATTGGATCCGAGTATTCGGCTCAACCCTATTAAGTACAGCTTCACAGAACCACTAGCATGGCTGCAGACTCTTGCTTAAACGTGGCCCACAAGTTTCTGTCAAGCTAATTAGAATAACAGGCCCACATCAGCTGGTTTAATTTCTCCAACTCTTTTCATCACTGTATTTGTCAGTTTGATTTATATGCACCTGTGCTTGCATCTGGGATTTCAGTGTGTTGATAAAGACTCACGTCTCTGTTTGACGGTTACAGCTCAGGCCAGGAATCAACCCCTGGGATCAAAAAACCAATTTATCACTGTGCTACATGGAGTCCTTTGTGTACAGTATTATTGTCATTGTGGCTTGTAAAACACAAAATCTCTCATGCTATTTATTCTTTATTTTCTTTATTCCCAGAAATACCACAAGAACACCGGCATGCATATTACTCTTTAATTCTCACAGCCTAATTGTTATTTGTGGCTCTTTATCATGCCATGCTTACATCAGAAGCTGCTTTCCTCAACATATGTCTGTAATGAACACAGCCAGGTCCCAGAAGAGCACCAGAAGCCACAGATGGATAAGAGAGATGCAGCAATTAGGAAGAAAGGACATCAATTTGATATATTGTGAGCATGATGGAATATGATACACAGGGCTACACACTCAGGTAATATTACATCTCTGTAGGGCACTTGAGCACAGCAGGGTTTTCTTCCTCTGTGGCCACAAATCCCGAATTGTGTATATTAACATCCCCCATGTCTCGTGTGCACCTGAGAGACTCCACTCATCCCTGCGTCTTCTCTTGTTACTTGCATGCACATAGATTCCCAAGATTCTCGCTTCAGTGCCTCGACTCCTGCGGGTCCCGGTTATTAAAAAAAAACATTACACGTCTGTGGCTGAGCTTCTGATATATGGTCATATGTGTTTTTTTAAGAACATGCAGCAGACCTTGCAACTTGCTCTGGTACCTGTGGCTATGTTGATATAGATTTTCACTTCGCTGCTCGCACTTCACCGCTCCTCGCAGGGATCCAGGCGATGAATAACAGAGTACACATGGTTTCTATATAATGGTACCTCATGTGGTAAATCGTGCCCGTGAGCGTATGCTGATGTAAATCCACCTCTTCGTCTTTTACAATTGTGGACCCTGCTGATTGAGGTTAGAGGTAACATATTGTCTATATAATAACCCTCCCTGTGGTCCCGCTGGGCTCCTTAAATACATTCGGGGTCATGATTCCCTACCTGGGGGTCGTAATTGGTCACTTGGAACACCTGCCACTGGGTGGGCTTAGCGTGTCCAGGTGTAAAACAGGTGACCTCTGACCTCTAAGGGTCACACTCAGAGCCCCAGGGCTTCAGTAGCTGGAGAGAAAGGCAGAGCCATATGACAGAAATAGGAGGAACTTAGTGAAGCGGCTCTGCCTGAAACCCTATAAGCACAAATATCTCCCTGAGCCAGGAAGGATTCATTTGCTCTTTTGCTGACTGGTAAATCTTTGGTTTCCCGCGTGGAGGACCTGAGGTGAAATCCCGTCTGTTGCATAAGCAGATCTTTGAAGAGGACTTTTTTTAAACCGCGAAGAGCTTCAAAGTATGCATTTGCCCACTGATCAGAGCAGGAGTGCTGATCTATAAGATCATCAAGTCAAGCCCGGTTCTCTGTTCTCATATGCTCTGCTTGTGTTCTTACAAATATGTGATTGATCGACATATCAGTGTGGATAAAAAGGGAGCACACTGCATTAAATGTGCATGTGGAGAGAACATTAACACGTGGCATTAAAATCCCTCTGCTACTAAAATATGCGTCTTGATTCTGCCTCAGAGAGGCAACAACCCCATTTTGATAAACATATAAATACACACACAGAAAGGACTGAATAATAATTCAAAAGAATTCATCTTTTGGTGGCTGTTTGGTAGAAAAAAAGTGGATTCATTGGATTTTTTCTCCCTTTTTTAACGAAAGAGACACTTCAAGGAGCATTTTGTAAGATATAGCAGGATTTAGTGGCATCTAGTGGTGAGGATTGCACATTGCAACCAGCTGAAACTTCTCCCGGTTAAAATTTATTTAGTGTTCATTGTTCAGAAGGTTTTTTCAGATGAAATGATCCACAGCATGACGCAGTTTCACGTTACAAATCAGCGTTTCGACTACGCCGTTTGGCTCGTTGAAGACGGGCTGCTAGCCTGGTACATGCTAATGTGTGCTCAACTTTTGCTTTGATAACTTAATAACCTGAAGTTCAGGAGTTTTTTACCATGAGCCTAATTATCTGCAGAGGTCTCTTTCCCTCCAAAACACACAAACAAAAATTGGTGTATTGGTTGATGCTGTGGTATAATGCAGTTGTTGTTTGTGGCCATATATGGTTTAGCTTTCCAGTGCAGATTTTGATGTAATGTGACGCAATTTCAATGTCAAAAATCTAATTATGGAAATCTCAACACACTTACAGTGATGTTTTTTTGTGTTTTTTCTTCAATTTATCCATTGAAATTAAATTTTGTTTCTTACTTATGAACAAAATTTTACTTATTCAATTACTTGAGCCATGGGATGAAGAGTAGTTGTGGAGGGTAGGGCTTGAGTAGTCACAGTAAAAGCCTGTGAGGTGATAATAATGTAATTTATTGGGAAAAAATACAGCTACATATTGTAACTTCCTGGAAATAATTTGCATTGTAGAAACATACTGGTGCAACATGGGGAATCCTCTGAATGAGGACCTGATGAGGACCCACTCCATCTGTGGATATAAATGGCTCATTCTAAGGTAACGAAAACAAACTAGACATTAAGGAAAACCTACTTATTATATTATATTCCATTTTTGCCAGTATATCTCCCTAAATCCTAGACACTGGACCTTTAATTCAGACCGGCTCATCTTTATCTTTTTAAAACACTGAGGCATGACCCTCCCACATTTCAGATTAATTTAAATGGTTAAAATTCCGCAGAGAAATGAAAGGCCATGGCTCACAGCTATCATTTCCTCATGGCTTCAGAATGCTAATATGTAATCTGGAGGCATGTCTTGACATATTTCACTCTATTTACATCTATTTATACCAGGTGTTAAAGTAGTCTGATGACTCAGTGGTGGTAAAAACCCAAACTCTCCAATGAAAAGATAATCAACATAAAATGTGACGCTGAATAATCTTTATTTAGAAATCTGAGCAGATCAACGTGTAAAAGAGTTTCACAGAATAAAGCTCTGTTATGAGAGTCACACTTGTGATAGCCTGGCTGGTCTCATGATTAATCATGTAGCGTAAACACAACAAATTTTGATAACAGTTCAGTGTCCAAAAGAAAAATAATAGCTTGGGGACTGTATTAGTCTCAGAGGTTTGATACCTAGGACGTGGCGCAAATTGTCTCATGATCCTCATACTGGTGTTGATAGTGTCACTTGCTTGATATGCCAGCCTCAAGGCATTCCTCCATTTCATTCCTGCACTGGCTGTTATATAAAATTGCAGCCGTTGCATGGAAGCTATGATTACCTAATGTAACTTGTGCTGACATGACTTCTTGGTAAACAGCATGTTTTATATCCACATGAATGTGAAACTGTGGTATTACCAGCAGATTCCAGCACTTCCATAACCCACCCACTGATACTGACATATATTAGAATAAATGATTAATTTATGATGTTGATTTCAAGGAATACGATGTGATGAAGTGTAACCTGCTACCAATAAGCACAGCAGATGTGTCAATAATGAAGACGAAAGAACATAGATCAGAGAACATCTTTGCAGAGACCCAGTGAAATGATTTCATTTTTAAATGTGCATAAAGACGTAACCTTCCTGTTTTACCACGGGCTAACACCGACAGTGACTCAATCATTCAATTTCTTGACTATCTCTCCAGTTAAAAGCCACTGCGAAATGTGCTCAAATCAAGGTTAACCAAAGTGGCCACGCAGGAATGCTGCTGCTATTCAATGTGTGGCCACCACAAGTGATGTGTCCTAAAGAGTATCCACGTCAGCTGCCCCAGTGGGTGTCAGTCCCTGTACATATGGAATATGCAGAGTGGAGAGATATGCTGTGTCTCAAGACACATATCAGTACACTTCCATGTAGTATACTATGTGCACTATGTACTTATTGGCGTAGTGCGCGAATTTCGACAGGGTAGTGTTGTCTCAAACAAAACACGGCAACTGCAAATTAGCTAGTTAGCAAACTAGCATTAGCATTCGCGTTATCGTTCATGGTACCAAATCATTACAGACTGCTAAATTAACCCAATAAACATACTGCTGGCTTATACCCGACAACAGTATAGTGGTGCTTACTGCCACAAACACGTATTTGTACAATGCGACGTTCGCGGTCGCACAGTCCTCGGCCGCCATTTCCAGTTTGAAAAGTGGTCCCTCCCCTTCCGCTACGTAGCCAAGATGGCGACCATTGAGGGTGAGAAGTGTCCATAGTTCCACACTCAACTTCTTGACCGTTTTGAGAGCACCATCCGGGTACTCATAGTGCACTGCATTTTTCCATACTTCCCAGTGTGAACGCACAAGTACAGAAGTACGCAATTTGAGACACAGCAATAGTCTCTCCACTCAGAGAACCTGGGTTACCATGTAACCTTCCATCATGTATGTAATGTGAAGACACCCAACCATGCTTGTTTTCCTAAAACTAACATACGTAACTTTACATTAGGTACGTGATGTGATGACGCCCAAACATGATTCTTTTCTTAAACCTTATCTAAGTGGTTCGGGCGCTACTTCACGAGATAACCAACTGCTGTTATGTATATTTTCATAAGATATCATGTCAGCCATTGCATAAGGATACGTTGTGATCTTTTTTTTTAAAAAAAAAAAAAGCTCAGTGATTTCCCCAAACAGCTGGGCACTGTAGTTTTTAGCAAACATTACTCAAATAGAAGTAAAGACTGAATTTGTTTTGGACTCTTCATCTGCAGATTAATACACATAGTGTATGTCTGATTGACTTAGTATAAACTACATTGTTTTTTGAACACCATGGCACAAAGGAATGAGATAACACGTTTTAGTTACACAGAACACAGTTTTTTGGAGGGATTTGTTGATAGAGAGAAAAATATGAAATATCACCAGACTTCTCTTTTAACAGCCAGACATAGACAAAACCCACTAAGGGCTAAAAGAAGATTTCTGACGCCCCTAAAGAATTGAGTCCTTTGCTTTCCATAAAAATACAAATAAATGTCAAATCTTATTGACGTGACTTTGGGCTGCAAAAAGGGACGAACCACAGAACATTCAAAACCTCGAATCAGCAATTCAAGGTGTTAGCTGTGTTGGCTGCCAAGACCTGGAAACTCCTCCTGTTACCTCCCCTTCTGTTTTTTCATTTTAATTCCCCGCTCTCGACGGACCATTCGGAACAATTGCGAATTAAAGTCTCCAAATATGGAATACTGCTCCCCACCGGCTGTTGCCTTTGATGAGCGAGCAGTTCATTAATTAGCCAGTCAGACTGCAGAGAATGGCGAGTTGCCGACAGAGCTGCAGCGTAGGTGTGTAGCGTGCAGTGAGAGGAATATTGTAGCTTCCAGATGCCAGAAGAGACGGCGCGTCCGCAATCAAGTAAACAAATCCCAAGCCTCTTGTGACAACAATAAGGATATTTATTGTAAATGCAGCATGCATCTCAGCCAGCATTTAATAGGGAAACAGTGCTAATTAGGCTCGGTAAACAAGTTCATTTTAGTGTGGGATGCAGCTCTTTTGTTGGCATCGTGTGGAGCTCAGCAACAGGTTTTTCTGGCTGAATTATAAATTGGCAGTGATAAGGTATGCATTTCACTACCTAGAAATCTGCTGTACATACTTATTTTACACTTATAGCTGCTTTTCTCAACTTGTAGCCCTGTATTATTTAAAAAATGCCAGAAAATATAGCCAGAGAGGATGTCAGCATCTTAATTGTATCAGATTAGTGGCCATAATTAGACTACTATGTACACGTAACCATGGGCGATATCCTCTGTGGTCAGTTTATCTGTTGCAAACACCAACAATTAGACACCTCGGTGGTTTAGAACAAGTGGGAACGTTCCCACATATATTTTGCCTGGCTCAAAGGGAAATATTATGACAGTGATAATGAGATTAGACAATCAGCCATCCATCAGCGGCGTGGATTTAGTTTTTCTAATACGTTGCCAGCAAATATATGGGAACACCGAAACCAGCAATTTCACATTGTCAGTCTGTCTTAAATCTTATCAAACATCACCTTTCTCTGGGTGTAATTGCTCATTGGGAAACATATTAAAGTGATGTGACAAGCCCTGAAGGCATTCATAGAGCTGCTTTAGTGAGGTTGTGTAACTTTGTAAGATCTGTGCTGAATGATAAATTTGGCTCTCTGTATACACCCACCTTTAAAAGTTACAATTATTTGGATTTGGGACGTGCAGGTTTAACAGACATTCATCCTGATACTTAATGTCAGTTCAACTACATGTGCAGAAACACCAAAAGCTCCACAGTGCCGTTATCTTTCAAATGCAAACATACTGCATCTGAAGGACCTATTTTTTGAAACCAGAACAACAGTCAACAAAAATGCACATATTTGTTCTACTTTCTAATATGTAGCTATAAATGCTTCATATGATTAATGCTCAAATGTTAAATTAGTTCAAAGTAGTTAAGACTTTATTTGTTCAGCACTTTTCTACAGATTTGCAAAGTCATAATAAGAAATTAGAAATAACAACATTAGTCTTGGGGAGAGAACGAGGAGTGTTTATAAATGAATCACCTTAAATTTCCTGGTGCTACTCCAAATCATTCAGGCTGCAGCACGGATCCATTAAAAACACCACAGTCAAAGGGTGTTACCTGTGCTGAGGTCAGGTCTACTGAGTGTACATTTCATGCACTGATTGCCACACTCACTCACTTTCTGCTTCTGTAAAGAAATGTCAGTTTCAACCAGCAAACGCACTCAAGTTTTTAAGTGAGTGTCTAAGTTTCTTACGTGTCAGAGGGTGAGGAGTGCCTGGAAATGAACTTCTCTTCTCTTCTGCTCAGGAGGTGGGCTGCAGCGCTCACTGCAGTGCGAATGCGGTGGGCAAGGTGTAACATCTTGAGAGCACATAATGGTGTGGTAATTTTGCACAGCTGGGTGGGGGCCATGGCCTCCCTGACACAATAAGAGGCTATAGCGCAAAGATACCTTACAAACTGAACAAACACACTCCAAAGGTTGAATTTTGGCGAAGGAAAAACTGGTATAGCCATTTTCAAAGGGGTCCCTTGAACTCTCACCTTAAGATACCTGAATGAAAATTGGTTCTGTCAACTCAGTCTCACTTCCAACTCGTCAGATACCAATGCTTGGTCAGTCTGTGCCAGACCGAGGCACCCCTCAAGGATGGTAACGAGATGACCCAGGTGGCATTTGTTCACCCTCTGGGCAACTACGGTAGAATAAAAAGAAGAAAGTTTGCTTTGAGTGGGCAGGTGGGTTGGTCAAACAAACTCCGAACTTTTACCCAGGAGTACACTGCTTATTTCCCGTGTGAGACCAAAAGTCAATCGAGTTGTTTGAATAACAATGTAGTATGTTAGTATGTTTAGCATATTTAGCATACTATGCTATGCTATGTCACATGTATGTAGCATGACATTATCTGAGGTACTGGGGTGCCCACTAGCTTATCTGGTAGAGCAGGTGCCCTATGTACAAAGGCCATGTCCTTGTCCCAGTGGCGATGGGTCCAGTTCCAACCCTGGTCCTTTGCTCTCTCTCCCCCTTTCACTCTAGAACTTTCCTGTCTAATGAAGGCAAAAATCCCCCAAAAGTTAAATAAAAAAAGTAACAACCACACTTATTTTAATCCAACCCATGATATATATTTTTTCTAAACCTAACTTTGTTGCCTATACCTGATGGAGTAAACCTAAAAACAAGGTGTTTCACCTATGTTGTATTCTTTTTAATAAGACTGTATGCATTTAAATATAAATATGCGAAGAACGTAAATTGACACACTGTCCCAGAACGCCCAAAACTGACACTGGAGGGGTACCTAGCATGTCATATTTGACATGACAGGCCACTGAACAAGCGTCAATATTTACTGACTTGGGAGTGAGAATGTGTTGGTGTACAGGTACCCATGAGTCCCCTAAACTTCAGAAGGCTTGTTGCTAGTTAATGTTTTGCTCCTTACAATCAATGTGCGCTTTCAAATTAACCAGTCCTTGCAGGATCTCGCCACAAAAAAACAACTTGAATTTGCGACCAATTTTGACAAAAATTGCGATAAAAAATGTGGTATTTTTATGTGATTTTTGCGGGAAATTGCAGCAAATGACAAAAATTGCGGCTAATGACAAAAGGAGAAAATGAATGTAATCACTTGCTATAATAATCATACTGAATATTACAAAAATAGCTGCAAAAAAAATAGCTTTTTTTATATACTTCTCTTCTTTAGTTTTGTTTAATTAGTTTCAAATCATGGAATCCAATAATGTTGCAAAAAATCCTGAGTGAATATTGTAGCTCTCAAACCAGATAATGTGACTGTAAAACAACATGTAAGCTACATCTTCTCTTCAGAAAAATCGCGGGAAATTGCAAGCCCCCGCAAATATTGCGGACTTTCGTTCAATTTGCGTTCATTATTGTGATCGCAAGAAACAGGATTGTTGTAGAACTCAAAATGTAAACTCTACCACTAGTAGTCTATGCACAGTATGTGATTCCTTAACACTCATATTTTCATAGATTTCAAGGAGCCTATATATAACAACAACAGCATCAGCAAATTCCTGAAGTTCAGTTAAGGCTTTTGGTTTTGGTATGCCACCCCAAGATTTTCTGTGGCCCCATTTGGCCGCCCCTGTGAAAAATTTGTGGGGGTGCCATTGCTTCTGGCATCTATTACAGAACAACTAAAAACACCCTTGAAGCTGACACGTATTCTGCACATTGATTCAATATTGTATTACATAACTTGTTATAATGCAAGTCTGTCCATATGAAACCAATTACTTTAAAGAAAAGTCCATTCAACATTGCCGAGGCTCTGTTTACATGTCATACTATACTTCAAAAATATCTATAACTCACTGAAACAGCATTCTTCCCAAACCATAATGTGAAAATTAAATCCAAACAAAAGTTTTATTCATATTTTGGGACCTAAGCTTTGGGTTTATGTTCACACGGCAGTATTAAAGAATAAAACAGAAGGCACCTGTCTGTGTTTGCACCCCTAAAACCAACACTTTTAATGACTCACTTCTTTGTAGAGTGTTAGTGTTTGTTAAAAGCTGCACAGTGCGGTCCAATTTGGCATTGTCTGTCGGAGTTCTTCTTACAGCTGAGTGAGAGAATCTATTAAACCAATGTTCTAAATGGGCTCAGATGAGTCTTTGCAGGGAGGAAGTGGAGATTAAAAATGAATAAAATAAACAAAAACTCCTCATATTTATCTCAAGGGATGATCCAACACTCAACGGCCCCAGAGATAAGTTAATTTTTATTGCATTTTAGCGAGAAATAACCAATGAGGCGATACATTTGTTTCAAAGTAATAGCAAGCTGAAGGGATTAAATTATGAAGGCGATAGAGACTTTGTTGGCGTCTGTGTTTAAAAGATGAAACATGAAAATGCTCAGAGTCAGCAGGGGGCGAGTGAATGTGGCTGGGTTTTTATGTAAGCCGCTGACCACTGAGTATGCAGCCACCCTGCTGCGCAGCGGGAGCAACCGGGGGGTATGAAGAAAGAATAACTTGTAAGAATCAGACAGCACATCAAAGCGTTGCCGAAACAAGGAGGTGTCATTGGCTCAGAGGCAGCATGAGTTGAATCACAGAGAGCCCATGCACGTATAGCCACCTCAAGGCGTGGACACACACAACATGCAAAGGGGCACACAGGCGCACGAAAAACCTCAGGTATCAGTGGCTTAGAGGCAGCATTGTCATGGTGAGAAGAAGTCAGAGCTCTCAGTGAGCAAAAGCCTTACAAAGCCCCGTCCGTGAATACATTAAAGTTATTTTTGTTGTTTCCCAAGAACTTGTTTATCAGCGAGGGGATTGTTTTATCTTTGCTGAGGCGTGCGTTCACGTCGGTGTGTCTGAGTGTGCACACGCCGCGCACGCGCTTTTGCCTGAATGTGTTTATGTGCGCTTGTTCCCACAGACCCCTCGCGCTTAACAACAGAGCTAAGTGGGTCAGCATTCCATTTCAAATGCTCCGGCAGCTACAGCAGAAGCCTTGCAGGACCATGTGCCTCCTCGCAAGTCCTAACTAGTCTGCATTTGTGTTTTTCCTGCATGCATGTATGCATGTGTAGGGGAGACGTGGACATCCTCACCCTGCATCACTCCGGTGAGGAAGAATATATTAAATCGTGCAGGCAGCTTGTCAAACAGTCATGGACAGGAGCTATAAATTGTGTCGGTCTGTGTAAACACGATTCGTTAAGTGCCAAAAGGTGCCTGGCTGGCGCCCCTCTGTTATGAAAGTGAAGGGCAGTTGTCATGCTATCCTCGTCCCTTTATTAGTACAGTCCACACCTGGTAAACACAAGCCGGCTCTCTCTTAAATCAACCTGGGAATGTGTAATAGCAGATGGATGAGGTGGCGCCGAGCAATTAACAGAGAGCATTTGCACAAATTAAGTTAGTCCCAGTTTGCGGCGATGGAGGGGGTTTGCAACGATAGGTCGCCAATGATGCATCAACACCAATTTTTTTTTCATTGCTTATTGCTCTTGTGTAGAACTCTCGCTCCACTCTTGACCCTAAGGCCCAGAAAAACCCATTAACAACCGATTAGCTCTTCACTAAAACATGTGATCATCAATTTCCATACAGAAGTCGCACTGTGACAAGTCCGTATGCTTTAAAGTAGATAGGGGAGATGAATTTGATTTCAGCTCTTGGCTCCTGCAATGTACACACTCTCTTTTCCACTTAAACTGATCCCGCAGATGTGACAGCCCTCGCTATTCCCAACACTCATCCCACCCCAGATAACACTCTGTATACATGCGTCAAGTGAAAGGAAAGGTTTACAGGTTGCATTGCTTCACTTGGGCGGAAAAGAAATAGGGGATTTTTTTTTCCCGTTTGAGGGAGGAGATCAATGTGTAATTATTGTATTTTATGTGCAACCTTGCAATCAATCATTAACAATGGGAAAGTGTGTTAAAAATTATGGGATCGTTATTTTTAATGTTTGACTGCTGTTGTATTGACCAGAATCAAATCGGCAGAGGGCCTGCTCATTTTTCACTCTTAGGGCCGATAATACTTAAAATAGATGCACAGGCATGTTCTACAGTGTTAGTCGAACGGCTTCGACTCAAAATACGGAGATAACTATCGGGCCAGTCTCTTCAAATGTTGTGGAAAGATGCAGCTGGAGAAAGCTGAATTTTTAGTTTTTGTATTTTAGATTAAATATCCCCGTTTTGTATATTTTTACAAGATAATTGTGGTTTCACTGACCCCAGATTTACATACAGCTTGTTATATTCAGTGAGTCAAGGTAATACTGCTAATGGCACAGGGGTCTTTTTAATTGAAGCCATTATGGTGATGTTTACATCTGGAGTTATGAAGAATTCATGTATTACAACCTGACCTTGCCCCGACTTTAGATTAGTTCTTTCAAGCTGATTATATATTTGCATATTCATTGGTTTTCTCGTATGAACACATTGCAACCCTCACGACTGAGGATCTTTGTATGCACAAACCTCAGTGATAAACATCATCAACTGTGTCCTTACGAAAGGTTAGGCATATATTATCGTAGCGGCTTCATAACTTTGAAAGACTCGCTTGGAAATTCATTTTTGTCTCATCTTCAAAGCGTATTATGTGTGCCAAGGTTGGGCCATGTCTAGTCTGTCAAATTGGCATATGATGATGTCCACAGTGAAACACAGCGATGGATGAAGATATCGTTGTTGGGGAGGGGACCCCTACGCAAACTTATCTGGCTTTTCAAATCTTTGCTTGTTGAATTTGCACTGGTATAGTCTTAATTTTAAGATTTTTCAGTTTCCCTTTAGATATTTTGTGTCTTTCTTTAAAAGTTACAGTCTCAAACATCTCCGTTTTGTTGTGTTTGGCAGCACCCACTGCAGTGCTCGTTGGAGAGATGAAAAGGTTACTACAGCAAAGACTGTGGGTGTTTGTTTCCGACTGTGCGAAAGCAAATTATTCATGACTTTGCGCCACCTTTAACTACTTTAAATATAATTCAGGTGTAAGTGGCTTATTGGCCATAATTCTTACTATAAAAGTAAAAGCTATTGGTGTTGATGCAGAGAACACGTTCCCCTCAGTATGTAGGAACCCCACCCAAATAAAAAATGATTTGAACATAGCAGAAAATTAAAGGCATATTCACCATTATTACTACTTAAAAAGCAAAAATTGGTGCATTAAAACTGACCAGTATGCAGGAAAATTTTCTAGCAGAGGACCCCCAAATCCCATGTTTCATAGGTGTCCCCCTAGTGTTCAAATGAAATCTACGCCCTCTGGTTAAAGAACTCAAATACTGACATATTGTTAAGAGCAGTGAGCGTCGCTTAGTCCTTCTTTCTCATGTTTGAGTTTGAGAAAGAGTGACAGATGTAGGGGATAAAATGGTGGAAGGTGGACTATTGCATGTAGTGTTTCTGGAAGTTAAGAACTTAATGCCGATTGACTGGTGCATCACTGCAATACATGGCATCAATCAGTCCGTCAGTTAGGGTTAGTCTGTCATTGCACACAGCGGCCAGTATCTGAGGTTGCTTTCCTGGAAATATGTACGTTATTTTTCCCTTCCTGAGTTCAAGGACAGATTAGGCCTATAGTGATGAGCTGTCGTCTATGTGCAGAAACTGAATAACTGTTAAAGGATAATCCTCAGTGTGTTTGTTTTTGTGAATAGCTTTTACCACTTTCATTTCATGAGGACTGTCATTATAAGAGATTACTCTGAAATATTCGATAAAGTTATTATTTGATTTGATTAAAAACCGACTTGTGTTGCTTGATTCAAAGGCCTGTTGAGGCTTTAATGAAAAGGCGAATTAAAAACATGGCTTTTGTGCTTTATAGGTCCACTACTTACTTTTCATTGTAATACCAAAGATAACATTTGACAGTTGCCATGTCCTAGAGTGCCACAGCAACAACTACATGCGCATTATAAGAGAAGTGAAGATAGCACCACAGTCATGCAAAAGTTACTTTCCCTTGTAACTAATTACTTATAAAGGCAGGTAATTCAGGTACTTTTGTGTAGAGTTACTAGTAACTGTAACTAATTAATTTTTGCTGGTTATTACTTTGGTATAGACTGAAGCTGTGGTGTGAGGCTGCCTGAACATTGTGGGGAGAAGGACTCGCCTTCCAGTCTGTTTTTGTCTCGTTTTGCTAATCGACACATTCAAATGAAATGTTAGCAGCCATCCTGAGAGCTCCGCCTCGTAACATAATGAGAACTCAATAGGCTGCACCTGCAGCAGTCGTGGTGGCAGCAGGTTATTATGTATCTGCACCGGCAACAGCTGTGGCAAGAGACATGTTTTTATATGGTTTTGGTTTGTTCGTCTGTCCCATTCTTGTGAATGCAATGTCTTGAAACCCTTGAGGGAATTTGTTCAATTTGGCACATATGTCGACTTGGACTCATGGATGAACTGATTAGATTTTGGTGGCTGAAGGTCAGAGGTCATTATGACCACACAAAAATCACATTTTTGGCCATAAATCAAGAATTCATATGCTAATTCTGACATATTTCTCTCAATGATGAAATTGATGTATCCACATTTGGCGAAATACACTTTATACCTATTATTAAAGTCTTCACTACATATATTATATGAGTGTGGACAGAGACGGATGTAAAGTGCAACTTCACTGGTTGGTGGAGACCTACAATCACTGGCAGTAACGCTAGATTTTAGAAAGATATTCTAAATCTTGTAAGAAAGTCACTAGGTTGGCAACAAGGAAAGGGGTCTGCTGGATTAATAACACAGGACAAAATGAGAGCATCATGGGGCGTTGGTAGCGTAGTGGATAGTGCTGGTGCCCCATGTACAGAGGCGATGCCTCGCTGCAGCGGTTGCAGGTTCGACTCCGGCTTGCAACCATTTGCTGCGTGTTACCCCCCCCCCCGCTCTCTCTCTCCCCCCATTTCACTCTGTCCTGTTCATTAAAGGCAAAAGCCCAAAAAAAAAAAAACTTAAAAAAAAAAAAAAAAAAAAAAATGAGAGCATCATTGTAAAACAGAATGTGGCACGATAATCATTTTATCTTAATTATCTTGTTTTCATAATCGCTTGGAGCCAAAGTCGTAACTGAAAATAAAACTTGATTAATTGACCAGACCTAGGCTCAACCACTACTGTGTTACCTTGTTTAATGAACGATAGCGCCTTAACAGACATTTATTTTAATTAACAACATGATCTCATCCCTACTAGTCATTTTTGACACTTTTGACACACCCTTTTTTGTTGTAATTTGACACAGAAGGGGTCGGCGGTTTGGTTTAGACAACAAAACTATCTGGTTATGGTATGAAAAATACCGCAGATGTGACTTTGAGTGGCATAAATGTGGTGGTAAGAAGGGGTAGACAGTTGGGTTTAGGCAACAAAAGAACTTGGTTATGGTTGAGAAAAGATCGTGGTTGATGTTAGTCACATGAGGTGGGTCACATAATGGGTTGGCAACAAAACTTTTTGATTTTAATTCAGAAAATAAAGCAGCTTTGAGGCAATACGTGGCAAGAAGAAGGGTCGACAGTTGATTAAGGCAACAAACTACTTGGACGTGGTTTGGAAACATCATTTGAGGCGACTCACGTTATGGTTATGGGTCAATTCTGAAGTTTAGACAATAAAACTATTTGGTTACGGTTAGTAAAAGATCGTGGATGTCACTATAAAGACACCTGGCTTTAAGTGACACAACCATGACCCGAAGGGTATGGGTGTGTTGCATAAATAACACCCGAATTTACGCTGCAGCCGTTGTTTGTTGGTCTCGAACATTGCTCTTCGGGGCAAAATTCACCTATTTCTCCTATCCTCTCACCCAGAATAAGCAGACTTGTCAGCTCTTTAAACTAAATCCGTTGCTCAGAGCATCTTAAACTGACGCAGATGGGTTGACAATGCAGGAAGAGGAAGTAAAGGGTGTCCCTGGCGTCATTATGTGGATTGGTGACTTTTTGTAGATCTATAAACAAATCAAATCAGACATATCCAAATTATTGTTGCACAATCTGAGGAGGGAACATCATTTTATGGTTGAACTACTTGTGATGAGGTTTGGCGGACTAAAGTGGCCTACTTCCACCATCTGACAAGCACTTTGTTTGAAACATACTGACCACTTAATCATTGTTTGGCCACAAAGGCTCAACATTCTTGGCAACCGATGGGCTACTGCCTTGCAGTCACCAGAATTCAACCCAATCGAGCCCCTATGGTAAACGCTGGACCAACATGTTAGACATCCCCTCGCCATCATCATCATCAAAACACTAAATGAGGGAATATCTGTTGGAGGAATGGCTTTAATCCCTCCAGCAGAGTTCCAGAGACTTTTAGAATCCATGCCAAGGAACACTGAAGCTGTTCCTTTGCCTTTTGTTTGTCAGCCATCTGTACATTCCTGCTAAAGATATACACAAAATGCTCACATATTTTGCTCCCAACTCATAGCAGCTGAGGCAAAATTAAGGTATAGTAAACATTAGAAAAGTAGAAGTATTCCTTACCCTTTGAGCCCCTGCAGCACTCGTGCACTGCTCTAAGTGTGTGTCATTAGTCATCAGAACAAATAAATAAGAATTACTTTGATTTAATATGCAGCCTAGGAAGGATTCTAGTTTTCACTGAGGCAAATGCAAAAAGGTAAACAAAGGATACACTCGGTAATCAAATCTCCCTCCTCTCATTTCCTATGTGTGGGCAAATCATCTTAGTTTTGTGTGTGTCTCTGTGTGTGTGGTTTGCTTTAGTGGAGGGCTCACAGCAGTTGAGATGATAGAGGGATAACATTTTCAGCATCGTGCCGCTCTGTTATAATTAGAACAAATACGCCAGGAAAATGCAGTCTTGTACACACACACACACACACACACACACACTTGTAGGCTTTCTTCAGAGTGCATAATTCCGCAGCTAAAAATAACCCAAGAAACAAATGAAACAGCATCAAACCAGCCTTCCACATTAATATGCTGATTTCTCAGCAGCCAATTTGCAGCGCAACAAAATATTAAGTCAATACCAGCTGCTAGCTGCGTGTTTGCTAATTTTTTGTCATCGTGGCCGCCGGAAATGCTGATTGTTTGAACCGTGGCCACAAAACGGGGCTTTCTTGATCTACGTGAAGCTAAAGCTGTTTTAAGTCCAAGTTAAATGGATACAGCTGAACCTTAAATCCACTCCTTTAAAATCTTTAAAATCTAATTACCAGGGGATAGAGAACCAACTGGTGCTATAGTGTGAAAAACATGATTTAAAACTGTTAGAAGTGACTTTAAAGCATTTTTTAATCTCTGTCTTGTCCATTGCCAGACAGAGGCTGTCTGTCTGGTAGAATTTAATTGGTACCATTGAGCCAGGGTAATCATCACATAGGAAAAAACTGCATATAGGAGTGTGACCTTGGTCTTTGCTCAAGAACACATGTGGGAAGGTAACCCCCCAAAGGAGCAACAACCACAACTTCCAGCATGGAAATTTATTTGAATAATTGCAGAGAGGTAATATCCAACAAACATCCTTCACTCAAAGCAGCACCAAAGAGGAAGTAGGTTTTGTGTTTCAGACCTGAATTAGTGGCCGTCCGGTCTGCTTTAGCATTTTGTCAGTTAATACTTCTTTTCAGAGTAAAGACAGAACAGGAAAGATGTTCAGAGGAAACAAGTCCCCTCTGTAGCAGATGCAGTACATGGACAGTTTCTCCAGGCGATGACGCAAGTCAGCTCAATGACTGGGGGCAACCCCGAGGATGGGTTTTTGTTCACCTTTACCTGTGATGATGTGGCTCCCGGAATTCTCACAGGTCTTTAAATTATGTAGCTCGCCTCTTTTAGCTAAATCTCCACCTTTTTTTCTTGTGTGTGTGCGTGTGTGTGTGTGTGGGAGGGTTGGTATGGATAAAATATTTATTGTGCAGACTAAAACATGAACAGGAAGTAGTGACAGTAACAAGTTGTCGAGGCTACGACTTGATACTTAGCTATTCAGCACTGAAATGTAAAGGCTAGCTCAACAGCAAAATGTGGCAATATCTTCTCTTCAAAGAGAGGTTGTAAACTTTTCAATTTTGCAAGCAGCAAACCAGGTGTAGGTGGTATTTTAATGCTTTAAATAGTTTTTTGCTTCCCTCAGGTGAGGAACAAGACAGACGATTTTAAGAAGCAGATGCACTGTAGCTACATTTGCATACCTACTGTGAACATGGTTTGTTTACTGAACGGGCCTACTGGGCACAAGAGTTGTCAAAGTCCAGTAAAACTTGAAGAATAAAGAGCAAATAAATAAGTGAACAATAGATGCTGTTCAAATTTGGATTCACATTTATAGTGTTTTTTCTGTAGGTATAAAAGTTTATTTCCAGTGGGCATGCATGAGGACTTTTCAGTTCATTACATTCATTACTACATCGTTCAACCACCCAAAGTGCTTTCACACCACGGCCTCTAGCTTCGCAGACCGGGCGAGGCGGAGACGCAGCGCCAACTGGGTGTGGCCAGGCGGATTTCGCAAGTTTGGCACCCAGTGCGTGCTGGCGCAGCTACTCCTCTTTCCCACCTCCGTCCCTTCTACCTGTGCAAGTCAGAAAGAGGGAGGAGAGAAGGCGTGGAGTGGGTTTTACACAGCTGATTCACATCACACCAATCAAATTAGCCCCTCTCCTCGCCCTTAAATGCGCCGCGCAAAGGCGTAATGAGAGTTGACTCAATTCGCCATGGCAGAAGAGAGCAGCAGCGTCAGATGGCCAAACTTCTCCCAGGAGGAAACTGATGTTTTGGTCCGGGAGGTCCAAGCTCGCAGTGTCCGCCGGTCAGCCAAACTTCCGCTACACCGGCTGCGCTCCGCCTGCGCTGACAGTAGACCTGGTTTCAGTTGGCGAGCTTTTAGCGCACCTTCGACGAAGCCTTTTGGCACGAAACTGTCACTGCACCAAGCTGGATCTGTCGACACCTCCCTCTGCTGCGCCGCCACACCCATCTCAGCGCACCTCGGTCTGCCAAACTACCAAACTGAGCGTGCCTCGGGTTGCGCTGCTCGAAACTAGCTCTGCATGGGGTTCGCCACCCTGTGCCACCCTGCGCTGCGCCGGGAAACTAGAGGCCCACTTGTCACATTTACCCATCTACACTCACATTCATACACTGGTGGCCGAGGCTACCATCCAAGGTGCCACCTGCTACTCAGGCTTTTAGACAGTCATACACAATGACACACCATTGGCACAACAATCAGGAGCAATGTGGGGTTCCAGTATCTTGCCCAAGGATACTTCGACATACAGACTGCAGGAGCTGGGGATTGAACCGCCAACCTTTGGATTCAGTGGATGATCCACTGGTGTTTTATGATTTCTTAAATATATCTAAACCTATATCCAACCTGTTCTCAGGTCTTCGAATACTAATGGCATCAGGCTTTCAACTAACTCCAGTGTAAACCCACCTTAGTAGTACTTGATGCTGACACCATCTGACGTAGTAAAAAGAACAAGCAAGTCTGCATAGGGTAGGAGGAAGGGGAGGTCGATCAAACAATATTGGACTTTTACCCAGGAGACTGCAGTTTGTGTCCTGTGTGAAACCAAATGTCTTATGCAACAGATGTACTTATTTTAACCCAAAGCATGCCCCTTTTTAAAGTGGTTTGGTGCCTTAACCTAATTGGGACTGTTTCATAACGTAAACCATGTCACGATGTGTTTCTGCTGAAACAAAGAGATACTAAAGGGTGTCCTGTGAGTTGCTAACAGACGCTGAGTCGCATGACAAAGCTTTGGTATTCAAGGACCTGGGAATGAGAATGGGTTGCATCACCACAGTTTCCATATTAAGATACAAGTGATTCTTACTATGCTTGTGTACGATTGCCCCCCCATCCACTCACCTTCCGCTCAGGTTTCACATATTGATCCAAACCAGGATACACTTGCGTCATCATGTGTACATGTTTGTATGTGTCGTTGTGACAATGTAGAAAATTGAGTCAATCACATCACAAGCCCATACAGTAGAGGTGACCTTCACATGATGCACTCTATTGTTCATATTTTGACGTCAAGAGCGACCTTCTTGCCTGCCTTCCTACATTATCACCCATGGCTGCGCTGTTTTGAGCATGAGATCTGCACATGCTACCCACATACGTAGATTTCAGGAATCCGAAAGTTGACCCAGGCACAGATCCCGTACCATGCCCAAGTATGGTACACAGTGTTCACACAAACTGGACCTGTCAGGGGCAAGTGAGTGTATTCTCCTCCCATCCCAAGCTTCATACATCCCTGAGGTTACAAGACATCTTCTCACACGCACTCAAGACAAATCAAAAACTAAAGAGCGCTCCAAGTTACTTGACAGCACTTTATTGTACAAATAAAATCCAGCTGAAAATGACTTGCAGTATAACCCACTTTATCTTACATGTTTTACTTCCCAAAAGTGAACAGGTGCAACTCATCTATATATGAATTATTTACATGTCAGAGAAGAAGAATCAGAGCACATATCATTCTATACTGTTACCGTAGAGCTATAAAAGAGTCAACTATTTATTATCTGTTTAAATCACTGTATTGTTTAGCTATTTATAGATCAGTATAATTTCACAAGAATGTAAAGGTGTGTGTATTGACTCCCACTGCGAGAGAGGAGAGGAGAGACTCCACGTTACTGGCAGATGAGGCCATGGCTGCTATTACTCTGAGCAACGTGCATGAGAATGAGTTACAACTTTTCCCCTGATGGTCTGAATAAGTTGCCAAATTTGGAGTTCGTCACTTTTTAGAAATAAAGTTGCTAAGAGACGGTCTGAAAAAATGCTAACGAGGGGGTGTGACAAAGTGCTGGTATTTGACAACCTTGGAATGACTGACTGTTGTGCTTGGGTTTTGGCAGGCGGCTGCCCTCTTCCCAGTACTGAATACTGGCAATGAATCTTATTGTGGTACAGAGTGCTGAACCGTGCTGTTCTACTTTAATCCTTGTTCATGGACCAAATAAGGTGTCTCCCATGTCCATTATTTGGGGCCCCTGGGCAACATTTGTTTTGTCAATAAATCAAGCGAGTAAAAAGAGACTACTATGACAAACCGATCACAAAGAGGCAAACGACCACCAAGAGACAAGCCTCCCTCTTCCCCAACCACTGAAAACCAACCACTTAAAAAGGTCCATTGTCTTGTAATCTGTCTGTGACTGTAAATCTTTGTGAAGTTACTTGCACTGTCCTAAAGTATAAATATTAATGGTTTTGAACCCTCAGAGTTACAGGCTTTAAAAGATGACCTCCAAGCCCATCAGCATTCACATCATTTGGCATCTACAGTAAATGTTACACATCAGCAGATCTGTTATATCTTCCACCCGACTGTTATTTTCCCAGCTGAGATTATAGCTATTTTTTTCCTCAATAACTGTACAGTTCTTCACTTCTTCATATCGATCTGTTCAAAGACATCAGTGCAACTGAAGGAGCACAAAACAGATCACCAAGTTGTTATTGTTCTGATACTTCTGATGCTGTGTGCTTCCTACAGATTGTCAGTCAAAGAGTAATGAGTTTTCACTGGATTTATTTGTTGAAAATAA
Organism: Epinephelus moara; assembly: GCF_006386435.1. NCBI lineage: Eukaryota > Metazoa > Chordata > Actinopteri > Perciformes > Serranidae > Epinephelus > Epinephelus moara. Next base: position 11,369,094 of record NC_065520.1, read on the forward strand.
ATACAGTTTCTGATAGACACACTTCTTTGTCTGTTATCTTTCAGCTCTATTTTGTATCTATGACAAACAAACTGTAACACTAGAACGAGACTTTGTCATCAGTTTATAATCGACAGTAAAATTAAGGCTGTTTCACAAAGAAAAAGTGACACTGATATTTGTTCACTGAAGAAGAAAAAAAAAGCCATGGATGACTGTTTTGAGGTCACATCGTACACCCTGATGGCGCTGTAGTTTCCTGGTTTAGGAACTATCTTACTGCAACGTTTCCTTACAATGGTTAGCACCCCATTAATGATGTCACATAGGTAAAGCAAAGTTACGTTCTTAACGCAAAGTTACGTGAGTTAGCTTTAGGCGAGTAAAGTTATGCATGTTAGGTTTAAGAAAAGAAACATGTTGATGATGTACTTTAAATCAATCAAAGTTCTCTTGGTTGGTCTTCTGAGGGAAAGTCCTGTTTTATTTGACCCATCCACCACCCAAACCTGCCTCCTTCGGTGGACTTTCACTGTGCATGTTACATCCTTATTTACTCCCTTTAGCGCATTGGTCACGTGATTGCAGCCATGTCGATTACATGGGATAAACATGAATTACAGGCTCATAATTATGGGTTACATACACTAATTGTGGTTTACTTTCTGTAGATATACTTATGGACACTGCATTGAAACAGCCTGCTTACAGCTATATTTCTGGATGATGCATTGTATGAAGGGGCTCCTCAGGGTTCTGCTCTGGGGCCACTGCTGTTCCCTTTTACATTAATAATATTAGTTCCTCTGTTAAATAGCCAGAATATGTTTTTATACAGATGATACAATGTCATATCCAGTAGTTCCCTCTTAGAAATGTGCATAATGTGTGAGCCGAAAAAAAAAGAAAAAAAGTCATGCTCTTAACATACAATTCATCTGTATATCTGAAGGCTGACAGTGTGAGTCTATTGTTGTTCCCAGTATATTTGATCTAGATGACTCACTAATTACGCGAGTAACACCCTGTTCCAGCAATGGTTACATCTAATTGAAGTGTAGATCTTTAAGGTCAACTACACTTTCATCCCATAAGATTGTGCTTAATATTTGTTTATGCCCTTGTTTATCCCTTCACCGTTTTCTCCACAAAGACTTTGTTGCCTTTGATGAAAGATTCCTGACGGCCTAATTGCTGCTGTTGAAGCTAATTATGTAAATGCACGCATGCTGTCACTCCACAACATTTTACTGGTGGCACTCTTGTCAGCTCGTGATGGTGCCGTCACTTTGTTAAGCAGCCATTTCTGACTTATTCTGCCCATGATTAATATCTGTGGTCACGATTCACGAGAAGTGGATCGAGGGGATCTGTGTACTTTATTTTCACCAACATACTTTCAAACTTTCAAGCATGTGGGTGCTCATCCTAGTTTCACATGGCCTCAAGAATGGCAACATCAGATCCTGTTTATTGTTCAGTAATACTTTTGTTAGAAATGAGAGGAACAAATATGCATTACTACAAAACTCTGCTGACCTTCATGAAATATTATTTAATTCTCTTTTCTCAATCGTTAAAGGAGAACTCATATTCTCCTTACATTACACCCTTGTGGTTTGGAACACTGCACACTGCATTATAGCATCTATTAATGTGGTTTTGCATGGTATTTCAACAAACACTATTCACCCTCTGGGAGCCATGAAGATTCTGATTTGGGACTGATATTGATGGTTTATGGAGTTCATTTCAGTGAATATTATCAGGCGAGCATTATATGAGCCAAATGGTGTTTTTACCTATCTGGCTATATGCCATCACAGAATGCAATTCTGGTTCCCTAGCATCCAGCTTGGGGAATTAAATATTACTTTTTGCGCTGTGCAGGCCAGTGTAAAAACAGGTTCTTTTAGTGGCATCCCCGTTTACTGTGGTAGATTGACCTTGGAAGGTCTCACGAAGCGCAGACCCCAGCTGTAAAATAAACATCTAAAAGTACAAACCTCTCCCATAAATACAAGTCTTTAATCTGTCTCAATCTCCCTCCAATGGCAGACAGAGCCCCACTCTTTCCCCCCTCTCTCATAGAGAAACACAACCCTCTTCAGCTCACTCAAATTTCATCCCTCTCAAGTTTTGCCTTGAGTCTCGTTTTCACTGTCCAGGGATTGAGAGCTGCCATCTGTCTGGGTCATCCGCGCTCGCCTGCAAACTTTTGACTCAGGAGGCTTTTTGATCACACACAGTCTCTTGGCTTATTGATATTCAAATAACCCTCGCAGGGGATTTTCAAAGCACTGCTAAAAGATGCATTAGCTGAAGAGAAAATGGGATTCTTTCCTCAATTTTACAACTTAATATCTCAAACTGGAAGGTTTTAGATCAGAACAACACTATGATTAGGTTTTCATTACCATTTATGACGGAATTGTAGAAGTGGTCGCTATGGTCCATGGGTTTTATTCAATCTGTAAACAAAAAGGGGGAGTTAACTCTAGCAGTCTGACAGACTTATAGAACACCTTTACATTTCATACTGTAAGACTTATGGCCCTGGGATTTCTGCCTTTTCCTTTTTTAGCCTGCTTTATTAAATTACAGCTGCCTTGTAAAAACTGACAAACCACTGAAAGAGCATTATTTAATGCTGGACAAGTAATTTGTGAAACTGCAGTTAATAAAACAACCCTATAACTTTCAGTTTTCTACTGACGTGATGATAGGCAATGTGACCTTACAGTAACAGACTTGACAAGATGCATGTGTTCCAGGGATGAAGAAGAGAACTGGATACAGTGTTGTGGGCAAAGTCCCATTTATTCCTGAAAGCTGCTTAGCGGTGCATGAAGCCAAAAAGTTTGACTTCACGGGTGTAAAATTACCTAGATCTTCCACATCACTGGGCCCATAGAGTGAGCGCACTAAAGACTTTGCCTCAGTTTAGTTCAGTTTCGCCCTTTACTAACTTGTCTTGGGATAAAATATTTTATTCCTGCGGCTCTTTTTGACTTTTGAAATGTTATCACACCGAATGGATCAAATCCTGATAGTGAAAGGAATCATTTTGCAGGTGTTATGATGCTCAAAAATGTATTTAAAGTCTAATCTTTCCCAATGTAAGTGTATGGCAAAACAGTCTTTGTGAGCCCAGTAACATCATGTGATGGACCCTAGTTACACGGTTTGGCCACTATGTCAAATTGGCTTCAAAGTTTGACACACTTCCTGATGTGTTCCTGTTTCAGTGGGTTGTATTCTGAGATGAAATCAGATTGTTTACCGGCTCTGTGAGGCTGTACTTTGGCATAGCAATACTTTGAGCTAAATGCTAAGATCAGCATGCTAACCTGCTCACAATGACAATATTAACATGCTGATTTTCAGCAGGTATGATGTTTACCATGTTCACTGTCTTATTTTATCATGTTAGCATGCTAACATTTGCCAATTAGAAATAAACACAAAAAGCCTGCCAAGCTGCAGACCACTGTTTATGACCTACAAACTGCAAAGCTGGTACTAAACCTGGGTGTGTTTTTAGGACCCATGGCTGTTTTGCTGCAGCTTTTTAGCCTCCAAACATGGGTGTTTTTGAGCAACCTATCGTTGTTTTTATAGCAGATTTTCAGCCCCCAAACATGGCCATTTTTGAGGGACCTGTAGCTGTTTTTCTAGCAGCTTTTCAGCCGCCAAACATGGGTGTTTTCTGGGGACCTATGGCTGTTTTTCTAGCAGCTTTCCAGCCCCCAAACATGGGTGTTTTCTGGGGACCTATGGCTGTTTTTCTAGCAGCTTTTCAGCCCCCAAACATGGGTGTTTTCTGGGGACCTATGGCTGTTTTTCTAGCAGCTTTTCAGCCCCCAAACATGGGTGTTTCTTAGGGACCTGTGGCTGTTTTGCTGCAGCTTTTTATCCTCCAAACATGGGTGTTTTTTTAGGGACCTGTGGCTGTTTTTCTAGCAGATTTTGAGGCCCTAAACATGGGTGTTTTTTAGGTACCTGTGGCTGTTTTGCTGCAGATTTTTAGTCTCCAAACATGGGTGTTTTGGAGTGACCTGTTGCTCTTTTCCAGCGGCGTTTTAGCCCCAAAACATTGGTGTTTTTTTAGGGACCCAATTCTGTTTTTTTCTGTGGCTTTTCAGTCCCCAAACATAGGTATTTTTAAGCAGCCTGACTGTTTTTCTAGCAGCTTTTCAGCCCCCAAACATGGTTGTTTTTTTAGGGACCTGATTCTGTTTTTTCTGTGGCCTTTCAGCCCCTAAACATGGGTATTTTTAAGCAACCTATGACTGTTTTTCCAGCAGCTTTTCAGCCCCCCAAATGTGTTTTTTTTTAAGCAACCTACGCCTGTTTTTTCCAGTGGCTTTTTAGCCAAAATGTGATCTTTTCTTCCTATATACCAGTGTAATTGCTGGGTCTTGGTAACCACTGTGCCTTATTGCTACCTGCATCTCGGTCATATTCAGCATCACTGTATAGAACCCCCCTGCTGCTATAATAGCTGCAATTATGGGTATGGGTGTGATATTTCAAGTGAGAATGAACATTGTGCATTTCATTAGAATGTGTCACTGCATAAATCCCTGGACATTTTCCTTTCACTGATATGATGCTGTTCCGTCTTTACAGTGTCATTATTACAACACATTTGAAAATGGAGGCCAATTAGGCCGATAATCAAAAGTAGGGAGAGCGTTTCTTCTGCTTCTTATTCATCACTTTATATAAAGTCTAATACTTTCTGGATGAGCTAACAGCCTAAACGACTACCTTTAGCCCACACAATACTTCTGCTATAACTCTCTACTGTTTGTCGATGCATAACGTGCTGACAATGAACAGTAAATGTACATTTCTGCAAATTATCTCTTGATCTTGCAGTGCTTTTATTCTATATTCTCTCCGAAGCATGTGTGATGCTTTCAATTATTGCCTGAAAAATGAGAGTAGAAGCTCTCTGTATTTCTGGCCACAAGCTAGTTATTATGATTCAATTTAAATTTAATGCCACAATTTAATGACTGTCTCTTATTTTATTACACAAAAAGGCGTAGAGGCCCAAATTAGGTGACACAATATGCTGTTTTCCTGTTAGGATTTCAGCTCAGTATCACATTCCCTGTGGTTATGGGGCAAAGTATCATCTCAAACTAGAACATGTAACAGCAGATAAAAAAGGCCTGGGGTGATGTCACACTCTGATGGGAGACACAGTTGAGGACTTTTCTGAGGAAGGAGGGGAGGACACTGACCCAGCTATACTGTCACCAAATCCTAAAGGAACAAGAACTAGTTTTGCTTTAAACTTGACAAAATGGAGTAGAACATATTCCAATGACACATTTGCATATAGTTACTTCCAAAAGTGTCTGGACTTAGTCTGGAAAGCTACAAACTTATCATCAGCAGGGTTTCATTTACCTCAAAGGCTCATCTAGCAATAGTGGCAGTCCTCTTGTTAATCCAAACAAAGCATCCCACTTACCTTGCACATGCTTCAAAATAAAAGTCAGGAGTTCCATTCAGCACCTTTAGACCTCCTCTTATACATTCACGACTTTGCTGTTTTGCTTTTACAGTTATTTAACACCAGCCCGGAATCCAATAGGCTGAAAACGAAGGGCCTTGGGTTATGTCAAGGGCTATTGAGAATATGTGTCTAAAGACTGTGCCAGTGCTGCAGAAACTCTGTGACCTTACTTTCTAACACATTACCCAGGGATTTGTGTCCTCGGACGAGTGTATCTATAAAAGAACAAACAATAGGTTTTGTGAAAACTCATTCACCGCCAGGGTCACAGGTACTGTACAGTAAGGCAGCTCAGCAGATGGGCGATGAAATACGTTTATAGCCATAAAATACTACGGTAGTTCACAAAGAATTCCTTGGGTGTGTTGCAGCCTCCAGGTACTGGATAAACTGGATCATTAAGCTAAATGATTACTTATGATGTGAAGTTTATTGATGCAACTAAATGTGCTATGTGTAGCAATTTTAGAGACAACATATGCTGACTTATAGTTTCACCATATCCTGTATGTGCTTCCTCTCTATTGTTTATGCTTTTTACATTATTTTACCTCTCGTTCTGTCTTTAAACATTTTTTTAAAGGGGCCACATGCTGAGAAAAATAAATGACTCCCTCTTCCTGTTTTGTGTCTTTAATCAAGATCCGTTTGTGCCTTGAATCGTTCAGCAAATTCCCAGCGAATCCAGCTGCAGCACAGGTTGGCTTTGTGCTTCTTTCAATGGCTCTTGCTAATGATACCATGTCTCAAAAGTCCTTGAATAGATTTACTGATGTTAAAGTGCTGAACTCAGATTCATATTTCAGTATGATGAAACAGATTTAAAAAGTATGCATGTATTTAATTAAGACTGGAGTGCAGGTGGGTGACATGGGCACATTAAATCCATCCCTAAATTATGCTGAAATATTATCTGAGTAATTACACACTATCACCCAAAAGACAAGTGACATTTGATTATATTTTACATTTTCTACTTAATTACTTAGTCGCTGCACTTGTTCAGAAACTACTCCCATGGCATGTTGAAGCTTTTACTGTCGATACTGAAGGAAGAAGATCATTCAGGGAGTAGTTTGACATTTGCTGGCCTTTTTTCACTCTGTGCCAAGTCTGGCGAGTTATTTCCCCCCGACTTCCAGTCTTTATGTGAAGCCAAGTTAAGTGGCTGGTGGCTTCAGCTCAAGCTTCAACCTCCAGGGCTGGAAAATGAAGCCAACGCAGAAGTGTGCAAAACTGCAGTTCCTTGAATGGCCACTTGAGACTGGCTCCAAGAGCGAGTCAATCCCCAAAGACACCAATGATAAAATGCCCAACTTTAGGGCAAAAAAACAAACAAACAAACAAAAAACAGTTTTGGTCTTTATAGCTAATGTCTCCATTCATGACAACGGTGCAGGGTTAACTTGTTATATAACTCACCCTTTCAAATGTTCTGACCGAAAGTTGTTTTATTAAGGGTGTGGATGCTTTGAGTAAGGGGTGGATGCTGTCTGGCGTAGCCATAGCTGTTCCTATTATTGTTGTGTTTTTAGTTCGTGAAAGCTAATTGTAAAAATTTCGGTCACCTAATAAAGTCTTGCTCAGCAGTTGGTTGTCCTTAAAGACCCTCCAAGAAGTTGGATATTCAGTTTTTCCAGGTAAGTATCATTACATTTAGTTTAAAATGTTTTGCAAATGAAAATTAGCATTGGCATTATCACACTTAAACATGGCTGCAGTTCAAGCTGCAACAGTGTGCAAAACTGCAGTTCCTTGATTGGCCACTTGAGACTGGCTCCAAGAGCGAGTCAATCCCCATAGACGCCAATGATAAAATGCCCAACTTTACAGCAATAAATAAATAAATTATCAAATAAAAAATGTATTTCCTGGTACCAAAATAAATAAATAAATAAAAATAATAATAGATAAAAAAATAATTTTGGTCTCTACAGCTAATTTCTCCATTCATGTCAACTGTGCAGGGTTGACTTGTTATATAACTCACCCTCACCTCTCAAATGCACTTATGCTAACCAAGCTACCAGCTGTTTTTGTTTGTTTGTTTTTGTTTCTAATTAAAATTAAATCCTTTTTACTCACTGTGAGAAGCTGTGGGGGGTTTTGGTTTCATCAGCTTCATCTTACTGTTTGACAGCCCTCATGATTATAGCAGTACTGAATGCCATTTTGTTTTTACCTTCAAAGCTTCTATTAAGGATTTCAAATGAAGCTCTGAATGTCTGTCGTCTTTTTTTATTATCATCACCCTAAAAAAAATAATCCTCAAGCCAAATCCGCAATTAGGATAAAGTGATTCATTGGATTTAATGAGTAAGTCTTTTTTTATATTATTTAATCAACCTTCTTTAATTATTAAATCCAATTTATGGTGCTGTTAGACCACCCCTGTTAATACAGGTGTGTGACTCCCCTTGTGTGCTGCAAGCGTGAGAGCAAATTGTTTTTTGCCCGCAGTGAAAATGTTGTTTTTGAAAGGCTAAATCTGCAACAAATACAGATTGACGCTAATATCTTTAGGAGATAAAACGCTGATTTTGACTTTGAGACTTTACAACACCCCAGAGTTATTGGAAACAAATCTAAGCACTTCCCCACCAGTGGAATCTAATCCTATATGTATTAAGCTGTAATACTAGTAATATTAGAGAAACCTTATTGTTATCTGCAACAGCACTGGGATGTCGAGTTTATGAATGAAGCTTTGCTCAAACGAGCTTGTACAGCCCTAGATTATGGTCTCATTGGTTCCCGGTAATGACAACCATCTCTCAAATAATAAGTATGTTTTATCTCATTGAAACATAAATCATATTTAATTGAGACCAGAATGCAGCCGAGTGAACTAGCCAACTCAAACTCATTCCATCTCCGAAATTATGCCGAAACACTCAACCATTCCAAAACCATCCCTTGAAATGAAGCCATGTGGGGATGTATTTTAGATTCCCTCCTTAATATTAGGAGTCCTGCTTACGTTTCTGTTGGCACGACTGACCACAGTGAGCTGAGCACAGCATTCTGGCCCAAAGATAGATGTCACAGTGCATTACGGTACTAATGACTCACTGGAAAGGACAGACACTGGCAATTAGAGGTATGTGTGGATCTGGACGTAAAGCACAGGCTGTGAGCTGCAGTTATACTGTGTAGTGGAACGAGAATAGAGAGGACTGAATTAGGCACTGGGACCTGTGGTTGCAATGCTGACAATGGGGATGTAGCGGAGTAATGACTCTCCTGCTTCTGCCAAAAGGTAAAAAAAAAAATATATATAATTGAAGTGGAAATGTAGGGGGGGATGGGAATAATAGAATGCCGCTGACGTAAACACTCAAAAGGATAAAAAAGGTTTCTGTGGTATTCACAGATGAGGCCTGTCCATTCTATTATTATTATCATCATCATCATCATCATCATCATCATCATCATCATCATCATCATCATCATCATCATCATCATTATTAATATCGTCCCCCCTCTTTCTCTTGCTGTTATTTATTGAGACAGTACAAAGAAAGGAAGTTGTAATTTGGATAATGACTTGCGCAAAGTTACCAAAATAAACCAATTATTTCTTGCAAAGAAAAAAACAACCTCCACATCCAAAAGAACAAAGTACTCATAATGGTGGAAGATGTTTTCTTGCATGTTTTCTTCCTTTTAAACTTTAAGAAACCGCCAAAGTTATGAAACTACAGAACATCCACAACCTTCGATTCCCTGCATGGCGCATTGTTCACACCGCGTGGTTGGAGGTATAAGTAGCGGTGGTTAAGCGGGGGGAAATTGTTAGACTTGAAAAGATGCTGTGGGAGAGAGTAAAAGAGACAGAGACGAAGTGGAGGCTGGTCATTTTAACTTCAACAGCCATTTGCATGAATTCATACAGAGTGTGATATTGTAGGCGGTTCTTATGAATATGTAGCACTATCGTAAAAAAGAAAGAGAAATACATTAACTTCTCAGCCTACAAACTGTCTGCAGAAAGTTGTAAATGTACATTTTATTCTGCGAGTAAGGCGGCTCAATATGGACTTGTTGATTCATGCATTTTGGAAGAGCTGCTGGGTTGCGACAGATTTAAGGCCCTGCAGGAAACATTGGATTATTGTTGGGTGGTAATATCTGTATGGGCAAACATCCAACTGAAAAACCTGTTCATCTAGGAGCTAGGATGGATGATGCCTCTGGAGCTGCAGTCAAATAAGTGGCATGTGTTTTAAGAATGCCCCCCTCCACACACACACACACACACACACACACACACACACACACACACACACACACACACACACACACACACCAAGGTGACAGTAATTTGATCCAAGTCTTGGGAAAGCGTCAGCACTGACATTTTAAAGTCACGGTTCGTAGGTGTTAAACCTCATGCTGAGCCAAGATAAATAAGAATGATAATATGTCAGAATCCAAAGCAATATTTATGGTGTCATTGGTCGGCTATTTGCTCTCAAAGCAATTTTGTAACTCAGGCATCAGACCAGTTGAACCTCTGGAGCATGAAAGCTTCACCCCATGTTGTCAACAAACTGCAAGCTAATTGCTATTGGCTCAGCTAGTCGAAGGAGGAAAGAACGGAGCCAACTTTGTTTGTCTCTGTTTTTCTTCAACTTGCCGAACATGCCTGGAGCAAAACTAAAAATACACCCCAGTGATGATTTCCTATGATCAGACATTTCAGCATGGCCAGCATTGTGCCGGGGATCAGGTCTCCCTAAAGCTGGAGACTCTAATCTGCTGTGATCAGGACAAAAAACGGAACTGGTCTCTAAAACAAAGATGTGCCCAATGCTAAAAACATCATGGAGGTATTGTTCATTGAGAAAGAAGACGCTCCAGGGTGACTCCATCTTATGACGCCCCTGAAGCTGCAAGCGTGTCCAAACTTCAAAGTGGAAATAGAAACTTTTATGCATTAACTTTTTCACTTTAACTCATTATGAGGTGAATGTTGGCTGCACGATGTGATGGCTAGAGAATAACGGCACCAGCAGTGACGAGATGGGTTCCCTATAAGCCTCGCTTTGAAATTCTGTCTGCTTCCAGGTACAATCTCCTGTGAAAATGAAAGTTTAACATATAAGGTTTAATATATTTAATACATAATACAATGGACAGAAAATACCATCACTATCACCATCGCTCTTTTGCATGAATAAACTCCCAGTCGCCAGAAGATAATGTTGGAATTGTACTATCGGCAAACCACAGATATGTTGCATTCGTATGTTTCAGTATCATATCAACGTTTCTAAAGTGACGCATTGTATGAGCTGACTTTTTCCATTAAGAGATGGAGGTGATGATGGATGGCTTGTCATCTCGGCAAGACGCCTGCCAAGCTGAAGATTATTGCAAGACCAACAAACAACAAAACAGATTTTTTTGCGAGTTATCACTGTGTTCCCTGCAGCTTTTTAGCCACCAAACATGGTTATTTTTATAGCGACCCGTCACTGTGTTTCCACCAGGGATAGTGCCTCTGAAATTGGTTGTTTTTTAACAAGACATTGCTGTGTTTCCTGCTGGGATTGGGCCACCGAAAGTATGTATTTTAAGCCAAGGTCTGGAGGAAAACGGAGCATGATCCTGTTGTCTTTGCGACAGTGCACCACCAGTTATACCACTTGGAGATGCAATGGGGTAGAGGTGTCATTCAGGTCACATGACTTGACATCAAGTCAGACTCAAGGCACAAATGTGATGACTTTAGACTAGACTTAATAAAATCAAAAAAGACTCGACTTGGACAACCTTTACCTTCCCCTGGCCCAAAGAGTTCGTTATAAGTGTGCCACGAATGAATTCGTGAGCTGATTCAGGAAATGGACAATATCATTGATTCTAATTCCCCAGATCCACTTTCTTTTAACTAATCCAACAGCATCAAGCTGGACAGGAGAACAATCAACTTTTGCGTACAAAAACTATGCAGTCGTCAACAAAAAAAATTGACGAATGCAAAACATGTGGGTTGAAAATAGCAGATAGACGCAACATTTTTGTTCAACATTTGACATGGCACAAAGAATGCAAGAAGAAGAAGTCTAATATAGCTAGCAAGCTAAATATTAGCTAACATTAGCTTGACACCTGTGTAACTTTTTAACAAAGCTGTTTTGACATATAAACTTTTAAAGTATTCATGATATTTGTAAATGTAATATGAATCTGTTGTTAAATGGACATCACATTTAGTGAAGAGTGCGTTATGACTTGTTTAAGACTTGAAACTTGACTTGACACTCGTCAGTCTTGATGTGAGGCTGAACTGGAGACAAAGACTGCAATGGGGGAGCATTGTCTGTTTCCACTTAAAACTAAGGCTGACTCCAATTGCCCATACCTGCAGGGAGGGATTAAAGAGGACGTCCCTTGATCTTTTCATTCTGGAAGACGACAAGAGGACTGAGGCAAACCTTGACGTGTATATGGACGAGACTTACCAACAGATTTGGCGACTGCAGTACCCTGTTTGCTAGCTACTGTATACCTCAAAAGATGTGTCAGTCCTTATCAACTTGTCCAAATATTTATGTCACACTGCTCCTGATCCCCCAGGTTCAAGACCGTGACGTGAACACAAAGCCAACAATGGGCTGCCACCTGTCTACCTTGAGGCGACGGTGAAACCCTGTGCTGCAGCGAGATCTCTCTAGTTGCTCCCCTGGAGCCAGCTCCTCACAAAGGTCCTTAGAAACACATGTCAAGAGTGTTCTCTGTACTTGCATCCCAATGGTGGAAGAAACTCCCGGCAGGGGCCAGAATCAGAGGATCCCTTGTGGTCTTTCAAAGAACACTGAAGTCATGCTAAGGGCAGCATTTGGATGATATAATTGGTACCAACATGTGCTCCCTGGCTTGATCAGATTTGCACTTACTGTGAAGTATCGTTCATTTTGTCTTGATAAGAGCAAGATGCTGTAAGTGTAATCTGTGATTTGCATGCCGTATTACTAAAATATAAGCAGTTATTTCTTATGCTGTTTGCAGCCTCAAATTTATGCCGGACTTTGAAGCTCCACATTGAACATGAGCTGAAATATATTTGCATTTCGCAGCAAAAGTATGATGATTTTTGATGTGATTTATGGGTTCCTCTGTAATATACTGCTGTGAAAGTAAAAATAATAATAAAAATGACACATGAAAAAGCAAAGCCAGTGATTTGTTTTGTGCTTTCTCTTGAGTCCCAAAGTTTTAGGAAACCTTTCTTCAGTACAAGAAACAGCCAAAGCAGCGGAAAGATGAAATCAGGACACATGCGAGGAAGACAGAACAAAAAGGGACAGACACTTGCTTCTTTAAGTTTCGCTCGGCGATATATTTAAGAGAAATGCAATACAGATTATCTTCAGAAAACAAATATTGCAGAGCTGCAGAACTGAACTGGAGATACAGTATTACCCGGATTGTTGCGCAGCATTTCAATTACACAGAAGGTCTAATGGTGATGATGCCTCGAGGTTCACTTATTCTAAAGCTATCAAAATGAAGTGCCATCAAAATGAAGTGCCAACGTAATGTTTGGGCCCTTGGCGTCTCTTTTCCTTGTGATAAACATGTGCATTTCAAGCCATATCACCCTAATCCCCAAGCAAATAGAAGATGACACATTGTTGTCCCCGCTGTGAATAATAATTAGCCGCTGGCAGCAACAAACAACGAAAATAATAATTTGCAAATCAGATTTAAATGGGTGTCACTATTGCATCTTCATCATTACCTCCGCAACAAGTGTGTACTCCCGGGGCCGCTGGCTTCAATAATGCTTTATTTCTTTATTTTATTAACCGATATTTCTTCTCCTCGCGATGCAAAAACACAAACTGTGTTCAATAATTTGCAACTCGGCTGAGGCTATACATCAGTCAGTGTGCAGAACTCTGCAAAAACAGACCTGAAGCAACCAAACAACCGCTTGTGCGGAGCAGGCGGGGGAGGGGGAGGGGGAGGGGGAGGGGGAGGAGGAAGACAAATCTCTTGTTACTGGAAGGAAGAAAAGGATGGATGCCTTGTGCTGCCACTCCGAAGGTGAGAGGGAAACGCTTTGGGGCTTTTCACACACTTTCCTATTACTGGAGAAGCCGCCGTACTGTAGATCGTACACTGTTTGTGACACTGCTGCACTGTCACAGTGAGCACTCGCAGTTTTGCTTTCAGATCTTGATGCAGCACCAAACACCTGTGCAATAGTGTGATGAGTCACTCCAGATGAATCATATTGAATGGATTAATAGAGTACTGGAGCTCAGGATTGGCATTGAGGTGCAAATTAACTGATTTCTATTTAGTTTGCTCCCCATGGAACTAAAGAGAACCGTGGCTCCTTTGTAGCAAACATAAGCGTGTTCGATGTTAATTTGCACTGTTAAAACTTTTCCCTTGCATGACCTTATCAGCAAATTCCAACCACTGCAAGCAAATCATTAGCCTGCACAGCGAAATGGGACGAACAACTGATTCCGACCAATTGAAACAGGCACAGCTGTGCATCCCTGCCCCGGTTCCCCCGCCGCACCAGCCGAAACTCATTTCAATTAGGATTGTGGCTGGCACAGCTAATCATACATCACTTTTAAAAATGAACTATATTTCTGAGAGGCTGTGGAGCTTGAATGAGGTGACAGTGTCTCTGGGAGAAAAGGCTTAAATGGAAAAAATGCAAATATCGGAGTGAGCAGACATCTCGATTTTGCGTTTCATCACTCACCCCAATTGTATCTTTTGATTAGTCCGTCCAATCAGCTTGGCCTGCGTGTGACAAACCCCCACCCTCTCGAGCCACCGCGCAGCACAGGCTGAATCTAATTTAAAAACAACCATGCAGTGAATGAGATTACCACAGGTCATATGTTAGTTGTTTGCGACTGCAGGTTTTGTAGTGATTCTAATTGAAGCACAGTGGCGGCAGATCAGGAAGAAAAACCTTACTTGACTTATTACCAGGAGAAATCCTCATATATTCTGCGCCCGTATTGGCGAGTAGCTGAAGATGGAGATAGATGGAGCCTTCCTGATTGTGGCACAGAGGTGAACGCGGCATCAAGATGTAGGAAAGTTTCCCTTGCAGCCCTTTGAAGTTCAAGGGAACTGTGGGACCAGCGCTGGAAGCAAATTCACTTCTTCTTCTTTTTTCTTTCCTCGCTAAGAGCAGCCACACTCTTAAGATACAAACATGAAAGCAAATAGAGCCGTGGGGGAACAGAGCGCTGTTATTGTAGAGGGCTGCGTTCTTGTCAGCCTATTGAGTTGTTTACATCCACAAATTTTGACAAAAGCTGGCGTCCTCAAACACTGGCAGGATGCCACATGACCTGTAGCGAGGAGGAGGCAGAGGAGACACAGCAGGAAACTGCGAAAAAGCAGGAGAGTCTGTGAACTCTTTCCTTCAGGACTGCTACAGGGACGGGGGGTAAATTAATGTTACATATTTAGGGCTCACTACATTGTCTGGTATAGCTGGAAACCAACATTATTTTCTTATACAAAAAATAAATAAACAACTAAGCGTCTAATTTTGTCTCTCTCCACCTCCTCTCCGGAATTTCACATTTGCTTACATTTGACTGCAGCCGCCACACAGCGCACCATTGTTTGGTATTCCTGGCATCCTCTTGCATAAATGTGTTTTACATTTCTGGTATCAGCAGCACAAGTGGGTAATTAGCAGCAGACAAAAAAGAACAAAGCACAAAAAAGGCGCAGCTCCCACTCAAACTTCAGTTTAAATCAAATATGTAGATGATTGACGAGTCATCTCTTGTAGCGAGCGCTAAAATGCTGTGATGTTTTTGAACGGCACCCTGCGGAAACGCTGTACTCAATTAACATCTTAACTTTAGGTTGGAGAAATAACCGTATTCCACACACAGTGCCACAGATCATCACCTGAAAATAAGAATTGTAGTGTCATAATTCCCTTTGAATGATTTGTTTCTATCCACACAGGAGATCCTTGTCCACGAGATCTCTATGTGGCACCGTTATGTTTCTACAGTAGCCCAGGGCAGACAAACCACACTGGCTCTAGATTGGGCCATTCAGGGGCGTCGGAAAAACACTTTTTTTTTTTAAAACGTGAACCTGCTTTATTCAGCATTTTTACTGGTTTAAACCACCATGTCTGTTTATTTTGGAGAGAAAGAGACCTCTGTGGATAATTAAGCTCCTGGTAACAACCTTCTGAACCTCTGGATTTTATATTATCAGAGAAAAAAGGTGCACGCATTAGCAGGTGCGAGGCCAGTGGCCCGTCTCCAACATGCCAGACAGTGCTGCAGAATTGATGATTTGTAAAGTGAAAGTGCTTTATTCAGCATTTTCACTGGTTTAAAATCACCAGAATAGTTTGTTTTGGAGGGGAAGAGACCTCTGTGGATATTTTGGCTGATGGTACAAACCTCCTGGATCAGAAATAAGGTGAGCACACATTGAGTTATCAGGAAAAAGGAGGCGAGCAACATACCAAACAGCATAGAAGAAACACTGATTTGTAACACTAGTCCATACCCACTGAGTGCACAGTTGCCCACGTACAGTTTCACATGGTGTGTGTTTGGGATACAGGTCATAGGAAATTGCAGATTAAATAGTCAACTGAACCCATTAAGAAGAGCAATGTATTCAGACAGAGGTTTTGTGAATTTGATAGTACGATTGCTTTATTGAAAGTACAGTAGTACCATTGCCAATAGTGGGATAGTTAGTGGGCTAAAACTGTACGATAGTAGTTGAGGTAGCACGTTGAAAGGCAAATAGTTAAAGTGTTTATATGTTGTATTGACTTAAAAGTGGGCGCACTGGTAGTTCATATGGAAAAGGTGCGGCTAGCCCTTGTTGCAGCAGCATACCATACCATGACTTAGTCATATCAAAAATTAGAAAAAAAACAACAACAACTTTTGGCCACAGGGGGAGCCACAGCGATCGGTCACATTTTAGCCATTTTTAAGCATTTTTCTGTTGT
>NC_065520.1:11385607-11633524 GCF_006386435.1 Epinephelus moara
CATGCAGATCGCTCAGACTTCCTAGGAAGAGATCGATTTGAAGAGTTTTTCAAAAAATTCTAAATGGCGGAAAATCTATATAAGTTATGGGTTCTTGAGGCAAATGTGTTCCTCATGAGGAGAGGCATCTCTGTGCAAAGTTTCATGTCTCTACGACATACGGGGCATGAGATATGCCCATTCAAAGTTTGCAATTTCAATCGGCTGCTATAGCGCCCCCTTTGGCCAATTGATGTAGTATTGCACCACTGTGCCAAATTTCACATGGATTGACCAAGTCAGTGAGGAGAAAAACATGGAACAGACACACAGACAGAGTTTTCGTCATTATATAGTAAGATAACACTGCTTTATTCAGCGTCTTTTCTGTTTTAATCACCTGCTCTGTTTGTTTTGTAGAGGAAGAGACCTTTGGGGATAATTCGGCTCCCAGTAAAAACCTCCTGAATAATTCTAACTGGGAGAAGTTCCAGCTGGTTGTAATCTGCAATGCTTATTTCATGAAATCAGCCTAAATCTTAAACACTGGACCCTGAAAAAAAAAGGAAAATTCTGGATGTCTTGTTAATCATTTTACGCATTTTCACCAAATTCAACCTGAGCTCTTTGAAAACTTTGCTCTAGAATACAACTTTTGTGGGTTCGAGCAATGTTTGGCTGCACAGCATGAGTTTGTGATGACTAGCTCGCCGGGGGTCAGCAAGATTTATTAAGAGGTTAACTTCAAAGCTCCCCGTAGAGTTGTGTTTTATAAACAAACAGTTATGTTTTCATTGTGTTTTTCACATTTCCTTGTACAGCCAATTTCCCCTGTTTTTTTTTTTTTTCTTCTTGGAACATTTATTGTCCACATCCTTATTTGTTTGCTTCTTCTTTGCCTTTTCATGTTTTTATGACCCCCCCCCCAGAGGGACTCACTGTAAAGAGGTCTTGCTTAAGAGTCGAGAAGTAGCAGAGAACAAGCAGTCAATTTATTTCAACAATAAGGGTGAGCACCAAACAAGCCAAACGAAACCAAAGTCTACTAACAAAGGATTGATGGGCCGGCCAAAAGGAACAGAAAAGAAGGGAAGACACCCGGACCAACCCACAAAGGGTCGTCGGATCCAGGCTCTTCCCTCTAACTTAAACCACCAGAGCAACTAATAGAAATAAAGCCGCGAAAATAGGACAGCCAGACCCACAAAACACAAAAGTCTAAATCAAATCAGCCACCACCACACTGCTGCTGTCATGGCTGGAGGATTGAAAGAAGTGAGCCACAGTCCCCGCCCTATCTTTATGTGCTTTCCCCTCAATCAAGCCAACGAGAATCACCTGAGAGCAACAAGACACACACATCAGTCACAAGCACATGCAATACACATTATAATCAATCAAGGGGGAGCATTTGCACACAGGTGGTGGAGAACGATTGAGGTTATGGCAATCAAACTTTGGTTAAGGTAAACTTCTTAGAAAAATACAAGCATAAAACTCTAGATTATATCCCAACTATAAATGTTTAGAATTGTTGAAGAGATCTGAGGCACTCAGGTGGGTAATTATGTCAAAAAGCTTTAAATATCTCATGGCTATTTAATCATAGTGGCAGGTAAAAACACACCTGTGCATTTCAGCCATTAAGGCCTTCATCAGCAAGTACAAAATAGTCACCTTTGGGCTGTTTCTTAGGGTGTGTTCTGAATGTCAGTTTAACATGTTGGCAAGCGGTCACATGGTCAGTATGGACAATCCCACATATGAGGTTTTCAAATTTGACTTCACGTTACCAAATGATCACTAAAATAGTCTGCATTAGTCATATTACCACGCTGATTGCAATTTCCGCGCTTGTGGTTACCTGTGCTCGTTGCTAACTAAGCTTTAACTGCTTCTATGACTAAACAGCTTTGGGATATTAAAGGCTTTTAAATAATTACCCTCTATAGTGCCTCAAATTTCTTCAACAATTCTAAAATAGTTGGAGCCCAAAAATGGAGAGCAGCAGAGGAACGTGTTTGTCACATCCAAGCAGCACACTATGCACACTGTTTTGTGACAGAGCATATTAAATGTTTGTGGGAAGAAGACTAATTGACTGCTGAGCTCTTAAGGTTAATTGTGTTGTCTTTTCCTGTTTTATAGGCTGAATTGAAGTAAAGTGATTTTTTTTTTTTTTTAATTGCCTGCATGAGCAGCGTGTGTGCTTTTTTTTTTTTTTTTTTTGTTTTGGCCTCTATAGCCCTTTTAATATAGGATTTGTGCAAATTTGCAGGAAAGCCCAATCTTTTGGTAACACTTTACAATAAGGTACACAAAACTAGTTACTGAGGAACTAATGAGGAACTAACTATTAGTTAATGGTCAGATGTCTCACTTTACTTTAGGGTACACAAAAAGGGTAGGTAATGATTAAGTAATAGTTAGTTCCTCATTAGTTCCTCAGTAACTACTCCTCTGAAATTTGATCAGGACTTACTGAAGAACTGACCATTAACTAATAGTTAGTTCCTCATTCATTCCAAATTTTCGGCTGATTGAGCATGTTGAGTCGGCAGCGGAGCTTGTCGGTGAGAGAGATCCCTCTGGTTGGCTGTTCAGGTGTTATATACTCTTCCCTGTAGCAAGCGAATCTGCCTGTAGTGAAACCGGGGCTAACCGGTGCTTCCTCCTCAGGCTCCACTTCACTCAGCTGCCCGACAAACCCGCTGCTTCTTCCCTCGTTAACCTCAATAACAAACCAGAGCTAGCTGTGAGCGGCTAGCGGAGCGTTAGCCGCAGCATGACCGGAGGGAAGCAGCCAGTTAGCCTCCGCTAGCTTCCCAGCTAACGTTAGCACCGAGCCCTGGTTTGTTACTCAGGTTAACGTGGGAAGAAGCAGCGGGTTTGTCGGGCAGCTGAGTGAAGTTGAGTGAAGTGGAGCCTGCGGAGGAAACACCACATATATGTCTTATATCACATATGCCAGGGGGGATAAGAGTTTACAAGAAAATATTAAAATGATCACAAATATTAATGGTTTTGATTGCCTTTTGATTAAGGGAAAATTTAATGGAACCGATGTAACGAAAGCAACAAAAGAAGGTTTTCTATGTGTAAACTTTTGTGAATGTGAAATCTTGCCAAAAGTAAGATGAGATTAATAATAAATCTTTCAATGGGTTTTGCCGTATTTCTGTTAAAGTCAAAAAGTCCAAACAGCACATCCCTCCAAAACAGCTTAAATTATTTTTTAATATTGTTCGCAATAAAATTACAAATATCACTCCAGAGTCTTTTGACAATGGGGCAGTGCCAAAATAAATGAGTAACAGCTTCAAGCGTTGGGTGTAGTCTTTGTGGTGTGTTCAAATGCAACTGACACAGGGCGTCATGAGGCGACGTAGACGACGCAACAGTTGGCTTTTGTTGCTGCTAGTTCTTTGATGTCGGTTTGGTGTGTCAGCACCTTGTACAGATAACATGGATGATCATATTAATGTGTATGTGGTCTGAAAATAATGAATAAAACTCTTCGCAAGAATCTGTGATTTTATTTGTTAAGGAACTAATTGTAAAGATGATGATGAAGTAATGAAAGACTACTTACTATGTGTCACTTTACTTTAGGACATAAAAAGGTTAACTAATGGACGGGTTATTGAGTAATGATTCTGCACTGATGAAGTAACTAGTTCACTAATTATTAAGTCGTGATTAACTCCTCTATGGAATTTGATCATGAGTTAATGAAGAACTGACCATTAACTAATAGTTAGTTCCTCATTAGTTCCTCATTAGTTCCTCAGTAACTACTCTAATTTTGTGTACCTTATTGTAAAGTGTTACCAGTCTTTTTTCAGCATTGGCAGTATAAAAACAAAATCGGGGAGTGCAGCAAAATTCCGCCTACCTACTTTTGTTTATACAGAATGTGCCTTTTTCGGGGCAATGCAGGCTGTGAGCAAGTAACAAAACGTGTAGCTCAGTGTGTGACGTAAACAGTGACGTGGGAGGGAAGCCACGGCTGGTCAGTCCTTCGGCGATTCTCTCATATCCATCCTGTCCATGACCAAAAATCGATGTGTGACGAAATGGACATCTGAAAATGTTTTTGTGGACAGAATTCCTTCATTTGCTAACACATGGGTTTTAATGTGAAATCTTTGCCGGACCATGTTGTTGCAAGAGTCCATAAATTAGTGGAGTACTGGCATTTAATTGGATTTATGCGGATATAATTACTGACACATGGACAACACTGTCTGCATGAGCAGTGCGTGACGGTGCATGACAATGTTGTTGTGGACAGAATTGTCATATTGTTGGGCTGACTGTTGTTTTCTTCACAAAATATTGAAACTTTTTTGAGCAAGAATGAAGAGATTTCTGATTTTCTCCACATCCCCCAACCGTAACCTCATGTGCAAGTCAAACGCACTCACACACCAAACCAGAGATATCGTCTTCTTTATCGCACACATTCCTCCTTGTCAACTCTGCTGCCGAAAGTTTGGTCACAGTTTCAGTTGTGTTTTCCAAGTCGCAGCAAATGTTGCCTCCCCGGCATCAAGCAGAGATGAGGCGCTCGCTTCTTTTCTAACTCCACACCAGCAGATTTTCAGACCTGTAGTCTTCAGACCCAACCAGTTTATCAAACTTCACTCAGCTCCCAGTGGAGCCACAAGCAGCTTTATACCACTTTTTTTTTTCCTCCACATATGCAGTAGTGCTCTCCAAGACCTGTAAACAGACTTTGATGTGGAAAATGGGTTCCACTTTTGAGGATACTGGGCTGATGTCCTCATGCTAGTAGAGGAAGGAATACAAACAAAACTGGGACCCACTTATCAAAACATTGCTTCACATGTCCAACTGGCCAAAAACACCAGAGGGTACCTTTAATTTAGTCCCCATTCCAACTGTGAAAGGAGTGTGCAAAGGATGCTAAACACCCTCTTATTACTGGGCCTTTAAAATGGCTGAATCCATTTTGCGTTTCATGTCACTTTGCCTCTCATCTCGTCTTCTTCTTTTCCCCCAAAATAAGAGACTCCAGGACATTTCATAATATCATCACTTGGCCATCGTAACAGACAAGCACCAGACGCTGGTAGGCAAATTCGGATGACGGATTTTAGTAATCAAACCACAGGCACAACCAACGGTCAATATTTGTGGCACAGTGCCGCGCTGGCAGTCTGCAGGCAGGCATACATAATGATGTGGAACTGTGTTAGTAAGAGCAATGTCATCAGAAATTATTCTGCATTTGTATAAATCTAGCCTAATCCAAACTCTCTCTCTCTCTGTCCTTTTTTTTTTTCTCTGCTTACTCAAATCTGATATTGTTTGCCAAATATGCATGGCAACCGGAGTCTCCAGGCTGCAGCAGAGTGCGGCCCACACAGGAAGGCAACCTGGCTATTATAGATTATCATCAGGGTGACAAATGAGCCGCACAGAGGCGAACTTTTTTGTGTGTGTGTTGGCCTCCCTGTGCGCAGGTAAAGCTGTGAAATGCAGAGAAACATACCAACTCCCCAAAAGTGTTGACCAGTAGTGAAGGAGTTTGATATACTGGAGCTGGAATATGAAGCTATTAGACATCTGACAGCCATATAATCAATTCTCTGGCTGAGTGAATCATGCATGGTAATTTGTCTGTGCAGGACAAAATGTACAGAAGGGTGCAGCTGATGCATGTTGTCACAGTGGAGCAAAGTCTGATTCTTTTTTCTTCTCTTAAAGCATCTGGCAGTTTCTTAGAAGCAGTTGTTACAGACTTTTATTTCCCTTCTGGGCTCATTGGCGTGATCGGGGAGAATGGCAGAAGCTTAAGATTATGTAATTGACACTGCACGCTTGAGGTGTCTTTTCCGCTTAAAAAAACAAAAAACAATAATATCTGCTGGTAAATTACAAAAGAAACCTTTCATGTACTACAAACTCCTCGCTGCAAAAACAGCAGCATGACTCTGTTTAACCTCAGTTTAGGATATCACAATAAATTAGCAATTAAAGAAGCTTGTAAATATCACAATGTTTTCACGATTACGAGGTTGACATATTGGCGCCGTAAAAATATTTCACATAGTTATTTCCCGTGCCCCTGGGTTAAAAAGGAACGTTCCAAGGGAGCACAATGAGACAGATAATGTCCTATGCTTGAATAATGCATATTCATGGCCTGGATACTAAAAGTATGAGTTGAAGCCCAATATGTTTTAATGAGCTTGGTTCCCAGGGTGAGAGACTAAATTTCTCATTTGAGTTCCAGACAGAAAAGGTTAAAGGAGCTCCTCTCTGCCAGAGAGAGGAAGAAACAAAGGGGGGAGAGCGATGGCGTGTACACGGCAGCCAAAACCTCCTGCCAGGTTACATCCTCTAAATGCTTTTTTCCCCCACTAGATCACACTTCTACATCGCAAACAAATGCATGCAAATGGACGTTAGATGGTCCTCTTTTTTTTGTTGGCCGTGTGTTGCATAATTCAGACAGTATCCCTTTCCATGCAGAAAATGAATATTGCAATATGCTCATATTTTATTCAGGTTATTTGCTGAGTTAATTGAGCTATGAGAAAGTCCTCAGAGGACAATGAGTTTCATCTAATCCCATTTTATTATCTCTAACCTCACAGTCTGCTTTAATTGACAGAGCTGCTGGGATTGCGTTCTAATTAAGCAAGTGTCAAATTGACTCATACGACTCCCTTCTCGGAAACTTTGATTATGATCAAACCTTTATATTTATAGAACGAATGATTTGGGGGAAAAATGTATTGAAATGTGTGTTTCCCAGCCGACCTGCAACAGCAAGTGCCGGACCTGGCACATTTTGCATTCTCGTGTTCACAGCATATCAAGGGCACAGGTTGTCCGTCTGTACATATGTAGGTACATATGAACATACGTCCCCTTCTCGTTAACTTAATATTTTGGAGTACAACCAGGGAATGTCTTCATATTTGGCCCAAACGCTCATTTCGACTCAAGAATGAACTGATTAGAATTTGGTGGTCAAAGGTCAACGTCACTGTGACCTTGCATCCACCATTTTTTTGTGGATGCAATATCTCCAAAAGACCCTTTCCCTCAAATTTGGCACAAATGTCCACTTGGACTGAAGAATAAACTGATTAGAATCTGTTGGTCAAAGGTCAAGATCACTGTGACCTTGTGTTCATCTCATTCTCTGAGATGCAATATCTCAAGAAAGTCTTATGGGAATTTTCTGAAATTTGGCACAAACGCACACTTGGACTAAAGAATAAACTGATTAGAATCTGTTGGTCAAAGGTCAAGATTACTGTGATCTTGTGTTCATCTCATTCTTTCAGATGCAATATCTCAAGAAAGTCTTATGGGAATTTTCTGAAATTTGGCACAAACGCACACTTGGACTCCGCTATAAACTGATGAGAATTTGATGGTCAAAGGTTAAGGTGATTGTGACCTTGTGTCCGTCTAATTCTTGGGAGGGTAATATCTCAAGAAGGTCTTGAGGGAATGTCCTTTAATTTGGCACAGACGTACACTTGACTCAGCTATAAACTGATGAGAATTTGATGGTCAAAAGTTAAGGTGATTGTGACCTTGTGTCCGTCTAATTCTTGGGAGGGTAATATCTCAAGAAGGTCTTGAGGGAATTTCCTTTAATTTGGCACAAACATACACTTGTACTCAGCTATAAAATGATGAGAATTTGATGGTCAAAGGTCAAGGTGATTGTGACCTTGCATCTGTCTAATTCTTGGGAAGGCAATATCTCAAGAAGGTCTTGAGGGAATTTCCTTTAATTTGGCACAAATGTGTACTTGGACTCAGCTATAAACTGATGAGAATTTGATGGTCAAAGGTTAAGGTGATTGTGACCTTGCATCCGTCTAATTCTTGGGAAGGCAATGTCTCAAGAAGGTCTTGAGGGAATTTCCTTTAATTTGGCACAAACGTATACTTGGACTCAGCTATAAACTGATGAGAATTTGATGGTCAAAGGTTAAGGCCACTGTGACCTTGCGTCTGTACCCAATACCTCAAGAAGGTATTGAGGGCATTTCCTCAAATTTGGTACAAACATCTAATTTGGTGGTCGAAGGTCAAAGGCCAAGGTCACAGTGTCTCAAGATTGCATGTGCTAATTATGACAAAATTTGACACAGATATTTAATAAGATATAATGAAGTGATGACATTTTATATCCAAAAGGTCAAAGGTTAAATTCACTGTGACATCATAGTGTTCTGCAAAAACACTATTCCAGCCATTACTTAATGTCATAACTCATGAACACAAGGGGAGACATTTGGTCAGATATTGAATTGGTGACACTAATTTGGGTCTTCACCTTGAAACTGTGCTGATTGTATTGATATTCTGTGATGCCGGGGGGAAGATGTGTGATGCATCTATGTTGTCACAGTCATGGATGTAAACTGTAACTTCAACTTAATTGGTTTTTGGAGGCATACAACTGCAAGGCGGTAATTACAGTTTTGTTCTGCACCATGGATTGCTTTTAATATAGGGAGACCCGCCACTGACAATAACCTTTATGTAGCCTGGTCATAAAAACCTTTCTCTAATAACTTTTTATGAATATATTTAACTTGTAGCCATTTCTTTTTTCCTCTTCCTCACACTGAACCACCCTCCCTCAGGACCTGCTTCCGGCGATACGCAGTGATCATGGATCTTTTCAAGTACGCTTCGTTTAATCCGTAGCACAACAAGTTGTCTGCTGTCCGCAGAGAGGAGCGGCGTCTCACCGCTCTCAAGTTAATAAAACAGGATCAAGTATGTGACAGCGATTGTGCTGTCATTGCACGCGCACCCCCCGCTGCCCCGCTTTTACAGTAATGAGCCGGGACGTTCTTTCTTCATCCCCTCAGAGGCAAGATCACATCTAATAATAGAGGAGAATCCAGATGGGTTTCTCCCTGCTACTCTTACTTTCTCTCGCCTGTTTACACACCTTCTTAAACTCAACAGTCCTAATCTGTGTTTGCATCTCTCCAGCAGTCCCTTGAATCTTGATATATGATCCGCACAGTGGCTAGAAGCTAAAGCATGTGACATGTTTCATTTCCAGCATCTTACAGAGTGCAGTTGTTGCTCGACTTAGTGCCCACTTTACGTACATGAATCATGTAAAATGCATGTGTCCCCTCAGGAGAAGCAGGTCCGACTTTATAGAACACATGATTCCCATATTGCAAATGGATGCTTTTATGGCATCTATTAGTCTCCATGTCAGTGTTTAAACACCATAAACGTTGACCTTCCATTTAGCTCACTCAACCTGCTCTTAAGACATACCTGCTACGCTGGAAGTGCAGTCTCTGAGAAATTTCCTTCGAAGGATTTGAGGTTATATTGTGAATTCTGTGCAGTGTTTTGCAAGCGAGTGCCTTTTTTTTTTTTAAAGAACTGCTGTGCTTGACTTGTCAATTCTATTCAAATGATCTTTTTTTTCTACTTCAAAAGGAAGATAAAGTGGCAAGGAGTGTCGGAGTTTGAAACTGTGTTGTCTTTTTTTTGTTTTTTTTCTTCTGCTCCTCAGATGCCTAATAAAACAATGACTGCAGACACCAGCCGCCCCTTCAAGAGTACACACATTTTGTTCTGGTGAATCAATTATTGATAGCTCTATCTTACTGGCGCTAGAAAATATGATCAAGGTGCGCCAGAAAAGCTTAAGTTAAGAGAACTTGCAGCACCAAGAACAGCTACCAGTGCACAGCATTTTTTTTTTTGTGTGCCTCTGACTTCAAAAGCGTTGCAGTTTATCACGCAGTCGGCATTTCTGTCCTACTTCAAGTATATTTACCCACTCTGAGCTGAGCACCAGGAAAGATCAGCTTCATCCGGTTGCCTGCTTCATTATTTGCCAAACGGTATCACTAAAATAAAGTTCCCTCACCAAATTTGATGTCCTGAAAAGTGACACAAGAGTGGGCTTGGACATAAAAAAATCAAGAGGCACAGGTCCAATTTTACTCTAGGCACACTGTCCATGTGATTATTTTCATAACACAGCAGCGCTGCACACGCAACTTCCGACACTGGCCTGGCTTAAAAGTGGTCACATTATACAAGCAACTAAAAGATAATATCAGGAGTTTTCTCAGATTTCTTTTAAGGTAGAGTACAAAAACTAGTGGTGTGTCGTGTGAATGTCTTGGCGGATATTCAGAGACCAGAAAGAGCAGGATGAAAATAGCTGAAAGGATCATTTTGGTTTGATGTTGAAGTCACCAGAGAATTATATAAAGAAAAGGGTTTCTTCTAGGCGTAGATATTTCTGTCTTTATCATATCTTATTTGCGTCAAACAATTACGTGTTTGCTTTTGTTTGCCTCAAATGTCAGCCGGGGAGAGTTTGGAGGATGTTCCATCGATTCCTGTGCGCTTCACACGAAATGCAATCAGTAAATAAAGCACTGCTGGAGCATGTGAGAGCAAGTACTATATGCTAATATGGACTGAGGATCAATCTAACCTTTCTAACTTGAGTCTGTTTTTTTCTTTTTGTCCTCATTATACAAATGTAATGTGTGGTGGAGAGCAGCCAGTTTGAGAGGTCAGAAGCACGAGCAGCTGAGCCTGATGGCTCTGCATGTTGAAATCTGGCAGAGGGATATTTTATTTGAAGGGCACTTGTCCTGGCTGAGTACCAGTGGTGGTCCGTGCCACACGGTATTAGAGAATCTGACACAGAATGACAGCAGAAGCCCACCGTGACATAATCTCACATAATCATTGTAATATAAGGACGTTTAGTTTGATAAATGACTGCGATACAGAGATGAAAGTAATGATAGAGACCAAGGATTTTATTAAATACAGATATATTTCAAGTGTGTTAAATCAGCGATGAATTTCTATATCCTTCAACTCTCAGTGGGTCTCTTTGCCTCAAGGAGCAGCTAACCCTAAAAGAATTTCATTATGATGAAGTGCTGTTTCAGAGGCTTTTCCTCTACATGACAAGCAGTGCTGGAATACAGCTTGGCATTGGCGCTTACTCAAGCGCAGCACTTAGGTACAATTTTGATGTATTGTATATCTTCTTTACCATTTTTAAGAGAGAAGTATTATAGTTATTTTACTTCATATCTTTATTTATACTTTGTTGTCTTTTTCAGCTGTAGTAACTGTCATTCAACTGTCAAGTGTTTTTGCAGAATATTATGATGTCACAGTAAACTTGACCTTTGACCTACTGGATATGAAATGTCATCACTTCTCATTTATATGCTACAAAATCCTTATAAAAAAAATGGTCATAATTGGTGAATGAATTTTTGAGTTATGGCCAAAAACATGTTTAGCAAGGTCACAGTGACCTTGACCTTTGACATTTGAGCACTAAATTCCAATCAGTTAATTCTTGAGTCAAAGTGGACATTTATGCCAAAGGTGAGGGAAAAGGCCTTTTGGAGATATTAGATCCACAAAGAAAAGGTGGACGCAAGGTCACAGTGACCTTGAGCTTTGACCACCAAGTTGTTATCAGTTCATTGTTGAGTCAAAGTGAACGGTTGAGCCAAATTTGAAGAAAAAGACCTTTTGGAGATATTGGATCCACAAAGAAAAGGTGGATGCAAGGTCACAGTGACCTTGACCTTTGACCACCAAGTTCTAATCAGTTCATTGTTGAGTCAAAGTGAACGTTTGAGCCAAATTTGCAGAAAAAGACCTTTTGGAGATATTGGATCCACAAAGAAAAGGTAGATGCAAGGTCACAGTGACCTTGACCTTTGACCACCAAGTTGTAATCAGTTCATTGTTGAGTCGAAGTGAAGGTTTGAGCCAAATTTAAAGAAATTCCCTCAAGGTATTCTGGAGATATTAAGTTCACAAGAAGGTGAAGTATGTATGTATCTACCTACATATCTATAGACAGACAACCTGAAAACATAACTCTTCAGGCCACAGCTATTGCCTGCGCAGAGGCATAAGCCTAAAATGGCACTCAAGTATCAAATTATAAAAACTCCTGATGTAAATATTTTTGAATAAACATAATCTAAAATGATCTATTTGGCTCTCAGGTTTCTCAAGATTTCTCCTGAGATGAATTCCTTACAGATTGCCCTTGAGAGTTGGGTCATGGAAGGTGTAGCTTTAACATGGTCCCTAACAATGTTAAATAGGTGATTACAGCCCAGAATTTGGTCCACCTCAACTATATGGCTGCAACACGAAAGTGCTGTATACACTCAAAAGCATAATAATATAATATAACATTAAAAGGGGCCATTCTGTCTCCATAATAAGCACTTTATATTTGATAGTGTAAGCATGTTTAGCTGGTAATCATTTTACTTGAATGAAAAAGGTTCTTTGAAAATTCCAATTAATTCCTGTTCAGAACATCATTGACTTCAACCATTAGAAAAAAACTGAATTCATTGTACTGTGATTCATTCATTTATTTTAGATAATAGAGGTAAGGTCAGTACCAATTTAAAAATACATTTTACAACACAGACAGTCTCTTTTTATATAAAAGGTTCTTTCAAATTTCCAATGGATTCCTGTTTGGAACATGCTGTGCATATTCAAGATGAAGTCCTTCCACTCTAATTTTTTATTTATTTATCTGTTAGAAAAATAGAATGGCAGAGTTTGAGGGCTCAGGGGGAGCCTCACTCATATCCCTGGCAGTGGTCTGTAAGGTAGTCAAAAAGCTCCTTGATGGCAAGGCGCCATGTGTGAATGAGCTCCACACTGAGATGCTCAAGGCTCTAGACATTGTTGGGCTGTTTTGGCTGACAGGCCACTTTAGTGTTGTGTGGAGGTTGGGCACAGTGCCCGTGGATCGGCAGAATGCGGCCCAGTTATCAGGGAATCACACTGCTCGACCTTCCCCAGAAAATTTATTCCAGGGTGTTGGAATAAATTTCCAACCAACTGCTGAACCTCGGATTTCGGAGGAGCAATGCAGTTTCCATCCTGGGTGTGGGACAGTGGACCCGCTCTTCACCCTTGCAGGACTCTTGGAGGGGTCACTGGACTTTGCACATCCAGTCTACATGTGTTTTGGCGGTCTTGAAGAAGGCTTATGACCTTGTCCCCATTAGAGTCCCGTGGAGGGCACTGCAGGAGTACAGGGCACCGGGGTCATTTTTATAAGCCAGCTGGTCCTTCTTTACTGAAGCAAGACCCATGTCCGCCCACTCGGCGCAAAGTCAAATATGTTCTCAGTGGGTATTGGCCACTACCAGTGTTGTCTCTTGTCATGATAATCATGGACAGAATTTCAAGGCACAGCCATGGGGAGGAGAGTATCTGGTTTGGAACCTCAGAATTGGGTCTCTGCTTTTTGCAGATGATGTGGTTCTGTTGGCATCATCACACCATGACCTCCAGCATGCACTGAGGCACTTTGCAGCTGAGTTTAAGCGGTCAGGATGTGAGTCAGCACCTCCAAGTCTGACGCCATGGTTCTCTGCTTGAAACAGTAGACTACTGTCTCTGGGTTGGGTGTAAGTTCCTGCCCCTAGCAAAGGAGTTCAGATATCCTGGGG
The DNA here is from genome assembly GCF_006386435.1 of Epinephelus moara. Classification (NCBI taxonomy): domain Eukaryota; kingdom Metazoa; phylum Chordata; class Actinopteri; order Perciformes; family Serranidae; genus Epinephelus; species Epinephelus moara. The sequence goes on from NC_065520.1 coordinate 11,399,107, forward strand.
TCTTGTTCACGAGTTAGGGTAAAATGGAGCATGTGTAACAGTTCAGCATCAGCAGTGTTGCAGGCATTGTGGCAGTGTTGGAGCTGAACTGGAAGGTAGAGCTCTTGATTTACTGGTCCATCTACACTCCAACCCTCATCTATGGTCATGAGATTCTAATTGAAAAAATTAGATTGCAGGTACGAGTGCCCAAACTGAGTTTCCTCTGTAGGGTGGCTGGGCTTAGCCTTAGAGACAGAGTGAGGAGCTCAGACAGCTGGAGGGAGCTTGGAGCATCAAAAGGGGTCAGTTGAGGTGGTTAGGGCATCTGATCTGAATGCCTCCAAGGCATGTCCAATGGTGGGAGACCCCAGTAGGCCCAGAATATGCTAGGGCCATTATATATCTCATCTGACCTTGGTTCGCCTCATGATCCCCCAGGAGGAGCTGGAAAATGTTGCTGGGGAGTGGGACGTTTTGAATGCCTTACCCAGTTGCCCTTGCGACCTGGCCCTGGAAAGTGGAAGCTAATGGAGATGGATGGATGCAGAAAAAATAGAGGTGAGGTCCATTTCAAAATACATAGTTAAACAAAGTTAGTACCCTAATACTTTGATGAAAATTTCCCTGGATTCTTGCTAAGAACAGCCTGGACTTTAACCATGGAAAATTTAAATGGCTACACCAATTAAGTCCCTACCACAATGTCAAATTACAAAATACAAACCAGACTTTTTTCATTGTGGTTTTGCTGCTTTTATTGAGGTAAAGGACCAAACTATTTGTTCCACCACTAATTGAAAGAGTGGAATTTTAGGCAAACAACAAATATGTGGACCTTAGGGCCTAAAGTGGTTAAATTTGGCACAGAATTTGAGTTTTTAGAAGTATTTTGAACATGTTCTTTTCACATAACCTTGATCATTACAAATTTGTCAGCAAGAGGTGTTTCTACCAAAACAGCCACACAAAAATGTCAGTAAATTCAGAATAAAAGTTCAATATTTCGTGATCATCACTAAAATTTGATTGAATATATTTCATTTACTTTAGCTGTCTTAATTTGCTTTTGGGATTCTCTGTAACCCCTTCTCTGCATCTTACTAGCTGTCATCATTTCTTACTCTGGCTCGTTTGTGAAAGTCAGAGGCAACATAGCTAAAACATAATTCCTGTTATGATTGGGCAGGGGTTCAAAATAACCATATGTTTCCCAGCAAGTGACAGTGACAGAGTTGCTTTAGATCCTGAAGGAGCCTTCCAGCAGTGTAAAGAGCCTCCGATTTCTATTACATTCCTCAAAGTGATGTATACAATGCTTTTATAGGTGACATAAATGCCTCAGCTAGCAATACCCAGCTTGTGCATCTTCCTCCCCCTCCTCCCCCTGCAGCCCAGCAGAGCGTTTTAACGGCCGAGCCGGCGACATGCATCAAACCAAGCCGAATTGACGCAGCCCGACACGCGTGACATTGATATTCATGGCGATCACGCAGGTCATTTAGACCCATAGTAGGGGGAATTATGCAGAAAGTGCAGACTGATGCAGAATTGTCAGACTAGGGAGCGTCTGGGACCAGAGGATGCCCTTGGATCGTCCCCTTTAGTGGACTCCAGCATGGTGACAGGAGTGTGCGTGTGTGTATGTGTGTGTGCATGAGGATCTGTGCCAATTTGTCATCATTTCAATATGTCTTCATGCTGATGAAGGTCTCACTGACCAAAATATCAGTTGCTCCTTATGAATATGTAAACAGCGAGATGAGGACGGCCACTTGCAGAGCGAATTTGCCCTTGTTACAACATCTTTACACAGCAATCATACGGTGTGGATTCGGCATCTAATAAAAAACAAACATGCAAAAACCTGATGCTAAAAAGCTGTGATACACACGAGTGGCAAACAACAACAAAAAAAGAGGGAATCCTGGAGAAAATATGCAGCAACAAGAACTTCTTTTTTACAACCCAAACTTTTCCCAGCCACTGAAGCACATCCTTAAATTTGATGCAAACACGTCAAATGGTTTTTGTGAAAAATACTGAAATTTGCATATTGTGCTTGACAGAGTCATCCTATCTCTCAGCAAAAAATGTATCAGCAATGCTGCAGTGTGGAGCAAATGGAAGCGATTCCAGTCACCACAGTCTGCTCGTGTCATTCTCTATCTAGGTCACACAAACTGGGAGACTGGCGATGCTAAATGGCATCATTACTCTACTAAGTGCTCACCCTCTTTTGACTTTTTGTGCATTTCTGTTGTACTTTATCAAAATGCTTTTTATTCGAGATGGCAATTTGCAAGAGGAGGGAAATAAAGCGGAGGGGAGTGAAGCAAGTGAGGATACAAAGTCTGGGTCTGATCCGAGGTTGTGGGGGCTTTGCACTATTATCAGAGGATCAAACATCACATTCTTTGATCTGGAGTGATTTGGGAAAACTCTCAAGTGAGGTCATAGTGGCAACAGAGGATGGCTCGTATCAAAGTGATTGTGTTATGAATGGGAGCACAGTCTTCACAGGAAATACCAAACTGGGCTGGTTTCACGCTTCTGAATAATCCACAAAAAATCTGGCGATGCCAAAATGTGACTGATGTCACTGAGCTTTTCTTTGGCTCAGTTGGTCATCAAAGGAATTCTGGAGATTTGATCACAGCATTTCTAATGCATCGTGTAATGGCTAATGAAGAAATGTAAGGAGATGAAAGCATGTGTGAAATGTGCTTTTTGCTGAAACAACAGGAGTTTTGCAAGAACACTTACTGCCAGTTGTTTGTGGCTTTATTGCAGTAATTTCACAGTAGAATTGGGGGTAATTTGTAGGAAGGCTGTCCTCGGAATTAAAGGTCAGAAACTTTTTACAAGAAGTATGCTTAAAGCTGTGCCATTAGCAAAAAATGAGGTCTTTCTTAAAGTGTGTTTTCCAAGCTCTAGCATTGTAAACACCATGTGCTGCAAGAGAAAATACATTTGTCATCCCATGAGGGATCATCCTCATATATTCTTATCAGGCGTAGGTGTTACACAAAGATGACACCGTGGTGAAATATCACAACTTGAGTGTCGCACTGTGTTCTGTTTAAGGGTAAAAGTCACAGAAGTAGAACTCGATAGAAGGGAGATTCCATTTCAGATTCACAGTCATGTTTAATGGCCGTTCTAATCAGCGCAGCTCTGCGGCGCAGAGGCCACCGTCTGGTTAGTGTCGACTCTTAAGCGTTCTAAAAATGGGAAGTGTTTACAGTACAAGGCCGTGTACTTTATGAGCCCATATGGGCCGCTCAGATCTGTTTCCATTCAGACTCTTACGAGACTTATCTGCTTTCACTTTTCTCCTCGAACATGATGGATAGTCCCTGTTGGCAGCTGTCTAAGATCAAGGAAGTTCAGTGGTATCACCAGGAAGTGCACTTTACAACCTGCCACATGGTGTCCATTTACCTGTTGTAGGTCCTGGCAATGGGGGAAATGAAACTCAGCAGCTGTAGTTCGCTTGAAAAAATATGGACTTGCATTCCATTTTTATGTTCACGTACAGTGTGTGTGACACTTTAAATATTCTCTTGGAATAATGTGTCATGTTAGAAACATACTGTGGCTACTGCTGACTGGAAAACATTCATTACGGATGTATAGGTGGTCTCAAAATGACCCAGCCATTCTTTTACTATTTCAGAAAATACAGTCAAAAATCAAAAATGCAATTTCTATGCAAATTCCTCCGAACCTCTGTCAGCTGTATACCTCACCACAACTGTCACTGGCACCACCATTCAGCAACAGTATTTTGTACAACATGACAGTTTGACATTTGATGCACAAAGTATTATTCATCCATAACCACTTATTTGTTTCAGGGTTGCCAGACTATCACAGATCACACATAGAGACTGAAAACCATTCAGGCTCAAATTCACACCTCCAGGCAATTTAGAGTCACCAGTTGACCCAACCTGCATGTCTTTGGACTGCTTGAGGAAGCTGGGGAAAAATTCCATGCTGATCCACGCTGGGAGAACATACAGAAGGACCCCAACTGGCCAGCAGGTTCAAACACCTTGAAATTGCCATCACTAAATTCATAGCTTTTTTAAAAACAGCCAACCCATTGATTACAATTACGTCAAAGTGTCCCAGGCAAGTGGTAACTCTGGTGCTGAAAAATGACCAAAATGTACCAAAAACTGCAGTTCCTCTAATGGCCACTTGAGGCTGGCTCCAAGAACGGGTCAACCCCCATTGACCCCGCCATCCAAATATGGTCACTTCTGATTCCAACAATCCAAGATGGCGACAGCCGAGATGCTGAGGTTTCCAAACCTCCAGTCCACAAACCGTCCACGGACCAATAGGTGAGGCCATGGTGGCTACGTCCATTATTTTTCGAGGGTATGTCACAGATTTTCCACAGATTATTCGAAGTAAAGTTGACAGCACTTCTATATTTCCTCTGTAGAAATGAAAACAACTAATTTTGCACTGAACACTATACAATGGGACGATAGGATCGAGAATTGTTAAGTGACTGGAGTTTACTGACTTAAATGAGTGTGATGTGTAGTGTTATGTTAGTCTTGACAGTACGGCTAAGTAGAAGATTAACTGTATTAAATTTTCCATTGAAATTATTTGATGATTTGTATGGCTTTAATAAACCAGTTTATCATTGCCAAAGCCAAAGGTCATTTATATTTTTACAGTTGTTCATGAATATTAATGGGCCATAATTTTCTAGATTTAGATACGCAGATACACAGCTGAAATTATCCATTCAATAGTTCCAAAATGTTTTTAAAATTATTATTAAAAAAAATGGAATATCAATTAAAAACTGTTGCTTCTTATAGGTCATTTTTATGGTTAATTGTAGGTTCCAATGACCTATTAGCATCAAAAGGTAGATTTTCCTTTGCTACACTTTTTAAAATTACACAAGTGAAGTGGTTTTAGCATCTCAATTAAAAAATGTGCAGTTTAAAAGCAGATACGAGTTGCTAGCAGGTGATTTACCAGCTCTGCTCTGCTTTATCGTGCGTCATTGCACAAACAGACCGACCGATAACTGAACTGCTTTCGTCTCCTTCCTGAAACATGACAAATGGCTTCAACTGGAAGAGGTTTACACAACCAGGAAGTTCACAGTTTGCCAGTTGCCTGTTTTCTATCCCAGAGGTTGTGATGGAAAAACTTTTATACTCTTGTTTTTTGTGCTGTTTCCCTTGAATTAAAACACGTTTGCATTTTATTTGCAGATAGTTTAGGTTGGACAATCTGTCTGCTCTTGAGGAGGAAATACACTCTTCGGCTCAGTTTAAACCCACTTAGAGAAACTAAACAACTGCTTTTTTCCGACCGAGGATGACTCGAATTAAAGCCAGTGAAAAATGGGCAACAAAGGAGGCAACTTTAAGCTTCTCATCTCCGTAGCCTTTAGCAATGCATTGCATGTTTAAAACTATTTGAAATTGGACCCATGTTTTGTGTCTAAACATAATCAGTGTCATATGAAAAAGACCCAGGTTTCCAGGCCCAGTACCTGCCCCCATCACCTGACTAACCCCACAGTTCACACGGGAACGTCTTGTGTTAATCCAACCCAAATGCCAAAGTCTTACACAATACTTGCAATATCATCACTTTATTATTTATTAAGGATACAGAAGCCCTGGCAATGAACTCCGCAAACAAATCCGCAGCATCAAAAAGACGCCTGCATTTACATTTGTTAAAATAAACAGGGTTAGGTCTGCTTCGTGCTTTGCTCACCCACCAGGCGAGTCATCGTTATGCTGAGTGGTTGTATAGGAATCCTCTTTTTTTTTGTTTTTTCCAAAAAAAAAAAAAAAAGCTCACAACATTTACATTAAAGCATGGAAATTTATTCTCAAGCGAGGCCTGTGATAAAGCCATATAAAGGAATTCAATGAGGTTTTTCTGCAAAGACCAAAAGTGGGTCATAGGATTATGTGAAAGTACTTCACAAACAATTGTCTTCTTAATGCCTTAAATCTTGACTGCCCTGTGGGATTATGTGAAGAAAAGAAGCACACATTATAAACACGAGTAGAAAAGGAAAATATTTGGCCAACATGGAGCTCCACATAAATCCAGAGGAGTCAAGTTTATCCAAGTCAGGTGGAGGCACACAAGAGGGAACGTTAACTGTTTAGCAACACATTTTCCTGTCGTTTGAGCAGCAATTCAAAGCTGTTTGAATGGTGCTTTACCTCTCCGCACCCCCACTCTAATGCATTGCCAAGGCCAAAGGTCATTAGCTCATATGTCACACCTTGACAGCTTCACTCTCCTGTTTCAGCAATGAGATACCTGGGCCACGTCCCCGTGGTCATCCTCAAATACACGTTCCCATCAGCCCCCGGCTTTTAAGTCAAAAGCAATCAGCTTGTCAGCAGCCAAGACATGAGCTGAAGTTCATCATTGTGGCCGCATGCCAATAATTAACTTTTTAAAGTTGCAACATGATCGCACGTGTTCGAAGAATTCCAAAGGGTGAGAATCCAGTGAAGGAAATACTTGTTTAAATATTGATAAAAGTGGTGGCTACAGGCTGTGTGCCAAATATTTCATTTGTATGAGAAACACTGTGTGTCAGGGTAATTCATCACAGCGTGACACTATAGATATTTATAGAACTTATACAATATTTAATCTGTTTCACTCCTGAACATTTTCATGACATCAGCCCCATTTTTGAAACTATTTATCAGACATTTTCTTTGCAACATCCATTCACTGTATTCAGATAGAGTGATTACATCTAGCTTTTATCAGTGGTGGCGGGGTCCGCCATCCCCTCTCTGAATTCATATTGTCTACACTGGATTACATGATGCAGCACTGTAATTTTATTTCACTGATAACGGCATTAACTGTATTTGCACTGTAGAAGAGCTGTATTTAGCGACCGCTAATGCAAACTGATCATTTCCTGCTGCTTTTATTGTGAAGCAGCCACAGGAAATACAATGTATCTGCCACTGCGGCATATGTTTGCAGATGTCAGGTGGGAAACTACAGTGTGTACACAGATTGACTTTATTAAAACAGTGTGAGTTTGTTTGGCTGCACTGTAAACACACACAGCAGTAGAGTTTCTGTTCTATATCTGCCAAATTAGCCGCTCAGTGACTGTTTGCTGTATTTATAACCGCACGTACTGTTACCATGGGAACCAGGGGTGTTGCCAAATCAGCCAGGGCCAGGGGATAACTTTTTTCTTTGGATAACTTTTATGTCCAGTAGACATAAGAAGCTAAATCTACTCCCAATCTCTTACATGGATCATTTGACGTTTATTGATGTAGCCCAGCCGGTGATCCTGGATTAGTGTCCCTGCGAGATGCTCTGTGACAAGAGGGCCAGAAGTGGGGATCTGCATGTACTGAGAGGCTCCCTGGAGTTGTTTCGCAAGGTCAACAGTCCCACCTGAAACTCCAGATGACAGGGACAAGTAGTTCAAGGACTCTCGACGGCGTCCGAGAATAAATGAAAAGCCTCGTCCCATATTCAGAAAGCCATCAGGGACCAGCTGGGTCAATAATATTGAGGAGGAAACAGCCCCGCGCTGTCGGAGAGAACATGGCCTTTAGTGTTTTACTGAAAAATGAAGAGAGTCATTGACTCTCGCCGAACCTTTTACGCTTCCTCTTGCTTGTGTTATGACTTTGTTTGTCATCTCCTGCACCTTGGATGCCCTTTGCACCTCGGTATGATATACTGTGAGCGAGCTACAAATATAAACACTGCGAGGAAGGGTGGACATATGGAGAGCTATGTTCTCATTATGAAAAATGCTGCACTATAGGAGGGGGAGGAAGTGATCTCTTTACATGTATTTAGGTACAAACTAAGAAATGCAAACCCTATTTTAATCATGCATTCAAGACTTAAGCATGTTAACTTACCCTAACAAGCTTTGATTGTATGTAATATAAGTACATTAAACTAAACATCTTGGACGTTCAGTGTCTAGCTGCCTAAATACCTTTAAAACACATTGAAAGTGTAAGAATGTAATTCCCTTTTACATGACTGAAGGGAAGGATAGTTGTTCTAACCACATGCAGCCACCCACCTTCATTCCCCCTGTGAACCCACTGTTTATCCTCCAGACAAAAACAGTTACCTCACTCCGACTTTTTCCTCCCTGGTCGTATTTAGATTGCCGTGACAGCCTACCTGAGCTATCTGGGCCATGGTAAACTTTCGTGGGCCCCGTTTACTCCTCTGGCTCCAATAATCATCACAAGACGCTGCAGCCACCCGCTTCGGAGAAATTATTTATCCTTGCTTCAGCTGGGGTACAAACAGGACATGCTCGCCTCTCTCTTACATTATAGGCTTTGCAAACAAAGCACATTTGGATTTTGCACTCTCATCACACACATGCTTGTTTTCATCTTATTATACTGTTTTTTTGCATGACTGCGAGATAATACTTGCACTAAGCAAATTATGATGAACATTTTGAACTGGTTTTTCAGGTAAACCGATTTCCTGAGGCTAAGTTTGTGTTTTGTTTAGACACAAACAGCATGATTTGCCTCCAATTTGGGACAAAATGTTCCTTTGCCCTTGTTTTTATTGCTCAAATGAATGTTTAAAGTAGTTGGGAAAGCAATTACTGTGTGCTATTCCCCAATAATAAAACTCAAGTAGGAAGATTACTTATGTCAAGTAAACACTTTTGCGTCAAGGCCATTATACTTAAATCGGAAAAGGGCAGCAGTCTGCTGACTTAATTTTATTTCTGTTATGGTAAAATTCACAAGACTCGTGACAAATGCAAACATTTGGGGCATCGACATGTCGGCCAGCATCGTTGCAGGATTGTGATTACTTTTTCCAGTAACGAGTAGTGTAAAGGCTTACAGATTGAATGCTTCTACACTTACAGAGGGTTCAGCTTGCTTAGTGTAAGGCAGGGATCCTCAACTTGCTTAGCGGGGGCTACTCTTGCAAAAAGACCAAGGCACAAGTCAGGTGTATGCAGGGGCGTTTCTAGGATTTGGAGACATTCGGGGCTTAGCCAAGACCCAGTTAGGGGGTCCAGGGGATCCTCTCTTGGCACTGTTTTGATAAACATGCTATATTTTTATGTTTTTCTTGCACTCTGGTACTTAATTTCCAGCAAAATTACAAGAAAATTCCCAATGTAATTCAGTTTATTTTCACTGTCACCACATTTGCCCCATGGGTCATAAATTGACCATCACTGGTGTAAGGTAAGGGGTAAGGGCATGGGGTTAGCACAGCTTTAAGTTAAGCAAGTGGAGTTCCTAAACAGTTTTCACCTTTGCTCTGAAATAGTGTAGGAAATATTGTGCGAGAAGAACCCAACCCCACCCCACAAAATACATAAATGGTATACAGGGGCGTCCCCCCTCTGGGTGATGCCCAAGGCAGCTGCCTTTATCGCCTCTAGGAAGATCGGCCACTGAGAAAATAGTAGCATATTTGTTTACTTTGAATTGTCCTAAAACAAGCAAAAAATACATGAACAAAAAAAGACATGCACTCAAGGTGTGTCTTGTGGCTCTCCGTAACAATAGATTCAGAAGTGCAAATGTTTCCACTCATGCTCAAATATTAAAAACATCTATCCCCTAGTTTCAATGCTCCGAGTGAATTTGCATCTATTGGTGCCGACTTTTGGGGCTTTCACTGTTTTAATGCACCTCAAAAATTGAACAAAGAAGCTAACTGTTTTATTCTTCCACCAGAATTAGATTCCATATTGGCATTCAAAAAGAGATTTGAACGGTTTATGACGTATAGAAAGCATGAAAAATATTGCAGAATCAGTTTAGGGAAGATGGGTTACTCATGATCTCAGTAAAATCCTGGCTGTGGCCCTGATTCTAGCTTCGGAGCATGTGTGAACTCTGTACCTTCGCAGTGAGGACAAGCCAAGCTAGCTGTTGATGGTCAGCAATTACCCTCAAAACAGGCTGGTTGCTTGTGCTCTATTACACAAGTTAAATACAAAGGATGTGACATTGCCAAACTGTTCCCCAGTTTGGATTACAGAACTGAACGCAGTGACTAAAGTCGGAAATTATTTGCCAGTGGGTCATAAGTAAAAAGTCACTTTTCAAGTAACGTGCCAAACACTCTTCACCATGTATACAATCATTTGCATGATGATTAATGCAGTGCATACCCAACACATGCAGGCACCAGGTGACGATCTCATGAAAAAACTATTTGAATAGCAAATAGGCTCTGCTGTTGTTGGTGCCCAGCGAGGAGATGATGTTTTGACAAGAGTCAAAAGGAGTGACATGTGAAAGCGGAATGAGAAGAAGAAGCAGACGAGGGAGCTGGAGAGTGGCCACCAGCTGCGATTGGATATGTATGGATGTGCAGATGCAGGGGTGGCAGGATAGAGAAGGAGACGGTGAAATGCATGTGTTCCAGGCGAGAGAGGGAGGAATAGAGGAATAAATGCATGCATGCAGGGGGTGGCGAGAAAGAGAAAGGCAAAAACAAGCATATGTGTGTGTGTGAGACAAGAAAAATAGCAGTTCAGACTAGAGGGAGGAAGTGGAAGAAATAGACTTAAGAGAGAGGACAATGATGAAGAGACAATAAGGGACAAAGAAAAAGAGACAAAGCTGTAGCCCTCTCGCTGTGTTTATAGGTCCCAGATGTCCGGAGGTAATTGTGCAGAGGGATTGCTCTGCAGACATCTGGCTGCTGAGAGCTCAATAGTCTTCCACACAGACACACACTCAAACAAATCCATCTCAAGGGCTCCACATAATCCCATTGGAAGCATTGCTTAAAGCATGTAACCTGGGTTAATTTAAATGACTTCCCTCTGATGGGGATTCACCAAATGAGGGGAATTCTTTGGAGAATGCGTCAAAATCGCCCTTAAAATTGACCTTTAATTCAAGAAGTTTCTGCTAAATGTTAAACTCTGATACTAGTTCTGACTTTAGCAGGCAGACGTTATGTAACACTGCTGTACAGTACAACAGGAAACTGTGATCCCACTATACCTGACAGCTCAGTTGCAACTTTAGCGCTTTCGGTTTTGACACGTCAGTTGACTGTCCATCTCTGTCAGCTCTGTAAGTGAAGAAAGTTCCACTCTTTTCCTCTTGGCATCACTTTTGTCTACCAGCTCAGGTGGACTGGGATTCGGTTCAAGACGCTGTGGACCATTTGATGCTGTTGCCACGTTTCCAGTTTCTGACTCTCTTGAAAATTTGCTCTGATGCCTCGCAGTCCACCTCGAGGAGCTAGACTGCAGCTCTTTCTATTCCAATCCATCTTCTTTCAAGTCTGCCAGTCCGTGTTTGCCTTTGGGATGTGATGTTGAAATTCCACTGGCGGTACACCTTTTGAAACTATCTGAAATGTTTGTAAAATGTATTATTGAATTTTGCTTATCGTAGCAACACTGCTGCAACCGATTTTTTCATGTCCTTTGAAAATTTGGCCTTGCTGTACCAGAATCTCGCTGACACATTCTAGCCTACGTGTCACTTTTCTTCTTTGCTTCTACTCCTTCAGCAATTATCCATTCAAAAGCGATTAGCCCCAGTAGCTGGATTGCTACCTGTAATTCTAATTAAGGGTTTAATCAAGGGCAGTCCAATTACCGCTATGATTTCAAGCAGAGCATGTATAGGCCATACTGTTTGAGAACGCCTAAGGATTCTTGATCATATCTATCATCAAGGAGGTTGTAGGCAATGCAGCTGTTTGGTTGTGGCTAGTTTGCATTTTATTATCCAACCCGCCCCCATCTGCTTCCAAATGAACTTTAGACCTGCATATTTAAAAAGAAGAAGAAGAAAAAAAAAGCCTATTGGCATCCAACAAAACTGCTGTTACTCATACTACTCTATCTTTGCACAATGGTCCTGAAATAGCTCTTCTTGAATACTTGATGCATACAGAGATTTCCTCTTAGAAACAGTGATTGTGGTATCAGTAACTTCAATACTAAGACATTCTGCCAAGGCATTTTGGCGGAGACTTCTGAAAAGTAGAATTGGCCTCGCGGGCTGCATTTTAAAACCTGTGCCTTAAAGGCAGAAGGTACAAAGTGATGCACGATACAGGCTGCTAAACATACAAGCAGTCTGTTAGGCAGCAGAATGCCATGTTAAGCCTCCCAGGAAGCCAAGCTAGTGTAGGTAGCTGCCAGACAATACCAGATGCTTGACAGGAAGTAAAGCCATACAGGGGCAGTCTGTCAGGCAGTTAGGTATGAATTTAACCTCCCAGGCAGTCAGGAATACCAGATTGCCTTAACGGTGCCATATGCCCAACAGAAAGTAAAATCACTATAGGGACAGGTTATTGAGTTATCTTCTGTTTCCTGGCTTTCTTTCTTTGCTAAGCGGCCAGTGCTGTTGTGTGTGTGTGCTGTAATTTGGTGTGGCCTGAAGGCTGCTGTGGCATGTCTGTCCTTGGACTTTCTGTGCACAAGGTGTTTTTTTGGTCAACCCAGACCAGGCACCTGGACCCTTATTAGGGCTAGAAACATTTCTACACAGGGATGGGCTTAAAAGATGGAAATAACTTATTAGCGTTAATTTTGATAGCTTTTTTTAGATTAAGTCTTAGTCTTTAGACAAAAATACTAATTAAAAATAATTTCATTTCGGCCTGACTCCCTTCTAAAACTGCAGTATGTCAGCCCAGGAGGTTTAAACTCATGTCCTTTCACAGAGTAGGTGATTAAAACTGGACTTTCAGCTCTGCCTCTGTCAGAGAAAACTCTGCAGAGTTCAGACTGTTTACATACAGCACAGCTACACTCACAGATAACTGAGCCTCCTACGTGCCAAGTCCAGTGGCTGCTCGCTCTGCCGCCGATCAGAAGCTAACAAGCATGCTAGCTAGCCGCTGACAGCCACCACTGCAACCGACAAACTCCACACAGCTGTTTATTTTCTGCCGAATTACAGCTCAACACTTGTTTGAAACATCCTGGCACTGACTATTTACTGGTGTTTACAAACCCTGTTGCCGCTCTGAGCTCAAAGTGTTTATGTGGCATTAGAAAATAATTGCAAGCACGGCCGTTCTGGGCTTCCTAGTCCTGCTTTTTCTTATCAGCAAAAACAAATCTACATTTTGTCGTAGTCTTTATTATCAAAGGTCTATTTTTAACTTGTCAATGTCTTGTCTTAGTCATACAGAAAAGGTAATTGATGAACATTTTGTATTATAATTTCCATATACATAAAAGTAGGGAAGAGTCATAAAGTTACTGACTTCCATAATGTAAGTTACACAGAATAATGTACCGAAAGTTTGCTAACATCAGCCCCCATAAGCTACTGGTCTCACCAGACCAAGAAATGCCGTAGCAGTAAAACCGCTGAGCGTGTTAAACTGAGACTGGATGTATTTTATTGCCTATTAATTCAGAATGAATGTATAAGAGGAAGAGTGTGTTATTTTATCCTTGAAGAGTTACAGAGTCTTGCTTTAAAATTAGGCAAATGGTTGGTTGGGTATTAAGAACATATTGTGAATTGTAGTTCTTTGTGCGTCTTCTGCATAAAACTCAGGCTCACAAGACACTCATTGTCTAACCTGAATATCTTCCTTCCTTTCTGTCTCTCTACATATAAGACATATTAGTTCCTGCACTTGGGAAATCCAAATCCAGGTAAAAAAGCCATGGTTGACATATTTGTGCATCCGCCATTATGTTTCTGACCGTTCATGGCAGCGATGCACACGTAAGAGACTTTTAATACTCGTCCTGACCTGCAAACTGCCAACTTTATGCATTACAGTGACACAATTGTCAGGACTGAGACAAGGGCAGAGACAAGGACTGAGTGCTGCAGCACTTGCCAGGGTGTGTGTGTGTGTGTGTGTGTGACAGAGATAGAGAAGCAGAGACAAGGGGAGGAAAGGAGAAGGTGGAAGGTGGACTATTGCACTTACCGTTTTTGTAAGTTATTAATAACTTACTCTGAATGCTGCTCCATCACTTTCTGACTCACTTGACCCTTGTGTCGACCTGCAGGTTGTGGGTCGACCTGCGCATCAGTTCCTGGCTACCACACAGAGAAACTCTCACATGGAGGAGGGGGAAGCAGTACGTGAGGGAGTAGCGAGATAAAAGCCTGGTGTGACAGCTGGATACCTCGACAACATACACATTAAAATGAGGCATAGAACTTATAGTTTTTAGCTGCATTAATTTCCTGCACATTAAAGTCTTTCATTTGGAATAAATGCAAATGCAGCAACTTTGGAAGTGAAGATTTTTCCCTTCACCTGAAAGATGTTTGCTGTTAAATACTTTATGCCAAATGGAATGTTTTTAATTATTTTGGGTTTCTGATTGATCAGTGTCCCTTAGTTAAAGGGTTGTTAGTGTAATTCAGACATTTCACAAGACTTAGTTTAGCTAAACAAAAGATAAAAGAGACAGAGCGAATAAAAAGAGAGATAAAAGTAGGCCACAGTATGAGGATGTTAAATGTCACAAGTAATTATATGCAATATTAAATGTGTTTGATGCTTTGAAGGCACAACAGTTTTATTGCCAGTGAATATTAGATTACAAGCAACATTTGCCCAATTTGGTGTGACTTCCAAAACAACATCCTCTTCTGCTCTTCTATCCAAATATAGACACAGAGACAGATTATTTTGTTGGTTGAATAAGTACAGATAAGGATATCTCTGTACATCTTTGATTGGAGCTGAATGCTGCCATCAAATTGTCCAAAATTGTACCTACAGCTCTGCATAGTTAGCCTATGCCCTACGCAGTATGCTACGCCCTATGGAGTAGCCTGATGTGTACTTAGCCAGAAATGTTACAACATGTCACAGCAAAGCTATTTTTGTAAACTGAAAATCACTTCTCTCTCTTTTTTAAGACAATAAAGTCTTCACGATATAACATTTATCCTGGCCTCCTATGAGTAGAGGAAAAGTCCGCTAGCCCAAGGCTAGTTTTCGTTTTGTCAGTAAACCTTGTGAGTTATAATGTCAAATCTTGCAACTTTACGGTTGTTGAATGTGCTGTTGTTCCAAGCTTTTTATGATTAGAGGAAAAGTGCTCTAGCTGTTAGGCTAATTTATACAATCTAAAATGTCATAGGCTTATGCTAATCATGTTAGCATATTGCCTCTGAATCTTGTGAGTTATAGAAGCCGAACTTTATACTTTTTTTCAGTGTTAGTTGAATCAGTCGAACTTGACTGCACTTTACAGAAACAACACAGTAGCATATCGCCAACTCGTGTTTTGGAGGTGTAATTGCAGAGCGAGTTTAAATCCTCACAACTATAAATCAGCCTTTAGGAAACTAGGCATGCATAAGAGTATCTTGGGGACACTGAGGGCAATTTCATTCCCCTCACTTTGTCTTTTTCTTAGTTCCTCCTGCTTATGATGCAAGGAAGTGATGCGAGGGAAGATAAATGGAATGTATGAAGGGACTTTTACCCGTGCAACTTTTCCATCTGCACAAATTTCCCGGAAAATGTTCAAGTTTTGACTTGATGGCCACATCACTTTTCGCTGAAACTGTCACTGTCACTGTCACGTTCTTCTTTTGTCGCTGACTGATTTTTTCCCCCCTGTTGAGTACCGCTTTAAACCATCTCTCTTTGAAAGGCTGGACATCACAGAGACAGCTTCCAGACTTCCAGGATTCAGAGCTGGAGGACCCATCAGTGCTTGGTGAGCAAAGTGCTTTCCTTCCACTACTCCCAAACTCCCAAACTAATCTTTCTTTCTGTAAATGCATGTCACACCGTATTTAGATTACACTTCTCCAACTTTTACAAATACTGGAGAGGTCTCTTGGAGAAGACATTTGTAAAATATTTAACATCTGCAGCTTGTGGTGATAATATCGCTGTTAATATTGCTCTTTTCTTTTTGCATCCATGCACACATGTTCGGAAAAACAATGCAGTTTTAGATCCCTGCAGCTGTTATGACGCTGGTGTTGTGGGTCAGCTCGTCCCTGAGGAAAGTAACGGCCTGCCCTGGAAAGTCATAAAAGAACTTCACAGGAACACACACAGAAGCAAGAAAAGGGATTTAAAAATTAATTACTTTCCATCTTATCTTTGTACATACATATTAAGCTGCTGAGATGATATCGGTTTTATTGTAAGGGATGGAAAACATACGGTATCTTGATAGCGTTCTCGTTGAGGGCGATTCAAGGAGGGAATAATGAGAGTAAAGCCTAATTGAGACTACATATTTATAATATTTGGGCTGGTGGAGAGAAAATATTGATATTCCTTGTGAATTCAAAGGACGGTTCAGCCTTTCTAAAAGTCTTCTCCCGCTGATTAGACATCAACATTCCTCTCCAAGCCAACAGGGAACGAAACAATTTCCCAAACAACACATACAAGCTATTCTATTTACTTTCATGTCCGACATTAATAATTCAGATTCCTGGAACTTGCCGGATACTCGGAGCCAAGGCGTGCATCAACACCATTAACGCACCACCTCTACCTCCACCTGAGAGATTACTAAGGTAGACACCATCCTGAAATATTTAATGTATTCTTCCTTTTGTTCCCCGCGTCAGAGTTATAGGAAAGGACAAGGAGCTTTAGTCGGCCTTCCCCAGAAGTCGTGACTAAACTGGAAGAAACAGTGGAGGAAGACAAATGCTCCCTCCCACCTCTGTAACCCGCTGTTCAGCCGAAAGGTACACAGTGTGAATAAGTCTTAAAATGGATTATACACAGTGGACCTGGAAGCGGTTAAAGTTTGAGTGGAAAAACAAAATTATGTACTTTCTTTGATCTGAGGCACATTAAGCAGGCAAAACGGATGTGTCACCCAAAATGTATTTTTACATTACAGTTGGTTGCTGCTCGCTTGCATGATCAAGTGACCACATCAAAGGCAATACAGAGGGCTACTGAAATCCCTTTTTTCTGTTGGTTGCTATTTTATGGTCCAGAGCTGTAACATTGGATATCGTCCTAATTTTAATTTGGAGAATTAAACTGTCTCACTGTCACATCACTCGCGGTCCTATGAAGAGATCTGTGACAAAATCTGTGAAAAGAAAGTGAAGTTTCATCTTTTTACATCTTGCTTTCCTCTGTGCTCCTCTCCTCCTCATCCCTCTCCTCGCTCTTGATCACTGGAGCAGGAAATAGATCCCACGGAAAACGGTGATGTAACCGAGTTATCTAATAGCCAATTGAAAACGGTCCAATTTACATCAAGCACAACTTGATGTAAATGACCTTCTTTATAACACGCTCATTGCCGTCAAACATCCTGCTAGCGGTACGCCCCGCCATCAGCTTTGCACTTTGCCATGTCACATCGATATGGCTCGCCATGCGAACACGTCTGAGGAGACGACACACACATATATGCAAGTGCAATTCTGACCACTCAGACCAAGGGTTATGACAAGGTGTCCAGACAGCGCGACTCGGCCAGTGGCTCTCAGGTCCTTCGAGGATGGCCGGGGAAAACACTGTCACCAACTTTGTGTATGTGTGTGTGCACATTTGTGTCCTTAACTTAACTTGTGTCACTTTTTAGCTATAGTGAGAGACAGTGGCTTGAGGACCATTACTGATATAACCCATGGCAGCCATGTTACAACACAAGGTCATTATATTCAAAATGCAGGATTAATGAAAGCTGAACGTACAGTAGAAGGAGGGAGGATTGCCGGGTAGTAATGAGCTCTTTTAGAGTGTTCTTTCACCACTGCTGGAGCTTCTCCCTTTTTCCCCCCCTTTTTTTCCAAAGCCAGAGATCCTGAGTCATTAGCGGTTCGGCTCCAATGATAGTTCAATGCAGTTCAGTCTGATAATTTTGATTTAGATGAAAGGGGCCTACTGACAGAGGGTTCTTTTTTATTCCCCAGTCTTCTGTATATGTGCTCAAAAGGAAAAGAAAGCAAAGGAAATGAACCTCTAAGGTAGCTACCACCAGTGTCCCATTAAGAGACTTACTTTGTTTTACTGTTTTCAGAAATTGAGCAAGGACACAGTGGCGGATCTTTGCCCCCCACCCCACCCCCAAATGCAGGGGCCATCCATGGAGTGAAATTTGCACATCCTGTATTGTTTAACTTCTTATTCATTATTGATTTGTGTTCACTGAGTTGCTTATTTGTGTTGACTTCTCTCTGGTTTATAATTAATACACTAAATATACAAGAAAATATAATATATTTTTGGGCAGCGCTTTGGGAGAAGCTTGCCTAGGGCGCTAAATGTGTTAGGTGCAGCACTGCACATGACCTCTTGTCTGTTTAGGGTCAGCTCTGCTCATTGTCACGGATGTGTTGCTCATGAATAAGCTAACTAGCAGTTTGCAAGGCTGGGGTAGAGATACATGCTGAAAAAAAGGGCCCACATTTCTGGTCAAAAGGAGAAACATACGCACTTTTAAACATTACAAAAGACTTGGAAATAACAGGTTTTTGAATATGTGCAAATATAGCAATGCTGACTTTTAGTGGAAAAGAATCGGAGGATTATACCATGCCATTGTCCTCGCAGCCCAGAAGTCTGAAGCCTCATTAGTCCAAGAAATGTCCAAATGGACCAAAAGTCCATTTCGCCAACAGCCTGTTATCCCCAAAACAAACGGCCCTTGCTTCGAGTCCTGTTTCTCCAATAAAACAAACCAATTTGAGCCACCTATCACTGGTGTTTTACCAAACCTTCGCAGTGTTTCCCAGCAGTGTTTGAGGCACCACTGTTTTTCACCAACCAGTGATAGTAACTTCCTCTGTCAAAATTACCCAAGCTTGCAGCAGGTATTTGAACTGACATCAGGGAGAAATAAACAACATCAGCCTCCAAGATCACGTTTCCCTGACGTTAGCATGTTGCTACAAGTAGCAGTGTACTTGCAGCTTGAGAATGCTTTTCAGGTTCATCCTTGTTTTTTTTTTTTTTTAACCAGAACATGTTTACATGCTGTAATGTTAAAGAAACATTACATAACTGTGCTGACAGACCTGTATTTATCTGCTGTTTGAAATGCTCCCTTTTAGTGTGTGTCTCTTTTAGCCCCCTTCTCAAAATGCCCACTCTGCTCTGATTGGTCAGCATTTCTGTGTCGCCGCACCTTCATTGCAGCCGGGGGAATGATGGTAACTTCCTCTGTCAACATTACCAAAGCTTGCAGCAGGTATTTGAACTGACAGGGAGAAATAAACAACATCGGCCTCCAGGATCACGTTTCCCTGACGTTAGCATGTTGCTACAAGTAGCAGTGTGCTTGCAGCTTGAAAATGACTGTAATGGAGTTAAGTGGTCCTTTCTACTGAGAAAAACATCACCAAACAAAGATTTGAAACCAGAATCTTCACAACTGGATATGTTCCAGCAGGAATATTATCCGAAATCGAGAAGAAATTTACAAACATGGGCAACCAAGCCTATGTTTCCCTGATGTTAGCATGTAGCTATATATGTAGCAATGTACGTAATGTTAACACTTGCAGTCGCCTGCCTGGAGCATATGACCATATCGCAAATCTACCATGAGCTGACATAAGCTTCTCTGGCCTTTGCCTGTGTAGGTCTGTGTGTCATCATGCAAGTGATGTACACCAACAAGCTAACAGTTAGCATGGCTGAGGTAGAGGTAACAAAAGCCCACATTCCTGGTTGGAAGGAGAGACACATGATGATTTAAACATGATGAAAGACTTGGATATCAGGCATGGATACCAGGTTTTTGGATATGTGCAAATATATACACACGGGGGTTGCATTTGACAGCACTGTACAGACAGTTCCAAATGACGTGCACATTTCATAGTTTACACTACATCGCCAGTGTTTGCTAAAGAACCTGTTCCATATGGAACATGTTTGCAGCTGTTGATGCAGGAAATGAAACACTTGGAAAGCAACAATTGTGTGTGTTGACACTTTAATGGAAGCCATCACTTAGCGACAAGCTAACAATCAACAGACTTTATAATTGGCAGTCACATTTCTACTCATGATGCTTGGCAGCCAACTTTGATCGTCTGCATTTTATATTCGAGACTGCATTAAGATTCGTCTTCAAAGAGTGTTTTGTTTATATTCACAGGACATAAATGGAACGGCATTAGTGCATTCTGTCGTAGGATGGATTTAGCATTTAAACAGTGGGTCTCATGAAAGCTGTTTTTTAAACATAAGGCACATGAACTCTGTGTGGCAGCCCTAATCGCCCACATGCCTTCCCTCTCCCCCTAAGGTTGTATTACTCTCTAACACTGTGCAACAGATTGTGTGAATCACATGTTAACCGTCCGCGGCCTTAGTTCACACAATTTGCACTTTATTTCTCCCACTGATGATGAGCATGTTTGAAAATCTCAGTTGGAAAGTGACACATCATGGCTGTGCTGGCGTGAAACTTTTTGAATGAACTGTGAAGTCACAATTATTGCCCTGCTATTAGGAAACATATCATAAAGATGCGCATTTGTTAGGTAACCTTGGAGTTTCTAACACATCACATGGAATCTTTTCAAAAGGAGTATTAAGTCCAGTTGTTCTGCCCTATAAGACTAAATAATAAACATATTTTTGTGTGGTTTGACATATGATACACTGCCTAGCGGGCTATTGCAGTTTTTATTTGAACATGCTCAACAAGGCAAGACAGTGTTTGACATAAAAAGAGGAGAACACATAAGAAGTATTCATCTAATTCAACACATAACACACTATATGTATATGATGCCAGTTTCTTTCCGATAAGCACACATTTATTCTTTATTTTAACACCGAGCCAGAGCCTGAAAACCTGTTAAGGCAGCTGGAAAGTGGCCTCTAGCCATTATAGCAGATGGGGAATCACTGAACACAGTTATCTGTGAGGGCTGATCAATACCTACAACTAAATGTTTACTTCAGCCGGTGCTGACTTTTCAGGCTCTTGGAACAAACTTTTTTCATCTCATTCTGTTTTTTTGTTTTTTTATGGTGTTACCTCTTCACTTCAGTTTCTGTTTGATTTCTGCTCTGTTCAGCCAGCTTGCTTTTGTTTTATGCCCATTACAACCTACCATAATTCACTGCAACATGGAGCACTGGGGTAAAGGCAGTACAAAATATATGTGCACATATGCTTCGGTAATAAATATTGTGTACTAACAAAAGAGTTGACAAAAGTAAATACTTGTAGCAAATCAGACATCCTTAAAGGCACCTAGTTTGCTCATTTTCAGGTTCATACTTGTTTTTCTAACAGAACATGTTTACATGCTGCAATGTTAAAGAAACATTACATAACTGCGCTGAAAGATTTATCTGCTGTTTCAGATGTTTCCTTTTAGTGTGTGTCTCTTTTAGCCCCCCTCCCAAAATGCCTACTCTGCTCTGATTGGTCAGCATTTCTGTGTCGGGGGAATGGTGGTAACTTCCTCCATCGACATTACTAAAGCTTGCAGCAGGTATTTGAACTGACAGGGAGAATATATTTGGACTAACATCAGGGAGAAATAAACAACATCGGCCTCCAAGATCATGTTTCCCTGACGTTAGCATGTTGCTACAAGTAGCAGTGTACTTGCAGCTTGGGAATGACTGTAATGGAGTATAGTGGGCCTTTCTACTGAGAAGAAAACCACCAATCAAAGATTTGAAACCAGAATCTTCACAAATGGATATGTTCCAGCAGGAATATTATCCAAAATCGAGGAGAAATGTACAACATGGGCGACCAAGATTACATGTTTCCCTGATGTTAGCATGTAGCTATATGTAGCAGGTATTACTTTTACATATGTTTACCTAATTATTTGAAACTTTGGCCACGTTTCATATGAACATCTCACATAATAACATTATATAGAATATAAGGTGAAGCAAAATAGGTCCCATTTAAAATGGTATTTTGTAGATGACGATCAAATTTATATGACTATAATGTGACTTATTTTGTTTTGTTTTGCCTGTAAAACTGTGACTTTTTTCTCATAATATCAAGAGTAATTTTCATGAAATATTTCTCTCCAAAATCCCTTTAATCTTGAAATAAAATGTCCTTTTCCCAAAGTATTGTCTTTTTTTTCCTCTGGTGTCTATACTCGAAAATTTATGACATGCATTCTTTTAAATATGGCATTTTCCCCCAAAATATTATAAATATTTTCTTGATATATTGCAACTTTCCCTGCCCCCAAAATAATTAGTTATTTAAGTAAAATGTTGAGTAAAAGTGTTTTGCTTGACACAAAATTGCTTTTTTAATGTATATTTTTGAATTTATATTTCATAATATTTTTTATATTTGTATATTTATACATTCTTGTATATAATTTGTATATATATTTCAAAATGTTAAACTTTGACAACTTTTTATTCTAAATATTTTGACTTTATTGTTGAAATTACACATGATATATGATGATTTTGTTGGTCATGCTAAGATTGAGATCAGCCCACGTTGAGCCGCAACATCAGCAGATCTTGTTTGAGTCAACAACCCCCCTCCAGGAGCTGCTCGGTCCATTCTGGCTCCGAGCCACATCATCTGTCAGCTGATATGGCGGGGAAGTGATGGGGGTTGTTAAGTCCTCAAAGAAACCTCGCTGGGTTCTTCACAGGCCTTTTCGATAAATCTAGAGAATGAGACTGTCCCTCTTGTGGCAGTCGGGGTGTTGCAAGTGCATGAGGTCTTAATTTAAATGGTAATCGCTTGCTTACTACCTCCTCAGTTTACTCTCTTCTCACTTTAGTTGACTCTTTGAGCGCTTCATCAGGCAGTAATGATCAATACATACGGCCTCATTTTTCTTTAAGTTCCTTTCACTCTCCCTGAACCGAAATCGTTACCCTGTGACTGTGGGACAGAGTCTCTCGACGGCACAAAGCACAGAATTAAGAAAAAGAAAAATCAATCATTGAGATTGCAGGCTTAAAGGATTTTTTTCCCCCCAGATATCGAGGCTTGTTTTCATCCCTTCAGAAGAAGCTATTTGCTGCCACTCAATTCTGTACTTGAAACAACTTGAAAATTGCCACAGCTCCAGCAAGGTAATCCATCATAGTAAACATGAAGTCTTAATTTGGTTTTGTCAGAGTTTGTTTAATCGCTATTTCATTGTGCCACAGTTGAGTGTCTTCATATCAGTGCTGCATTACGTTACACTCTGCTTACTGCCAATCACCTGACACCCACAGCAAGGTGTGCATAGACGTCTGTCAGGGAATGATCCCCTGAAGCATGTCACTGTATACACTTTGTCACATCTGTGTCTTCCTCTCTATTGAAGCTTCACTTTAGAAATAAATTAGAAAAAAACCCTCATTAAATGTGATGTGTACTGCACATTAATTTGGGGACAAACTCGTAAAGGTGCAGGCTCACGCTGTGATGGGAATGATTAAGTCTGGCATAATATGACAGGTAGAAAGTTGACATTTGGGAATGGTCGAGGCACCACTGAGCTGGCATTTCCAGCAGCTAACAAATCTAAAACATAAAATATGTAAATATTTTCTGTTCATGCACTTGCACTTACTATTGATTTGTAGTAGATAATTTATTTTAGCCAGCTACCTCGGAGCTGTGTGTGGGATGTGTCGAGTTTTTGTTTTTTTGTACCGTCCAAATTGTAATTAATCATAGAAATCCATATTGACAACTCGCTGCAAGAGTACAATGCAGTAACTAGCTGACAAGAATAATCACGTTTCATTTGGCCAAGTCATGCAAACCGCACAGCAGCTGCGGAGCGTGCTCATCTTCTTCTATAAACAGTGCACTGTTTATGTTTCTGCGACATATTCAGACATGTTCTGACTGAGCTCACAGCCTGTTAACATGTTTATTGTCTTTATTTTTCCATGTAGTTCTGTGGCGCTTTTCTTTTTAAGAACAGTGCCACAACCTTTATCCATATAAGCTCTTATCTTGCCAAAAAATTTAAAAAATAAGGGGTCATTCCTGTATTTCAAGGGTCCTGGGTCCCCAAGATTTATATTGCAAATAATGGGAATATGACAAAGGGTCCTATATTCCCAAGGTCCTGTGTTCCCAGCTGTATATAAGACATGATGTGAACCTGAAAAAGATTGGTTATGTTGGGTTAGGTTAGGTTAGGTTTGGTTAAGCAACAAAAATCATGACATGAGAGTCAAAGTGAAATTGCATTGGATTCAGCCTTAATGGTACATGCTCTATATTGTGAGCTACCAAGGTTCTTCAGTAGTTACTCTTTTTGTTTGAAGAATAACTCCCAAACATATTTCACCCCTACATTTAAGATAACTAGTCCATACCCATTGAGTACAGCACACCATACCATGACTTAGTCATACCAAAAATTAGAAAAAACCCCAAAACATTGGTCCACAGGGGGAGCCACAGCGATCGGTCGCATTTTAGCCATTTTTAAGCATTTTTCTGTTGTTATAGCGCCACCCAGTTGCCAATTAGAGTTAAATTTCTCCAGTCACCTTGAGGCGTCCTGTTCTACATATCTACCAAGTTTAGTAAAAATCCATATGGCGGTTAGGCCTAGATAAGAAATGAGCTCTCTAGCGCCCCCATTTTGTTTGATGGGGTCAATAATGGAGGGGTCCCCTCAGATTATGTGTGGTCATATGCCTACAAAGTTGCGTGGTGATGGGTGAAACCCTTGAGATGTTATACACCTTTATGTGATGAGCCACGCCCTCCGCAATATTCATTGCCTTATAGAAGCTCAGTTTTAGTAAGTTTTCCAACTTTTGCCAAGAGGGAACTTTAGATATTGGTCCCTAGATTATGTTCACCCAGTTTCATGCAGATCGCTCAAACTTCCTAGGAAGAGATCCATTTGAAGTGTTTTTCAAAAAATTCAAAATGGCGGAAAATCTATATAAGCGGAAGTTATGGGTTCTTGAGGCAAATGTGTTCCTCATGAGGAGAGGCATCTCTGTGCAAAGTTTCATGTCTCTACGACATACGGGGCATGAGATATGCCCATTCAAAGTTTGCAATTTCAGTTGGTTGCTATAGCGCCCCCCTTTGGCCAATTGATGTAATATTGCTTCATTGGCATCCTCCCATGACCCTCTATCACTGTGCCAAATTTCACATGGATTGACCAAGTCAGTGAGGAGAAAAACATGGAACAGACACACAGACAGAGTTTTTGTCATTATATATTAAGATAAGATGTAGTCAACCAAGGCCAGAGACCCAGTTGAAATCTTTTTCATACACTCATAAATGCTAAGATTTGGGTTATTTTGCTTCCAAAATCTTCTTCCAGACGAGTGGAAAGAAGAAAGAAAGAAGAAAATGTCCAAAATACCCTAACGTGTTTGTGTTTAGTGATACCTATTAGTTACGTTTTACCCTTTTGACCTGTAGTGTCTTATTTTTCTCCACTAAAATCTCTTTAGTAGCACTTACAGTACATACACCAAACTTTCCACTTTTATTCCTCGTCAAATTCTGAAGGGTTTTCCAGAGGGGTTTGTTCATATATCATTCATAGCCTGATGTATAAAACATTTTATTCCTAAAGACACAGCAAAAATTTATGGAGTTACAAAAAGAGATATCCAAAATCCCCTCTGTTACACCTACGGCTGTAATGTGTCAGCAAAATAAAACAAGAGCTTGGCTATAGTATCCAGATTTTTCTTCTGGAAATGTTTACAAATCGGTGCAATTTTAGTTCTACAAGACCTGTCATACATGTTTAAACATAAAATTTCTGAAAACGTGTAACCAAATGAGTAACTTTATCATTGTAAGCAATCAACTTGGAAAATTTCATAGCAATATCTGTATGTTACAACTTTTACCCTATTCGTCCTTGGGTGTCTCCATCAATGAAAAGAGAGGTAGAAAAGCAAAAGATGGATAAAAATTCTGAAACATTTTAGGGTTAGGAAATCAATAATATTGACTACTGCCATTTCCAAACAGGTTTAGATAGGAAAGAGTTCTTGGGTCAGTTTAAGTGTCACATATTTTAACTTGACTGCACACCTAAAGTTCACACGAGTGCCCTCTTAAGTAGAAACAAGCTACTCGCAGAGTCAGAGAAAATTTTGGTACACAAGTTACTGAGCTGCCATCATATATTCAGAAACATGGCAGACAAAAGTAAATGATCGGTTGATGGTAATAAACTTTTTATCGTACCTTTAAAGTTCACCTTAAAAATTGTTTACCTTTGATTGATTGATTGATCCGAGGGATGACATGTTAAAGTAAAATACTTATTTCCAGCATTGTCCTTGGTGTTTACACACAAGAAACAAATAAACAAGAAGCAGAAAAACTCAGACTTAAAATACAACCAGGAATTAGGAGGGGGAAAAAGACATCACATAAAACAAAATAAATAAGAAACAAAACTGCTGTAAAAACTATCCAATTCATCAATAAATATCCAACTTGTTCTATAAAATCTGCTTGACCTGTCTTTTAAAAATCCTTTGCTGCTTTTAACAGATACCTTTTAACAGAGTTGATGTAATAGCAACTTGCACCGTACTGCAGCTGACATGTCATTTATGTATATCAAAAATAACAGGGGCCCCAGTATCGAACCTTGGGGCACCCCGCATGTTATACTCTGCGGATCAGAGAGGGTCCCCTCAACATTGCATACTTGTGTCCTATCTGTTTGGTAAGAAGTGAACCATCTGAGTGCTGAGTTACTAAAACCCATGCGCTGTAATTTAGAAATCAAAATATCATGGTTCGCAGTATCGAATGCTTTTTGCAGGTCAAGTGGAAGCATACCAACATAATTCCCTAGAGCAAAATTCTGACACACATAGTCGAAGAGGTGAATGAGACAGGTGTCAGTAGAATATGCAGCTCTAAAACCAGACTGGAGCTCATATAATAGATCATGCCTGATGAGATAATCCTCCACCTGTTCATACACAAGACGCTCAAAAATCTTTGATATAGTTGACAGAATTGAGACTAACCTATAATTCCCAACATCAGCTCTGCTATTTTTCTTAAAGAGAGGAACCACCCTAGCATTCTTTATATCGTTTGGGAATCAACCTTGCCTTGTTTGGTGTCATTTTTTTTCAGCATAACCTCACCTGTGTGACTTTACAGTTATTTTTTCATTTTGACATACTGTATTAATGCATTAGACCTAAAATCACACAAAAAACATCACCAATATGAAAGGGGGTGTCATGTTTTTTTCTTGTGAGCACTTTCGTTAGAATTGCCCGTTTTTACTGTTTGTTCCTGCGCCAAATGCGCACCAAACGTGACAACAATATTCAGGAAAAAGCATGGCGTAAATGATCTATCATAAGTCTGGTTTTACTCGGCCTATCAACACAATTTAAAACTGGTATATGTTTGAAGTTTGCACTTTCGACACAAGTTGAAAAGGAGACTCAGCGAGGCTGCGTCTTGCTGCTACGTCATCTTAAATCGTTCATGTGATTTGGACGCACCAACAGTTGACCTGGACTAGTTTCAGTGCTTTATGGGCTGCACTGAGATACAAAACCACCTTGTAAAGCTTCAAACTGTCATCAACATGTTGTTTAAATGCTCCAAGCAATAAAACACAACGCATCCGATTCATAGCATCCGTGCTGTTTCCATATTATGACCCTAACCTCATGCACACAGCATAGTGTAAAGAATGACTTCCCAGCTCTGGCAATGGGACCATCTGAGGAGCATGTGAATGCAGCAATTAAAAAGTTCCCGGAGAACAGATATTTATCTCACACATGATACACTTATCCAAGTATTCAAGAAAAGCAGAAACAGCGACTATGTTTACGTGCACAAATAAATAAAAATATATATATATATATATATATATATTGTTGCCCTTATTCCAGGAAAAGACAACATTTCCACTAAGCTGTTTCCATAGCTAATGGAAATTAATATTCTACTAATTTTCCTGTTCACATGCAGCTGTGCAAACTCCAATTAATGCATTCTAACATGTGGTTAATCACGTGGAATTATGGAAAAGTGTAACGGCTGGTGCTGCTTGGTTCATTCTGCTTTTTGCATCAAAATAATAAGTGTTCCAGTGTTGTTGAACCATGCAAACACCTTCTTGAAAAGGTCAGGGTTGGGATTTTTACATCAAAAAAATCTGCTGATATCCACGTCTTTCATAATGTTTTAAAGGTGGTAAATGTGGGCTTTTTCTTTCTGACAAGCATCGCGACCCCGGCCTTGTAAATTGCAAGTTGGTTCGTGCACAATGCATCCATGATTTTGCACAGAGCTGACCTTAAACGGGCAGGGGCCAAACAATGTGCTGTCTACATGACCCTTTTCAGACTCAGTTGTCATATTTGGAATACTAGTAGAATGCTAAAATGCATGTAAATGTAGTCATGGATTCAAACCAATGTGGGGTTTTGAAATTAAGCAATCTGTAAATATAATGTTGTTGCATAAAACACAGGATAAAAGCACAACAAATTAATATGACTTATTTCCATGGCAACACAGACTATCAGACAGGTAAATTATGCATAATCAGAACTGAATTCCTTGTGTTGAAATCGTCAAAAGCACAGTCAGTGGGCCCATTTAACAGCCAGCACAATGCAAAATTAAAAATAGACTGAGACACCTGTGACTGAGCTGTTGCGTAAGCCTGTGGGGCGCCAGTTTGGACACATTTGTTGATTAAAACAACAGCGCTTCTGTTCAAACAGGTGACGACTAAAAAGGGTGGCTGAGTCGTGAAATAACCACCGACTCGGAGGCTGAGCATCACAGTCCCCGCTCAGGACGCCGCGGCTCACACAATTTGCAATCACATTAAATCTTTCATTTCATATTTTGGCACCGAACAGTGAAGCTCTTAATTGTATATTACGTTGCAGCTGGCATCCCTCTCTCCTCATCTCGCTTCCTAACTGTGTGTTGAGTGTGTGGCGAGGAATCCCGACACCAGTATTTCATTCATTTATCTGAAATTGACACTTGACATTTTCATGCACTGCTACCAAGTTTTGCAGCCCTTGAAAGGCAAACCTTAGCGTCACCTTACAAAAGCCTCGTGCGGAGTTCAAATAATATGAAAACTCCTTCAGTGTAATCCCATGCATAACCTTGCAGTGCCTCATTATCTTGACACAAAAGGGAACGAGGCTTGTCACTGTATTTCATATTTTATCCATGATTTAGCGCAAAGCTGCCCTGGAGACACAGTGACGGCTGCACACCTGTAGCTCCTGTTGTGTGTAATAAACTTGAAATTTATGTAACCCTCTGCCTCTGTGCGGCAAAGTCCTTGAGAGCAACATGATAAAGAAAAGTCGAAGCTTGTTTTTGCATGTTCCGAGCGGCACTTGAAAGCAGCCATTAAGGGCGAATCTCCCTTTCCTCAGAGCCATTACCCGCAGACAACTTTTTTCCCAGGCAATATCTTGGTCATTTGGATGTAATGCCAGTCGCTTTTATGAGATCATCCATCACCTTTGCCCACAATCAAACGGCTTAAAGAAGCATTTTTTTTGCCTGGGAGCCGAAGAATCATTATACATTTG
This sequence comes from Epinephelus moara, assembly GCF_006386435.1. Lineage (NCBI taxonomy): Eukaryota > Metazoa > Chordata > Actinopteri > Perciformes > Serranidae > Epinephelus > Epinephelus moara. The sequence goes on from NC_065520.1 coordinate 11,428,582, forward strand.
CTGGTTTCTTAATGAGATAAGCCAGTTTAAAGCCTCTTATTGTTTCATATAGCTTTAAATTTGGACTTTTTGGCTCCATATGTTGTGATGAATAGCATTTTCAAGACTCATTATATGCATAATAGATATTAAGTTTGTAACAGTAAATAACTTTTAGTGAACAACTTTTGTGAGTTCTGTTTTTGTTAAATAAAACTCCACCTCTGGCCCAAAATACCCACTTAAGACGCCTTTAACACAATCAAAGCCATGGCATTTATTCACAAAAAACAAGCAAACAAGACAATAGGATCCCAGGCTGAGAGGCAGCAGGACCAGCAGTCCACACACCTGCTGGCACAGGAGCTCTTAAGCACCTCCTCCCCATGCCAGGTGCCAAGCAATCATCGTCAAGCAATGCAGCACACCTGGGCAGACCTACAATGGAGGGAAAAGGGACAGCAGCACAGGACAAATACAGCTGCAACAAGATTGCAAAAGTAACACACTGCTATTAACATCCTTTCTGTATGTTGGCATTAATAGCACTTTCTTCCTGTAGCTGGCAAAGCAGCTACTCAGTTTGCGTTCGTCAGTTTTGTGGGTTTTATTTTGAAATAAGACTATCCAAAGCATCAAGAACTTTGCTGACATTTGATCTTGTCATTTTCATAGTTTGTATACCACCACCCAGCTGGCCTCCAATAGCATTAGACATTGGTTGAATTTAGGTTGTGACATCAGGTGACGAAAATTCAATGTCAGACATCTCGTACCAACATTATCTTGATATAGACTTATGAAATTTAGTTGTAAAACAAAACCCAACGTCCCATTTTGATTTCTATTCTGTAGTATGTAATGTAAGAGTCCAAAGTCTTTCTGACGTCATATTGACGTTCGGTGCCAGCTAGCTAGACGACTGTATACAAGGTCTCCCTTTCGGACAAACGTCTCTGATTGGTTCAAAAATTCTTTGTGGAGAGCAAAACAAGAGAGATATATAGGCTAGAAAGGGACTGCCAATTTCGACAGCCCAAAATTCGGAGGCCCCACTGGACTGAGAGCCCATTTCTCCAGTAGCCCATTATCCCAAAAACAAATGCATAGTGTTTCAAAGTTCTGTCTTTTAGAAAATATACACTCCCTGGAGACAGACAATCCAATCCTCTATTTTAACACTGTACGCTGTTGTAAACCACAGATTTCTTTCATTTGTCAACAATGCTATAGTGAAGGTGTGGTTAGGTTTATGCACTTAGAACTACTTGGCATGAAAAGCAGGGATGGGATTGGAGAAAAATACCCAGGTTCAGTTGCCCAACACTGTTGGAAATCGCGGCGACGTGTCAGTGGCTCAAATGCAGTTGGAAAACACTGTGCAGAGTAAGTTAAAACACCTGGGACTGGTTGCTCAAATGCCACTTGGAATCGCTACGTAGGGTCAGAAGAAGAACAGATACTGGTGACTCAGATACCCCTGGGAAACGCTACAAAGGGTCGGTAAAAACACCTGAGATTTGTGGCTCAAATGCCCCTGGGAAAAGTTGCGTATGGTCTATAAAAACATCCTGGATTGGTGGCACAGATGCCGCCAGAAAACGCTGCATAGGGTCGGTAAAAACACCCAGGACTGGTGGCTCAAACACCGCTAGTAAACTAAAGCTAACTGCAGGTAGTGTGGTATTCAGCGCAATGGCTGTTGTTTTGGGGATAACTATCGGAGACTAATAGGGCTTTGGAAATTTGGGCATGCAGAACAATAACATGGCACCAACTGGAATGCAATATCAGAACCCATTGGCTATCATCTGCCGAACTATTTAGCTTTTTTATCTGCTTTCTTCTAATTTTTCTGTTAATCGAGATTAGACGAAACATTGTCTTGACCGGTCTCAATTTGCTAATCAAACTGTAAACAATAGGACAGGGTGCCTCGTAGTGATGTGACGTTCGTGAACGAGCCGAGTCTTTGAACCGGCTCTTTAGAGTGAACGAGCCAGTTCCTAATTCACGTTGTGTTGATGACCCCCTCGGTTAGAAACGGTACGAAGGTAGGAAGCTAACCCACTATCAACTGGCACTTGCTTGTATTGACAGGCTTATTAGGGCGTTGCTATGGCTACACCAAACTTTATATCTGCGGAGTCTATTCTGGGTCCATGTTGCAATATCCAGATCACGTGATGCGATAAATCAGCAATGCGATTCGTCGTTGAACCCACTAACAGCCCAAAACAAACAAACAAAAAAAATGAACGAACGAACCGCATCTTTGAACCGGCTCTCACAAGTGAACGAGAAATCCCATCACTAGTGCCTCGACTTGGTTATCCGCTCGCTACACCTGATCTCACAAAATATTTGTCCCCAGAGGATTTATCGCTGTCAGACAACTGCCAACGGGTTCTGAGATCGCCAAAATGGCAGCTGTCATTGTCATTTTAGCCACACCTGTGAAGAATGTACCCAGCCGACACAGCTGACCTACTATGATGTGTTGTCAGGCCCTAAACCAAACCCAAGCTTGTTATTGTCCAGGTACAAAATCCCCCAATTAGTCTTTGCACTCTGTTATTGTTTGTAAAGCTGGGTCATGAGTTCATTCTTTTAAATCCACTGGTGAAGTCAGCCTATGCAAGTCAAAGCATGCTCACCTCTTTCTTGAATGAGGGTCTCACATTTTCCCAAAGCGAAAGCAGTGAACGCATTCCAAAAATACATAATGCTGAAGAGCTGGAGCAACCTTAAATAAAAGCGAGACAGCAACAAAAGGTCAACATCCCATTTATGTCCTCCGGTGCTGGCACCCCTGCGACGCATGTTAAAAAACAGCCAGATGCCTGTAACAAAAACAGCAAAAAAATAAGAAAAAGTTGTTATGAGGAATCCAAAAAAGTGCCCTCTAGGTTCACGTGTACACGCTGTAACAGTGGTTGACAGGAAACAGCTAAGAGGACATAGTTTAAATGCCTGAGTGATTTTAGTGTCTCAACACACAGAGAAAAACAAGAATAAGAGGAACTGTTGAGACCTGGAGAACACAGAGAGCAGTGCAGTCACATCTCCTGGAGGATTTAGGGACCTGTTCTGCAACACAAGCCCAGTGTATCAAAGAGATTCGATCTTTGGAGATTTACTCCTCTCCTCATCTAACTTTCTGAGGGTGCCGCATAATCAGATTCCGGTTAAGTTGGAGGAGGCTGTGGCTCATTTGTGTAGGTGCTGCAAGGCGGCTAAAAATAGCCCAGAGGGTGATGGAGCGGAAGAGGCTGCATGTAAGGGTGCTTGAAACTGGATGAGCATGGGACAGATAGGGGCATGGCGCTGCGTTTTGGTTTTGTGTGTGCTAAAGGGAAGAAAATGAGCGAGAGGTTGAGTGGGAGTGGAAAAAGAGTCGGGGAATGGCGAGCTGAAGGAGCGGGATTGAGAGTGAGTGTGTCTGAGAGACGGAGAGAGAGAGAGGTGAGGAGAATTGGGGAGAATCCGGCGGAAGATAGGGGAAGAAGAGGCCAAACTCCAGGGGCTCGCAGCCTCCTTTCACCAAACTGACAGCAGGCTGGAGCTCCCGCTGAGCAGAAGTGTGTGTATCCAGTTACATAAATCCCCTTATGCTTGTGCACCTTTGGATGTGTGTGTGGGGGACTCCTGCTGAAGCGTGTGACCTAGCGCGCAGCGGATAACCGAAGCCGGAGCCCACTAGCACCGGGGTGGATGACAATGCAGTGTCAAAAGCCTGAACAGTGTCCTGTTCACCCGTTGAACACATCATATATATCCAACAAAAAAAAAAGACAAAAATGCTCTTAGGGAATTTGGGTGTGATTCACCATGTCGGTTGGACTCATATTTGTCTGTGTGCAGCACTGGGGAGAGCGAGGGTCTGCATGCAACGTGTGCAAAGCTCACATGTGTCCGACAGCTTGTTTGTGGAGGCAGGAGTTTAGAATTTACTTAGAGTGTTTACTCACTCATCACGTTTGACTGACAAATACATATGCACAACCACTTTCTGACAGTGCCGAACCTAGCACATTTGGAGCCCTAGGCGAGCTTCCCCGGTACCCCCACCCCCCCCAAAAAGTTATCATTATTATTTTTATTATTTGTAGTAGTAGTAGCTATATTTTAAATGTATTGTATTTATTATTAATAAGAACAAGAGCCAATGAGGAAAAAAACAACACAAATTATCAACTGACCGACTTTTGCTAACTTGGACAAGCTTGACAAAGACATGGTGGTGCCAGGTGCTGCAGTGTTTGTTATGTAGTTTCGAGGCAATATAGTTTCAAGAACATGTAGCCTCACATAAATAATATAAACAAAGGGATGCTAGCCTTGTTTTGGATTACAATTATTCACGCTGCAAATATGCCAGCAATCTACTGGTATCTGACCTTTTCCGGGAAAATCTGACGTTAGTGATATGACTTTAGGCTAGTCTCGAGTGACCAGCCTCCCTTACTTCGGAATGGGAGTCTGGGGACATTCCAGACCACGTGACGGCGTCGCCATAGGTGCAGCACGTTGCAGCTCTGCAATATAGCTGAATCAAATGAAATCATATCCATTTTAATCTCTTCTTGCGATGCATTGAACACTTCCTGTTCTGTTGTACTATGGACAACAATTTGGGGAACAGCAATTCCGGTGTAGGCGGGTTAATCAGCCGTTGGTTGAGGAAGTACACGGATTTGGATCCAATCACATCACTGCCGCTGGGAGCCAGCGCTAGTTCTATTACAACTTTCCTATGGGAATGTCCACAGACGACAGAGTCAGCCAGCGTGCTGACGTCATAGGCGTCTGTGTAAGAGACTAACTTTAGGCCAATTCCTCTTGATGTAGCAATACATTAAGTAGCTAAAGTAGTTAGCTAGCATTTTGCTAACATTAGCTAACTCAAGATGTGAATATATACAATGTAATGTGTCCGTGAAGACTGTGACAGTCCCCCAGCCACATTTTTCAACCATCCTCAAATTTTGGTTTTCTTTTGTCTATAAATTAGCCTAGCATGTAGCTAATCTAAATATAACAGGAAATGGAAAAGTTGACTGAGGTTTTCCCATGTTTCAAGTTGGTTTGACTGTTATCGGAGCAAAGAGCAAAAAGGGGCGGGACTTAAGATGAGCTAATTGGGCTGACAAACAATAATGATAAATAACAAGCAATAAAAGAATACCGTATGTGCAAATTTTGTCTTTTTCGTTATTTTTTTTTGTACTGCATTTGTCTTTCAATTTTTTCTTACTCCACTCCCAATTTTCCTTATGATTACATTTTTGAAATATAGCAAAAAACAAAACAAAACAAACAAAAAAAAATGCGGTTGAGGTGCCCCCCCTTCTCCCTTTGGGTGGCACCCTATGGAGCTGCCCATGTCAACTACTGGAAGATCCGCCACTGCTCTCTGATGAGACCGTCTAATTCACAAAATGTGTGTGTTTGTTGTGAGGCATGTAGGAGTGTGTGATGTTGTCATCAGGAACAAATTAGCCCAGGCTGTGAGATTTACGGTGGGTGGTATTGAAAAGCACATGCTGGCTTAAATAAGCATGAAACGGCAAACTCCGGGGAGGCCACACAGACACACACACACTAACAAACACACACATAAGCATCCATGCTCCCACTGAAGCAGCCATGTGTACTGGGCCATGTAGCATCAAGTCATTGCAGTCATTCCTGAGCAAGCTGGGACCTGTGTGGTTTCGTATGTGCATTGTGTGTTACGCAAATGCCCTGTATGGATGTGGGTCTGTTACAGCTGAGCAACAACAACATAAACTCAACCAATGACCTCCATCGTGTTCCCTGAGTGTGTCTGCGTTTGAGTGTATGTGTGTGTTCCCCATTCCTGTGCCACCGCTATTTACCGTGCTCTCCTAAAAAAGCTGACATTTATTACAGGTGTAGGTACAGCATTCACTGCGCTTTATAAACCATCCTTGATTACATCCTGAACCCTCTGGAGGATTAAAAAAGCAAAAAATAAGAACTACAGAGCGTGTGTGTTCTTGTCAAACAAGTTCTTGTGAAACAGCTTGTGCAGTCATATTGTATGTATTTCTGTTTAAAACTACTGCTAATTAGGGATCTTTTTTTTTCTTTACAGGCTATAAGGTGGATTTTAAAACCACAGTAGAGATAAATATTTAATATGTCCCAGATCTTTGAAAAAGGAAAAATAAAAGTGCCTATGCGCCTGTTCCGTGTGGAGGAATATATGTGTTTAAATGTGCCGACTCTCGAAAACTCTTGCAGCCTCTATACAACACAGGCCTATGGGTGAAGACTGACTTAATTGTTTTGACTTCTAACGTCAAGAGTACAACAACAGGAACACACGAGGCCCAGAGCCAAGGATGCTCAGATATTGTTGCATGAATTTAAAGTTTGCTGAAGTTAAAAAAAAAAAAAAAAAGAGAGGCAAATTCTGCAATCCATTGTAAATGTATGCTAGAGTCTCACTCTCTTAAGTTGGAGGGATGAAAGTAGTTCAAGTTCAAAGATGGCAGGTGAAAGCTGGGGCGGGCTTTGTCTTCAACATCTGCTGTTCTAGCAGACATCACGAAGTGGAGATAAAAACAATGGATCGGCAATGACTCAAACATTAACCTCACAGATTTGCCATTTCAAGATAAGTCGTCTTTAAATACAGTCACTTTTTAATTTTCTGTTTGACAGAAATTAATGTTTTTCTCCTGTTATGCACAACATTTCCTTTTTCTTTGAGAGCAATCCGTTCCTCTTAAATCCACAAGATTAAGGACTGGCTATAATTCCAATAAGAGGCTTCAGAAATCCACATAAGAGACTTTAGGGACTTAGTGATTTCACCAAGGGATGGTCTTAAGCCCCAAACACCCAGTGGAAGTGTGTCACTAAGACTGAGAGAGTGGGGAACTCCAGACAGTTGGGGGATGTGACCTATGAGTCACAAGTGATTCATGCTTTGGATGGACTTCTGGGACAGGTCTGTTGATTTGTGCCAGAGAGCTTAAAATGTGTCACTTCAATTTTATGAAACCATAAACAAGAGTTTTAACAAGCGGCCATTTTTAGGGTGATTGGGAAGTAGACAGTAGCTTACAGCCCATAATGGTGACGGCAGCAGCTTTATTGTTTCTTATGTGGTACTTTATTGATAATTTTATCGTTGATTCAACACATTTATTCACTGTTTTCCTGTATGACTGTAATTCATTGACATTAGTTGTGTTTCTCATCATTTTTATCAAAATAATAATATAAATAACCCCAAGGACAGAACACTAAAGCCGTCACCGAGTCCACGATCCAAACCAGGAATGGCCAAAGCTTTGGAGGGTTCCCCACCATGTAAGGGTAAATAAGTCTTGGAAACTGAGTATAATATGATAACTAATACATAAATAAAACATTATAAAAATGGATAGTTTTCAATAAATACTCAAGTCACAAGAGGATATAAACAGTATAAGTGACAGACGTACTTAGATTTATTCATTTGTCAGTCCATTTGACATAAGTGTCTCAAATGCTCATTAAAAATACCCAGTTGTGTCACTATAAAAACGACTGGAAATGTCCCAAACTCTCATTCAAAAATAGCCGGTTAGGTTGCTACAAGCATGGGTGGAAATGTCCTTAACTCTTGTTAAAAAAATATCTGCTTTTGTCACTGAAATGTCTTGAACTCTTGTGAAAAAATACTGTTGATACAAACAGGGCTGGAAATGTCTCAACCTCTCGTTAAAACATACAGCACCTGCTTTTGTCACTACAATAAAAGCTGTAAATGTCCCAAACTCTTGTTAAAAAAAATACCAACTAGTGACGTTACAAACCTGCTTAAAATGTTCCAACCTCTCATTAAATAATGTCTGCTTCTGTTGCTACAAAAACAGCCGGAAAGTTTTTGAACTTGTCGCTGCAAACATGACTTGTAATGTCCCAATCTCTCGTTTAAAATTACCCAGTTTTATTGGTCACAAAAAGTGGGCTACTGCTGTCTGATGCTTCGACTGACCTCTTGTTAAAAAATACAATGTTTTGTCACTATAAAAACAACAATGTCCCAAAGTCTTATTAAAAAATACCCAGTTTTATCGCTATAAAATAGCTGGAAATGTCCCAAACTCTCATCAAAAAAATACCCGGTTTTGTCGCTATAAAAACGACTAGATATGTCCCAAAGTCTTATTAAAAAATACTTGGTTTTCTTGCTATAAAATTGCTAGAAATGTCCCAAACTCTCATTAAAATATACCCCGTTTTATCGCTATAAAATGGCTGGAAATGTCCCAAACTCTCATCAAAAAATACCCGGTTTTGTCGCTATAAAAACGACTAGATATGTCCCAAAGTCTTATTAAAAAATACTTGGTTTTCTCGCTATAAAATTACTGGAAATGTCCCAAACTCTCATTAAAATATACCCAGTTTATCGCTGTAAAAATGGCTGGAAACATCCCAAACTCTCATTGAAAAATACCCAGTTTTATCGCTGTAAAAATGGCTGGAAATGTCCCAAACTCTCATTGAAAAATACCCAGTTTTGTTGGTCTCGTCCACCTTCCTCTTCTCCTCCTGATAAGAAACTCATAAATATGTTATCTAACCAATGTCATTTTAGAAATATTAATATAATAGGTATGAAATGCACTAATGTAATATATCAGCGGTTTGCAGAAACATTCACTGCCAACATTTTATTCTGGCGTCTGTGCCACATTTGGGACCCTTCAGTGGCCCTGCGCTCCAAAGTGGCCACTTAGTTTGCCTCAGGCTGCTCTTCAAACAAAAGCCTCAGCCAGATGTACAGTACTGCTTTTTGCGGCTGCCAAATGACACCATGTTGGAAAGCTGAGGAATCTGTCGGTTTGTCCAACTGTCCATCCTGTCGTGACTCATTATCTCTGGTATTTGGTAGAATTTCTTTTTTTGTAATTAAAAAGAGAGCTCTTTGATAAATATAGTTTGTAACTCTGGAAAAAAGCATCAGCCAAAACCCTTTTGACATCACAACTTTTTGACCCAATGTTTGCTACAGTTTGAGAAACTCATCAAGCCAGCTTCAGTGTTGCGATAACTGTTTGACCTCTGAATCAATCCCAAACTACACAGCATACTCCCAGCCTGCATAACATTTGAACACATTTAGACTTTTTATTTCACCTCCCTCTCAAATGAAATAAATAAAGTTTGAATATCCATTTGCAACCATTTATTTTAAAGGATAATGCCACAGGCTAAACAACCTACTTTGTCAAAATAGCCCTTAAGGTCTCTTGCCATAAAGAATATGTCAGTTCTCTTCATCTGAGCTGCAAAATGGAATATTGTACAACGTGCCTAGAAGTTGTCAGGAGTTCATGACTTAAATGTAAACTTATGGACATGAATTTATTATGATGGCTGCGTTTCAAAGCACAAACAGCTCAAGGCAGTGTGTTTAATCATACATGTAGCCCAACGCACAAGGCAAACACAGTACAAAGCCTGATCTTTTCTTGTGCTATGTTCTGCATTCACACCGTCTTGTTTTCCGGCGATATGCCAACACATTTGTACCTTTCAAGATGTATTTTTTATCCACTTTCTCGCCACGTTCTACTTTTGATCACGGACTGTCCGTACATAGCTGTGATCTTAGAATTCTTCAAATGAACAAATGAGAAGAATCTCAATCTGTTTCCTGTAGATACCTTACATGTTAGCAAAAATGTGTCATTTCTGATGTGATGTTTTGCAACACGCTGGCTATACTGTGATTAAAAGAAGCGCAGCGATTGAATCTGCATTTGTTTTTTCACCCCGGTCTCCACACCTTATGCACAACTGAGAGAGGGAAGCACAGAGAGAGGAGTTTACGTGCATTATGCAGTGCACACACAGATCATTTTGAGAGCAGAGGTTGAAAGTTTACTTCTCTAATTGATATGACTTAGATGTACTTCTGGAGCGTGGAGACAAAGAGGAGAGAAAGGGAAAGTTAGGCAAAGTTAAAAATGAGGCAAACAGAGGAAAACAGAATGGAAAAAAAAAAGAAATAAGAAATAGGCTTACATCTCATCTCTTTGTGCTTTGCATGACAGCTCTTTGAGGGAGAAGGGAGCTGGGATCCACTGCAGTGGTAGTACTGATGTTGGCACACTATGAAACATTTAATTGCACCATCATTCAATGGAGGAAGCTTGTGCCGCACGTCTTCTCGAGCCATGAAAGCCCATCAGTGATCCTGTTCAATGTTCCAAGTGGGCCGGGCCAGGCACTTTTTGAAATGGGTCATTAGCTTGTAATATTATTAGAAACACTTTGGGCGACCATCTCATATTTCTGCAGTGTGATCACGAGGAAATTTGTTCTAATGTCAGGAGCACAAGTGTGACTTGTGACTCTCTGTCTTGGAGGGTGTTGCTCTCTTCCTCTTCCTTCTTGCTGCAGATGGGCATGTCACAGGCGTCCTCGCTGAACGCTCGGCAAGCTGTGTTTCCAAGACGTAACAAAGAGGATTGCCTCATGGTCATGCATACATGCTGCATATACATATTACATTTGCATGAATGTGCTTTTTCTCGCTTGTAAGATTCGATTGATTGAAGCCATAGAGAGAGAATATGGCTATTCTGGGATGGGGCTCACTGAGCTTGTTTCTTTTATTATTTATTTTCCTCATACTGTACAGTCAATACTTTTATATATGTAAAAGGTCGCATGTGGACTCTCACATGTCGCTGCCTTCTATATGAACCATGCTCAGTTCATGCTCTGCTTGGGACAATTCATCAACAGGGCAGAATGAGCACCTACAGCCCGGCAGAAATGTAATGGTGAACATCAAGTGGACGTCTAAACATTTAACGACTCAAATTGTACATATTTGATGTCCCTGTGCGCAGAAGTTGTGGCTAACGCCGACATCCAACATCTGCCATTGATGCTCTCACGTGGGAATAAAAAAAAGTCATGCTGAAAAGTAAAGAGCTGTTGTGCAATCGACTGCACAAACAGATTCTGAAAGAATTCAGGCATACGTTTTTACAGACTGCCTGAGGGTAAAAGAAGGAGAAGCAACATGAATGACACTTTCGGAGGGTTCTGTGCAACGTTGAAGGCCCTGGAAACCTGTTTTCTCAGCCGGCTTCTTACTTTGAGCAATGGGGGTATGAAAAAACAAAGAGAAATACATAATGTCACATGCGTACATTCACCACTCAGGATTTTGCAATATCTGAATCAAATTCATTTGACAGTTGGACAACCCCACCAATGGACAAAGGAAATTAGCAGTGTATATTTGTCAAATATAAAACCTAGATCTTTACAGTATTTATGGTCCGCATTTTTGTGCAATAGGCATTCAGTGTGTTACATTCAGTAAGGAACTCTCTATATAAACACTTTTACTATTAGAAAACAGTGGGCAGGGCTAGCTGGAGGCAACACAATTCTCCACAGACATTAGCTGACACTAGCTTGCAAGTTCTGTCGGTGTCTTTTCAACAATGGAGGAAGATGATGCAAGTGAGGTTCACATTCCAAGATCCCATACACAAAGGATGCTCCCTTTCTTCGACATCAGACTGAATATATGAACGCACCATGTCAGGTCACTCAATCTCCGGGACTGCGGCGTGTTACTTGCAAAGGTAAACACTGACTTACTGGACCAGACTGGCCGACCCGTATGCTCACTGAGTGGATGAATGATTTGACAGGATTGCCTAACTTTGTGGTTGATTGCCATGCCAGTCATATAAAAGAGGACAACACTTAAGCTGTGTCCTCCGGTTTGTTTTGCTGTTGAAGCTAACGTTAGCTAATGTGCTAAAAAGTTAGCGTTACGAAGAAATCCAACATTCCTCTTAATACCTTCCCAATTTCTGATTGGATTGACATGATAACCCTTAATACACATTGGTGATCACTGTCCAGTCCGTTCGTCTTTTTACATTTAACCATTGTTGTCTTCGTTTTTGTTGACAATAACATTAAAGTTTTGAGACATGACTCCTTCTATTCTGGTTTCCGATAACACAAGATGACATTTTAAGACCTCTATGTACCCTACAGCCCTGTGGTGGGGAGTCATGTTATTCCTCCAGCTGATAAAATGGCATCATTGTGATGTCGGCCCCAAAAGGGTCTATAGTACCTTACATTGTTAGTGGCGGGGTCCGCCATTCTGTTGTGGGTTTTAACTTGCCTTCAAGCACATGAGGGATTCACAGGATATGGTACATATATGTAATTCAGTGTTACTATTGCTGCAGACACATTTCTTAGTGCTGTTGGTTCAAATTAAAAGCATTTAGCAAAACACACAGTGGCTTTTATTGTGAAAACAAAGGGAAACACATATTTGTCACCGCGCTAACCCCAAAAATTCCTCAGCAAAACAAAAAATCTTCTGCATTTTTTGACAGCGGAGCAGACTCAAGCATTGCAGGGATTAACGGAACAGGGAGCCAGTTTCACTTTCATATGCTTTATTTAGTCATGAATGTTTAATGCTACAGAAAAACACACTGGATTTTTAAATCAATTTTTCCTCAGCTAACTAAGCACATGTTTTTTCTAAATGAAACAAGTTATAGAATCAGAACGTAATCACCAGCAGACATGCCTTTGAAGTCCTCATGATTTGGATCACTCTGACACATCCTGGCATCTGGTATGCCTTCAGTTCAACATTACTATCCAGGATGTCGGAGCTTCATTCAACTCATACTGTGTGCCAGGAAACTATATTTCTGTCTAGACATCAGAGAGGTCATGTCCGATTCCTTCTATATATTTCTAAAGTTTGCATTTTCCGCTCAGTGTCACACCTCTGAACATTCATAAATGGGTATATTTAGCCACTCGTTGCTCATGTGGTGATGGGGGTTCTATCATGTGGAAAAATGACATCAAAGGATTATCCTCTATTGAGTCGTCTCCAAACTTTTGAACCTAATTCAATGAACTTCTCTTTTTTGATCAGTAAGAAGTTAATAAGATTTATTTTTAAGATGTTTTGAACTTCATTAAGGAGACATGAAGGATTAATTCGTCCATAGTTGATGTAAGAAGAAGAACTGAACAAATCAATACTGCTCAGAGAATCAGTTTTTGTACTTCTTATCCACCATTTAATCTATCAGTTGGTTATGAACTCACTCACACTCTACATTTTCCTCCATTACTCCCCATCCATTCTCACTGCACTATACTGTGTGTAAGAAAACGCTGCGTACACTCCATTAAAGGGAGAAAATCTCTCTTTAGATGCTTTTAGTGTTATATATCATCGGTCTGGGATGTTCCCTGCATTCCAGGAGCTGTTTGGTGTTGAAGTACTGTAGTTTACTTGCTCTCGCTGTACCCTTATTGAGAAGAAGTCCAGATATAGTGACTTCCTCAATTTCCCAGAGAACCTCCTTGAACTTCCAGGTGTGACATATGCATGCAGGGAAATTAGTAATGATGGCATTTTGATTAGTTTGCACAACTTCTTTTAAAACTTCTTTCAAGGCTGCACTGCATTCTGGTCTAGTGGGGCTTTGTGTTGCTGCGTCTGAACATTAGTGCAAAATGGTTGCATCAGAAAGACAGTGACAGCCGCACTGTAAACACCTCAGTGTAATGCAACATTGTCTACAACAAACAAGCAGCAAAACAGATCCAGAAAATTCATAAATATATTGTCAGAGGACGGTTTTACCGTTTGAAATGAGGGAGGATTTTTCCTTTCATACAGCAGTTTTTATCCCCTGTACCTGAGAGGCTGCTCTCAGAACAACAGACTCAACACAGTACATCCCATAACTAAATACTTCTGATGTTCTGATGCAAAACTGGGTCACCGGCTTGCTGTTTAAACTGTGTGCCAAGCGAACAACAGGATAGGGGTTCAATGTCCATGGCTTCATAGCAAGCTGCTCCGCTTTGGCGAGCCAGCATCATAAGATCGCCCCCAGGGTAAAGCTCAGTAACAGACTACAGTTCAGTCAGGAAGTGGGGGTGTGCTGACAGACAAAGTCACCCCTCATAATGGCGCTTCATTCATGGTTGGGGCTCCACAGCTTATGGGCACTTGATATGGATTACTGTCGCTTCAGTGCCTTGAATACATGCTCTTTGATTTTCTTTATGTGCTCAGTTTCTTCTACAGTCGTATTTTTGTCAAAGTGAGGAGTTTATGTAGGTGCTCCATGCCAACGCTGTCTGTTGAATACATGCCAACACATTTCGCAGTCATTACAACATCAGACGACGCTTTAATAGATTTGATGCAAATTGTCCTACTCCAACATGCTCAATCTTCCTTATCGCTTTACATGAACATGTGCATTTCATGCACGTTTGCCTTTTATTACAGCAGTGCATGCTGGGATAGGCTCCAGCCCTCATCATGACCCTGGAGACTAAAATGTGGGTATAGAAAATGGATGGTTCAATGGATTGACGGATGTGCATTCCATTCCAAATCATCCCCCATCAATTAAAGTGACCACAGGTGGATTGAAGTGATAGAGATGTCAAGGAGAGAATTTTAATGTGCTTCAAGTCAACTTGGTATACGCAGCGGTTCATTAAGAGCCAAGAGTGCTGGATAAGAAACCCAGATTCTGAACCACTGAGAAACAAACTCTACATATGATAAAAGTCCAATTTCATTAGCTGAAAAGATTGAAATCAGCCAGGAGAGTTTTAATGCACAATGACTCTCTTGTCACACCGTCTGCTTCCTCAATATCCAGGCTTTGAATCTTTTAATCCTTCCCTTCACTGCTACATTCGGAAAAATGTTAAAAAAAAAAAAAGTTGTTGTCAGGCTAAATTCTTGCTTTTTTTGATCAATAAACCAATTTAATTTTTCATTATCTATGATGAGTTGGACCAACTAAATCAAACACATAATATAAAATGGAGGCAGCTACCCTCATTAGTGGAGTATACACGGGATGGACAAAATATTAAAAATAACATGAATAATATTTTGGTAAATGTAGGATCCAGTGCTTTTGGATTTAGACTCATGTTTAAGACTAAAAGTTGCTTTGCTTTTTTTTTTATATATGTATGTCTTGCCAATCCATTCTCATTCCCAGGGCATTAAATACAGCAGCCTGAACACTGGCCCTTGGCTTCTGCTACCACTGTTACCATTACCATCTCTTAGTGTCAGTATGAGATGCATCAGGCTTTCAGATAACCCCAGTGTAATCCCATTTGCTGATAACGCAGTAGAACGAGTGAGAAAGTCTGAGTAGGGCGGAAGGGAATGGAGATGGATGGGTCAAACACACACCAAAACTGTCAATCAAGAAACCAGTGTTTGAACCCAACCAAGACTTGAGTTTTTTAAATCATATAAGGTAGTTCCTGGCATATACTTTATTTTGAAAGACACTATAGCAATGTAACAAATGGAATTTTTTACAGAAACTTACATGTCCCAAACGGACGATAGAGGTGTACTTAGAGTGTTATATCTTAAAGTGTAGGGCCGCTGACCAAGCTACCATATTTTACAAGTTGCAAGTGAGAACATGTCGGTCCTACAAGTTCCTTGAATTCACAGAAGTGCAATGCTCTATCTGGGTACCTATTTATTTCCCTGTGAAATGATAAGACTGTGGAATCATTTGCTTACTATGTCTGAAAACATGGTCGATAAGAACGTTTTTTCCTTTGGAATAAATCACACAATTCTCCTTAGGCTACGGAACTTCATGCTGTTTTTGAGGAAGCTGAATTACAATATATGTATAGGAATAATTTATCATGCTGCATGAACACAGTAAGACGAAAGTTACTTGCTTGATTTGAAGAAAAATGGTTAAAAGATAGCAAACTAATCAAGGAGTCAAAGGTCTTTAGTTGCACAGTCGGGAACAGGAATCCTTCCTCTGGCACTTGAAGTTGGCACATTTAGGCCACATCCACACTGACATGTCTTTGTTTTAAAATTACCTCTGTACACACAAGTGTTTTAGCACCCTTTTAGAAATAATCTGTCTATATTAACATGCTTGAAAGCACTTATCACATAAGGATTCATGTACACTGGGCATGCCTGTGCCGATGTAAACAGGAAGTAGATTGTCTAGTCTGCAGTTGGTTGCTTAAAGAACATACAGAAGAGTTGGCGAAAAGTAAGACCAGAGATCTCTTTGCTTAGACTGACGAAAGTAACGCATGAGTATTAGACGGTCAAGGTCGTTAGAAAGCGAAATATTAGAGCTGTATGAATTGAAAAGGAGTACCCGAACAATTAGGAATCACAAGAGGTATGTAGGCCTAGCTATTATGTTTTGACTTGACATGTCCTGGCTGATGAGATCGAATCAGGAGGTAAAAGTGTGTGTGCATTTTAGCCCGCGCTGTTTCTTTGTTTTAGGGAATGCCAGAGCAGTGTGAATGCCTGGCGTCAACGTATGTATTAGTGTGGATGTAGCCTTAAAAACATCAAGGAGGACACATGTATTCTCCTAAAGAATATCCATTTTTCAATAAAATGTCTGTCCAAAATCTAGGAATGTTTGGAGTCATTGCGTTATTTCAATGCTTAGAAATTGGCTACCTTCGTAAAGCTTGGAAAAAGAAATTAAATGGTTTATTTTGCTTAGAATTATTACTATAATTTACTCTGGTTTGGGTTGGGCAAACTATTTATGCATGATAGAATAATAAGAAATCAATCAACCAATAAAATCCTTTCATATTTATGTAACCCAGTTAGGGGTCGGAAGTGGCTCCTTAAGTAAGGAAATCTAGCATTTCCAGCCTTTTCTTCACTACATTACATTTCAGAGAGGGTTACTGTACTGCATTTAAGTGCTTAAGTTCAAATTCTGAGCACTTGTTCCGCCCCTGAGGAACAGTAGCGAATTTCAACTTTAGACCTCCATCTTTTCACCTCTTGCACGCACTGAACCCTTTTTGTCCTCCAGCAATCATATCCAACAGCGCGATTGTTCTGCATTTCTGCCGCTCGCTGTTCATTAAATGTCAGGAGGAATTAAAAGCAAGGAAGAGGTGCAGCTTGAATAATGTAATGTGTGGGGCATTAATTGACTGTGGCTTAGTTCAAAGAACCCGGTGAAACTCTTGGACGCAAAAGAGGAGGGGGATCGATAATGTTGCCCAGAAGAGATGTTCTGTTGTGCTTCCAGATATGAATATTAATGACTTGCGGATGAGTGCACAATATAACCGATTTTTAACAGTACATTGTATAAAATAATAACTGGGTGAGATGATATGGATTTTTCAGACTCCTCTTTGAAAGCATTTCGCTAACAAAGCTAATACATCATCTGCTGTACAAATGAGACAGTGGACACTCCAATAAGTCCACTTCACTGCCTTTATTAATGAAGGCAACACAAATAGTATCATTGCAATAATATGCTGTTATTTAGTGCATCAAAAGCATTATTTCTGAACTGTTGTGAGTGCTCATGTGTAAAAAAAAAAGACCTCACTGTTGAGTCTGTGTAATTACATTGCAGTCACAAGACATGATTCTTGTCTGGCTGTGGCGCAACACAAACATAGGCAGTGTTCAAAATGAATTGTAAATAGTCACAGTTGGTTACTGGGGTTTTGTTTGAGTTCAGGTCTGTGGGCTTGTTTGCCTGCGAATTTACCCAGTGTGCATGTGTGTTTGTGCATAAACAGTGTATTTTACCTTTACACTTTAGCTTATTATGAGTCCTTGAATTAACACTTCTGTTGATGCATAACTGCATTAAATTACAGTGAGAACATCGGTGTTACTTTGGAGCAACACGAGCACCAATAGTCATTAGAGCTAGGTTTCCATTGCTTACACCAAACAAGAGGTACTTAGCTCTAATGCACCACCGTTTCTCATCATTGTTGTGCAAATTTATGCAGGAAAACCTCATCACCCTCACAAGAAAGAGGCCCAAGAAGACTCTGTGCGGTGTGCAATACTGGTGGTGACAAAATCATCTAAAATGAAGACAAAAGTGAAAGAATATTATGAAGAAATTTTAAATAATGCATTTCTCCTGAAATTTTTGGTCTCTAAGATGTGTCTTCAAAGGAGCAGTGTGTAGGATTTAGTGGTATCTTGCTGTGAGGACTGCAGATTGCAACCAGCTAAAAAATTCGCCCATGTGCAAAACATGTTCTTCTAGTTAGGTTTCCTGAAGTGTTAATTTATAAGGAGGATTTTACTGGGAGCCAAATCATCTGCAGAGGTCTCTTTCTCTCCAAAACAAATGAACAAGGTGATTAAAACTGGAAAAAAAGCACAGAATAAAGTAGTTTCATGTTACAAATCAGAGTTTATTCCATGCTGTCTGGCACATCACAGAGGGGCTTCAACCTAAGTAACTGCTAATGTGTGCTCACTTTTCTCTCTGATAACCTAAGATACAGATATTAAGGAGGTTTTTACCAGGTGTCGAATTACCTACAGAGGTCTCCTCCTCTCTGAAACAAATGTACCTGGTGATTAAAACAGGTGAAAACACTGCATAACGCAGTTTCACGCTACAAATCAGTACTTCTTTGATGCTGTTTGGCTGCTAGCCCAGCACCTGCTAATGAGTGCTCACTTTTTCTTTCTTATAACTCAAGATACAAATGTTCAGGAGGTTTTTAGCTGGAGCCGAATTATCCACAGATGTTTCGTCCTCTCCAAAACAAACAGACCAGGTGATTTAAACCTGTAAAACCACAAAACAAAACAGTTAAATGTTACAAATCGGTGTTTCTTCAATGCTGTTCAACCAGTCGCAGATGGACTGCTAGCCCAATACCTGCTAATGTGTGCTCACTTTTTTCTCTGATAACTTACGATACAATGTTCAGGAGGTTTTTACCATGAGCCGAATTACCTACAGAGGTCTCCTCCTCTCTGAAACAAACAGACCTGGTGATTTAAACAGGTGAAAACACTGCATAAAGCAGTTTCACGCTACAAATCAGTGTTTCTTTGATGCTGTTTGGCTGCTAGCCCAGCACCTGCTGGTGAGTGCTCACTTTTTCTTTCTGAAAACTCAAGATACAAATGTTCAGGAGGTTTTTAGCGGGAGCCGAATCATCCATAGATGCCTCTTCCTCTCCAAAACAAACCGACCAGGTGATTTAAACCTGTAAAACCACAAGACAAAACAGTTAAATGTTAAAAATAGGTGTTTCTCCAATGCAGATGGGCTGCTAGCCCAATACCCGCTAATGCGTGCTCACCTTTCTTTCTCTGATACCTTAAAACCCAGACTTTTAGGAGGTTTTTCTGGGAGCCGAATTATCCATAGAGGTCTCCTGCTTGCCAAAACAAACAGATCTGGTGATTTAAAATTGTGAAAACACTAAATAAAGCAGTTTCATGGTAAAAATCTGTGTTTTTCTGATGCTGCTCATCGTGAAGGGGCTGCTAACTACGGTGGCTGAATGACCCTCTCTAGAGCCAGTGTTTAATTTGCTATGCTCCTTCTAAGGTAAAGTATATCCCCTTAAATCCTACACTATGGACCCTCACCTTTAAAATAACCAAATATACAGGGTGGAATCAGATTTGCTTCTATTCTAAATGATACCATAAGATTTATGTATTCACCAGGCTGGATCCCCCTGACACTAAAAAAATATGAAGTAGACTTAATACAAAAGTTTATCCGAAGAAGAACAAGAGTCCTCCCGTGCTTCATTACCTCCTCTTTGAGTTGTGGTTGTTTACTCATCTTATTAAATGCATTCAACAGAGTCGCTCTGTTGCAAGACGGGCGCCTTGGCGAGCTTTAAGTTCAGAAGTGATTCCATTTATTTGAAGTCGGCCCCTAAAGGAAAGAATCTCTCTGAACACAGTTATGCACTTTGCTAATGTCTCACCTTTAGATGAGTCTCACAGGATCAAGCTGCGGAGAATGAGTTTTCATCCCTGCTGTGTGTGTGTGTGTACAGGTTTGCATACCATAAATGATGTGTGTCTGCATACAAATGTACAAACATTTATTTATTCATGTCGGCGAGGTATCTCTTTTTGTGTGCTAGTGCCGCGCGAGCGTCTCAAACTGTGTGTGCTCTTGCGAAGGAGCTTCAGATACATCAATTATGATAGAAAATGGAGGAATTAGAGAGGGTCCACTGTTTCCCCCCAGAGAGGAGGAGGAAATGAAAGTCATGCAGAAAAAAAAGCAAAGGCTGGTGAAAAACCCCTGCAGCCATTGTTGTGTGATTAAGGACTAGGTTCGAGCCATCATGGGGGGTTAAATTATTCACGCAGCAGGAAAACAACCAAATGGTGTTTACATGAGTACATGCATGCACATATACATATGCACTGTGAAGGGGGTGATGACAGATTAGGAGAGATGGCGTTCTTTTGGGGCAGCTGGTGTGTCATTTAGTCAGCACACCAGTTCCACATTATTGTACAGTATCTATAAAAGGACCAATGGGGGCACACATTTGGCTAACCATAAACCCAGCTCCATGTTAATGTAATATTGCAACTCTTTATTTCCTGTTTATCAGTTACAACTTCTGTTTATATTCTGTACAGCACTGAAGGCACACAAAAACCAAAGATATAATGGAACGTAAGTATATACAAAATATACAGAATAAATAATTAAATCTAGTTAAGTAGAAAAGCTACAGAGTGTGTGCTTACATGAACCGTTTCAAAGTTGTTTCCGAGAGTATGAATGGAGTGTTTAGTGAAAATTCTGACAGTGTCCACATTGAAAATGTGTCGCCAGCAGTCCATTGCTTTCAACGTGAGCTGAGAAAAGTTGGCTGGAGTCGGTCGGCAGGTTGTCTGCGTGGAAAACTGGAGCTCTCTGTCGATGTTGCTCGCCAGTCACCATTCGTGTGCTAACAGGTAAATAAGCCCCGCCTCTAATCAGTTCAAAAACAGTTCAGCCAATCAGCATGAGGACGGAGCAGCGTTCCTAAATGCTGTTTCGAGTATCAGACATAAAACAGTGACATGAAACTCACACACGCTTGCACACACAAACACACGCTGAGGGATCCTACACATTTGTGGCTCATTTTTTCTGGCAGAAATAAAAACAAACAAACAAAAGAAAATAATCAGCAGGACTCTGTTGATTGTCATGCACCATCTTATGGCATTTGATTAGTGCAATGCATTTTTACAAGATTACAGTTGTGTATAATATACTGTACTTTAAGTGCTGTATTTACTGAGAGAAAATAAAACATCCTTTCTGTGAATGTCACCAGTTTGTATAAAAATAAATAAAAGACCTATGACTGCGACTGTGCAGTGTGCTGAATCGATCCAAAAAAAAAATATAGTGACAGGAAAATAGCAGTGGCACCACGCTCCTATCACTGTTCTCCAATATACAGTTGGCATGTTGCTGACTCTACGGCACAATGAGCATTCTGGTTACAGCATTCCAGCTGGCTTATGTTGACAGAGGGTGTAATCAGGTCATACCCAGAGTCAGGATAGACTGATTAAACAGCAATTCTGGGTCAAGTGGTGATTGAAATTCACTCACTCCTCTCCAAGCATCTGCTTTATCCTATCGGGATGTCAGATGGGGGGTGTGTGTGAGCTGTGCAGATCAATTCATTTTGGTGGCAGTGCGCCATGGAAATTTAATCAATCATCAAAAGCTGATTGATTTTAAAGAGGGCTTCAACCCAGGCCTGCTCAACACACTGCGATAGCTTCTTCACTCTAAGTTACATTTGGCCAAAATGTCTAACACCTTCCCCCAGCTACATAACATGGCTGTCAATAGGGGTGTAACGATCCATCCATGTATCGATTCAATGATCAACGATCCAATATCATCAATGCTAACATACTTTAACATCTTTATTTTGAAATGTCCAGGGGCGTATGTGCGTCACCGTGAATCAGCACCAAATAATGGCCAGCAGCCAAGAAGAAGACGACACGGATATTTACTCTCCTGAATTCCGGTGAAAAGACGGGTCAGCAGACAAAGCACGTGCTGTGCGCAAACTAGGTCGCGAGGTAATAAAACACTCACCTGACCCGACCATGCGTCGCACTCCGCTAACATTAGCTGCTCTGTTTCAACAATGCAAAGCTAAAACAAACATACTTGAAACCAATTCTAAGTAAAGAGAAAAAGCATATTTAATACATGTTTTTGTTGCGATCGGTGAAAAGGAAAAGTCCGCTAGCTGCAAGGCTAATTTATGCGATGTAAAAGTGCTTAAAGTTGGAGCATCTTTAGCTTCTGTTCTATGACATATTTCCAAATTAAACAGTTACAATAGATAAATCAAAGTATTTGCCTTTGATTGGATCGCTAAATAGGGGGCAGCATACGTCTCTTTCTCTCTTCATATTGCTCTGTCAGCTAGCTACAAGCCACAAATGGTGAAGTGCGGTTTTATATGACTGGTGTGACTAGCTCGTCACCCAAATTTGATTGGATGGACTTTTGTAAACACCTGAGTGCAGGCATATATTTGGCGTATAACAAGAGATAAATGATCAATCAGCA
Organism: Epinephelus moara; assembly: GCF_006386435.1. Classification (NCBI taxonomy): domain Eukaryota; kingdom Metazoa; phylum Chordata; class Actinopteri; order Perciformes; family Serranidae; genus Epinephelus; species Epinephelus moara. The sequence continues at coordinate 11,451,036 of NC_065520.1, forward strand.
AAGGTACTCAAACTTAAAACTGGAAAAATGTAGTTTTCATTTCATGGGGACTTGAAGCTAATAATGTCTGACTAGCAAAAAAACACTGGGCCAAATGTTATCCTTTTGTTCATGTTCATGTTTACTTTTGTTGTCAGGTCATGTTTTATGCATATTAAAGTAAACCTTACTGCACTTAAGCACTTACAGTTATTTACATTTGTTTATGTATTTTTGTCTTTTATGGCCAGAAGCAAAAAAGAAAGGGGCGGCGGCTTCTTCTGTGACCGACTGTGTTAAACAGGCATGTGATATCATCTCACGTGGATCGCAGGCCCCTGAATTGAAACCAATTGAAATCGTATCGTGGCAGACTTTGTGGTATCGTTGTCCAAAGAATCGATACGTCCTGTCGTGGTTAAACTCGACCCCTTGCTGTCAACAGATACAAAGGTAACAAAATCTAAACCAGTTACATTCTGTGCTACAATAAACTTAAAGCAATGTGCCCATGATATATATTTCACACTGTGGAAAGTACAGGAGGGCAAACAGGACAAGGCACTTGGTTGAAAACATAATGTATATATTTGTTTTTTCCTCTGATCAAGCTCAGTTGAATGCAGTTTGATGCTCCAGAACCTCCAAGTAGTCTGGCTCAGTATGCAGGTTAGCCTTAAGTTCAAAGTACTCGTTCTTAGTTTGCTCAAGCATGACCTTGCGTGGTCGCGAGTACATAATTGTCTCCATTAGCTTTAACTCCTCCTGGTGCCCCGGGACCTGCATGTCAGGCTGAAGCTGGGGCATGTTTTTCCTAAGGTACTCTGTTATTCCAAGCTGCTGCAGCTCCTTCTCCCTCTCCAGAATGTTCCTGTACAGGGAGTTGGGGTTTCCGAGAGTGACGAACTCGGCGGGACACTCTCCTGTCATGGGGCGGAACTTTGAGCTTGGGTTTCCTGTGAGCGGGGACGTGTTCTCCTTCTCCATGATACTCCGGCACACGTGATGCTTGGCGCTAGGTTCGTCGAGGCCATAATCCAAATCTGCATCGTGCTCCTTGTGCTGGGAACAGTAGGTGGGGTTGCGGCAGATCTGCACAATGGGACTGTGTGATCTCTCCTCGTACAGAGAAGCAGACCCTGTTCTCTGTGTCAGAGTGTGGTGTGTTGTTTTCTGCCCGTACATGCTGTAGTGTAAGTGAATGGGACTGCTGCTGTTGTTTTCCCTGGGCTGCTCCTCTGCTGCTTTTTTCTTTGCCCTTCTACGCCGCCGGTGCACCACAAACACTACCAATCCGGCTGAGCAGAATATAATCATGAGGACAAACATAAGGAGGCTTAGGATGAGCACAGAGAGTGGGACAGTGTCTGTGAGTGAACTGAGCAAACCCTTGCCAGCGCTGTCAGGCCCCAGAGTAGCAGTCACGCTCTCCTCCCCATCTGGGGACATCGGGTAGTAGGTCCCTAACCCGGGACACAGCACCTCATGACGAAGGTTTCGCAGTTCATCCTGCATCACTTTCTTTGGGGTGACACACAAAATGGAGCCCGCCACTGTGTCCTTTCTTAGTTTCTCTACCCATTGTTTGAGGCTGAGCAAGTCACAGCTGCAGTCCCAGGGGTTGTCCTCTAAAGAAATCTGCTCCAGCGAGTCGAGTTGATCAAGCACGTTGCTCACTGGCAGGTGCATAAGTAGATTTTTCCTCAGGTTTAATTTGGTGAGGGGCACATTGCGAAATATCTGCGCTGGAAGAGAGCTGAGCAGGTTGTTATTTAATGACAACAGCTTCAGGTTTGGCAGGGGATTAAATGTGCCTGGAGCAATCTCTTTGATAAGGTTGTATTCCAGATACAGGTATTCAAGGTTGTGGAGCCCCACAAACATTGTGGAGAACAGTTTTTCAATGCGGTTGCCATTCAAATACAGCTTTTTCAAACTGCTCAAGCTGAGGAAAGTTTCATTATCAATGTAATCGATTCTGTTGTTCGCCAGGTTCAGCAATTCTAAACTGTCATATGTGACAAAATCATACTTCAAGAGTTTCTGAATCATATTTCCCGTCATGACCAGTTTCGTGGGGCTTTGCTGGAGTATTCCGATATCTGATACCTTTTGAATTCCTCTGTCCTGACAATGCATCAAAAAGCCAGCCACAGGGTGATTGTGACAGGAACAGTGCTCCACACAAGGACTGTTGGGAAGGTGAGACGGTGTCGGTACCTTGGCGTCATCTTTGGCGTCAATCAGCTTGGGACTCTGGGACACTTTGGATGAAGGAGTAACAACCATATCCAGTGACTTTGACGGCTCCTCCAGGTTAATGTCTGCATGGGACGGGCAGAGGACATCCCGCTTGACTTTAGCCAGAATGGTCCCCTTAAGGTGATGCGGCGTGCTGCACACCACATCCCCGATTGCTGACTGGGCCCTCATGTTTTCCATCCAGATTTTTAGATGCAAAATATCACAGTCACACACCCACACATTGTCCTCCAGGAGGAGCTCCATTATCCGCCCGATGTGCTCTAAAAACCCAACATAAGGCAGCGTCTGAAGCTTGTTGCCACGCAAGTCCAGGTGGGTGAGGGGCACGAACCGGAAAATGTTGCTGGGTAAAAACTCGATGGAATTATCATTGAGGATGAGGACCTTGAGGCGGATCAGTTTGTTGAAGGCCCCCGGCTCGATGACCCGAATGAAATTCGTGTCAGCTTGGAGAAACTCCAAATTCACCAGGCCTTGAAAAGTGTCCTCTTTCAGAGTGACGAGGAAATTGCTATTTATGTGGAGTTTTTTCAGTGAACCGAGAGTGCTAAAGACCCCTGGTTCCAGCTCTTGTATGCTATTACCCCCGATGTGCAGCGAAAGGGCATTCTTAAGCCCTTCCATTTCCTCGGCGCGGAGCTCAACCAAGTCATTTTTGTAAAGGTTCAGGTGGAAGGGCACACCTGACGGGACTTTGATTTGGGAGATTTTGCTGATGTTTCTCTGCTCACAGTTAAGATGAAGAATGCCATCTTTTCCTTCGCAGGAGCACAAGGAGTCACAAGACTCACTAATAGAGGATGATGCCTGTGAGGGATGGATATCTTGGGATTGGGCCGCTGTGAGAAACAAGCCGATGAAAATGATGCAGGGCAGCATTGCGGTCTGAGATATCTGTGAAGATAGGACAGAAGAATGGGCACAAGGGGTGGGGGAGGGAGGAAAAAGAACATTAAGCGCACATTGTCTTCCATGCAAAATCTGACACAAATTTAATGACTCATCTTTGTTAAATGATATTCAGTCCTAGGTACAAATGTCATACAAGTTTTATGTGTTACAACACATGAACTTTGGTTGTTGTACGTGTCAAAGTGCAACAGCGTAAAATTACATTCATGTGTGCATCATATGCATGAGGGGTATTCACACTTGTCTAGGATGAAAGACATTGTGTTGTGTAGACTAAAAATGCATGAAAAATGGATAACAGGAAAAGGCAACTCTCCTTTAATTCTGTAAAATTCATACTCAGTTTCATGTTGATGTATCTACATAAAGCTATCCCACGGAGGCTTTTATGCTACTTAGCGATGTTATGTCCTGGGTGGACTTGAGGAATTTGAGTTAAACCAAGTGCAGCAGCTAATAATCCATATTATTACCATCCACAGTATCTGCCTGGACTCTGCTACTAATGAGTAAATACATTTCACAGGGTGAGCGATGACAGTAAGACAGCATCTCTTTCCAGTGACTCACACTGGGATAATGGTACATTTAAAGAAATGACTTTCTCATTTGACTGATTTTTCCTGCCCTTTCTACGCAGACTCATCTGAACAAAGACTTACTCAGTGTGACTCACACAAAGGCAGAAGGCAGTTTAGTCCATTTACAGCCCATGTCAAAGCAACATTTATAAAAAGCAGCTCTAAATAAAGAACTAAAAAATAAATGGTCGTGTCTTTCTTGTTGAACCAATTAACTTTCACTCAACTGGGCTGGAAGGGAGCACATCACGCACCACACCTTTTCCCATCAGTTTCATGTCTGTGAAATTGATTGTGTTATTCCACTGTTCCAAACTGTTCTCCATGTGGTGAACAAAAGGAGCGCACAAGACGGCTGCGTCCACTGAAAACAAGCTCTTGCGAGGAGACATCAAGCCTCGGCACCACATCTAAATCTATTATATTAATTGGACTAAGATCACAATGGATCAAGGCTACATCACTCTCGGGAGACTGGTGGAGAAGTATAGACATCTTCCCATGATCAAGGATAACTAGATATCCACCATTCACTAACAGAACTCTTCAAAGAGATAAAACATGGGAAGATGGCGGGATGGCACAGCTGTTCTTGTTAACAAATCCGATTAGCATCTGGAAAGCTTCATTCTAACAAGACTAGGCAAGCCGAGTTCAGCCTGTGGAGAGCAGTGTTTGTCAGAGACTGAAATCTATGACTCATGATCCATCTATAAATGACATTCAGCTCTCTTCTGACATAAGTCTGAAAGAATACTTCCCCCGTATTAAAAGTCAGTGAGACGTGGGGCACCTCTTCAGGGGAGGTTTGCAGTTGCCTGTGCCCAAAAGCAGGCAGTGTGGATCGGAGTGCTGTGGATCTACACAAACAGAATGTAAATCTATCCTTTGTACCTCTGTATCTATCTATTTATTAAATTAAATACTCGCAACAGCCTGACTAGAAACGCTAAAAGATATATCAGATAACTGTAGTTAGCTCAGATGAAAGTCTTTCCAACCCCACAAATGATGGGTACGGCGTCCGAGGAGACGACTGAACCCCTCGACGGAGCTCCAAAGACAAAAGCTGAATTTAAAGGAGTCTCTTAAAATTGTAACTCCACTCTTCCTTCCTCCTTCTCTTTGACCCTTTTTTGCCTATTTCAAAGTGCCTCCATACATTTTTTTGTGCTGTTGGGCGAAGTCAAAATTATTGATGAAAACCAACATCCAACATCTTTGATGTATTCAGACATACACCCCAAGGTCACTCTACACTTTTCAGCCACAGCACATGCAGACTCTCACTCTAGTAACCTGGGAAAGGCTGAAATATTACAGAAAATACAACATAATATGACACACAATAAAAAACATCCCTCTTACCAAACCAAAATAAATATATAAATCTCTTTAAATATCATCTCTGACTATCTACCTACTGCCTTTCAAATAAGTTTACAAGCTACATGCATTAATAATCCATTTTACTCATGTCTACAGGGAATCACCACAACACTGGACAGACTACACCAGAATAATTAGTTGCATGTTCCGTCCTCCAGGGACATCCAGGGCTCTGAGTCAGCCTGCACAGCAGCACAACAACACCAACACCACCACCAACAGTACGACTACTACCACTTACTGCTCATGCAAACCAAATGTTTCCAACTGCTGCAGCTTCAAAGCATCTATCTAGCAAAACACAAGTTCCACACGACTTTTATTGTGAAGTATTCACAGGAAAAGCAATGCTCATGTCAGTGAAAGAAGCACTGCTGCTTAAATATCCGTCTACAAAAGAAGACAACAGTCATTCTTGGCATTTTTTGACAGCAGATCAGTTTGAAAGTGAGCTGCTAGATGCAGAGCTTCCGGCAATGAGCAACACACTAGTGTTGTGTCGTTCGTGAACGAATCGTTCAAAAGAACGAATCTGTTGAGTGAACGTACTGAACTGAATCACTTCCAGAACTGATTCGTTCAGTTGAGCTCAGCAGCGAGTGTGCAAACCGGGAGTGGAACTGCCGATTCGGTACGTGCGAACGATGAATCACTCGCGGGTCACGAGGCAGCCAGGGTGCAGGGAGGGACTGCCTACCGCATGATGAATCACTCGGTGAACGAATCACCCGGTGAACGAATCACCCGGTGAATGACGTAACCCTGATCCCTGAGTGATTCAAATCATTTCTTCTCAGCGATCCACTTTCATAGGGGCCGTTTTCTCCAAGCTAATGGCTAATGTAGCCAGGAGTCAAGCCACATGAACACAATCACACACCTCCCCATTATTTTAAACAGACTTAGTTACCAGATAGTTTGAGTGGGCGGAAGTTCGCTGCATAGATCAGCCTCTCATTGGGCAGAACAAGCCACCCGCTGAAGTCCCGCCCTACCACCTCCGGTTGCGTAGCAGTTTTCAACCGTTTTCAACACGTCCTTTACTAACTTTTGTGTTTGATCCCGGCAATATTTTTGCAAGCGCACCGCCCAGAACGATTGTGATTGGTTGAAAGAAATACAAGCAGCCGGAGCGTTTTTTTCTCCAATCTTAAAGTGAGAGTCGGCCCAGCCAGACCTTTCTTTTCTTGAGAAAGGTCTGGTGAGCGAGACTAGTTTCCAGATAAATAAACATAAAAACGTTAGGCTGGCCAGTGATGGGTCTCACGCAGCAGCAGCTCAGCCGTGTATCAGTTCAGTGAGTTGGACTACGCAGTACACAGTCAGGCTCCTCCTGCCAAGCACTGAACGATTCGGTGAACGAATCTTTTGAACAAATCTTTTTAATGAACTGATTCTAGTGAGTAACATCGAAATAACTGCTTTTTCCATCACTACAACACACCTCCAACTTCTAGGCAATTTAACTAACTTATTTTCCAGGGTTCCAACACATCTTCATGGACAAAATTTCAAAACTTTTACATGACTTTTCTTGCCCTGGTGTTTTCTGATTCAAACTGTTTTCAAATATACAAAATTCCAGAACTTTTCCATAACTTTCAATGCTTAATACAAATTCCATGGCTTTTACAGGCCTGGAAAATGTGGTTGGGAAATTCCATTTATTCACGTTTTCCATGACTATGGGAGTTATCGATTCCTATTAGCACTGGGTTTAAATCTGAAGTAAGGCCAAATAGGCGCTTTTGCTTTGCACGGTGACACCAAATCCAACCAATATGATCATCCAATTATCAGTTTGACAAATTTTTTAAGAAAAAGAAATCCAAATTCTCTGATTCTAGCTTCTTAAATATGAATATTTTCTGGCTTCTTTACTCCTCTGTGACGGTAGACTGAATATCTTTGGGCTGTGGGCAAAACAAGACCTTTGATGAGGTCACCTTAGGCTTTGGGAAACACTGATTGACATTTTATTTAGAGCAGACGATTGATTAATTGGAAAAATCATTGACATTTTAATCAGTAATAAAATAATAATTGCTTGCAGCCCTACCTGTCATGTTCTGTTATAATCAAATCTGACTCCTGCTACTCTGTGCTGCCACTTTGCCACTGTACAAACACTTTTAGTTTATAATATTATTTGTAGCATCAGGTGTCCGACTAAGTATTGTATACCATTGAATACCACCACAAGCTTAATCTTTATGTATTCAATGGAACTGAACTGTTTTTCACTTCCAATCATTTTCAGAAACTTACGGCTTCAATTTTATCATGTTGCTTCTATCTTTTCTGTAAATATTACACATGTAAAGAGATGATGACATTGAAAAAGCCGATAAAAATGTGAAGTCACACTTGCCCAGAAATCTCCCACATCTGTGAAGTCTCTAAGACATCACAGCGAGCTCAGAAAGCACCATCTTGAACCGATAATAGGCAGAAAATTGGGGAGATACGACTCACTGTGTGCTTCAATTATCCATGTTTATCAATGGAAGTCAATGTTGGGAAATATAATGAAGCACAAAAATCTAATTTGACAAACCTATTAAATATGTATTGTTTAGACAGTGATAACATTCAGAAAATGTCTCCGAAGCCTGGCATCCCAGAATATCTTTGGCCATTTCCTTTTCATTACTTATCTGTATTTGCTTGTTCAGAAGTCTGGTGGTGGTCATGGCACCCGAGGCACTCACCTCTGTGACCCTGATGGCTTGTAAGACAATGCGAAATGAAACAGACTATTAACAGATGTTATCGCATGCTGCATGATAACACTGCAGAGGGCAGATATGGAAAGGCATTAGCCTGATGCACTCTTTCTTCTTTATTTCAAACAGACTTCACTAACTGATCCATTTTTCCAGGTAATCAATGTTGCATGGAACGCAGCGTGACGGGCACGAGAAATGAAACGCTCTTCCGGTGCCAGTCTTCCGCTGTGCTCTCTTTTTTTCGAAATTCAAATGTGCATCTCTTGCTGTTCAGACAATTCAATTAGAGATCTGCTGAGGCCCTATGAGATCTCCCCTCATGCATGTGTGTGAAGCCAACTCATCGTCCGACATCAAATGAGATGAGTAGGAAAAAAAAAAGCTAGCACAGAGCTGAGGAGGGCAAGACAGCAGGGAAAGTGGAGAAGAAAAATCTGTTGATGGAATATTTATCACACATTGAGGCTTTCCGTCGGCACTGTAACGTACACAATAGGCTTTGGCCACTTACAGATCCATAAATAGGATGTTCACACTTTATTTGGGCCGGCTATATGTTGTAGTGTTCCAGTGCAGTGCAGCGAAACGCTCCATAATATCATCAAAGTCCAACGCCCAATTATTAGAATATATCATGCCACAGTGAAGAAGCTCCCACTGCGTCTTTCCAGCAGCTGTCACACGGATATATCATGAATACACATGTTCACATGCTGCATAGAACATGCAGAACACCACTCTGTGAATCTGTCGTCTTTCATGTAATCAATGCACATAATCTACTGCTGCTAAGGACATGACTGATATTAACCACCAACACAATCTGCACCTCTCTCACAATGATGTTGAGGTCCAACGTTTGGCTTTAAGTTTCTATACAGGAAGGTGAGGTTTGGCTAAAAGGCAGTTGAGTATAGTTTAGTGAGAGTATAAAAAAAATGTCCCAAGAGGAAACCTTCTGCTGGGCACCATAAAGTTAAATTTTTATGTGTACTATCAATAATTCATATCATGAAAAGCTGATATTTGGCACCATATGATGATACTATAGTACCACACAAAAATATCGTCATACTATGCTGTGTTGATTCTTTCCCCACCCCTGCTAGGGATTAGGCTTGTCATGATACCAGAATTTTAGTAGTCGATACCAATACCAGTGAATTTCCACGATACTCATTCGATACCACGATAAAATCATAAAACAGAACTCTAATCCTAACCCTCTCCACACACGACTCCTACTACCTGACTTTTCGACAAGCTAAGGTGTTGTGGCTCCAGCAGCACTTGTAAAAGCCGTTGTTTCTAGCAAAGACGATGGAGAACAGGCATTCTTCTTCGGCGCTCGTCCTCGGCAAAGACTGACGGGTGTATACTGCCCCAGTCAGTTCCAACAGGAATCGACACGGCCCGCTGAGGGCAAAGTTGTATCCGGTACTTGTTTGCGTGTTGGCATCGACTTGGTACCGAAGTATCGGTTCTCATGTCAACCCTACTAGGGATGCACCGATTTATCAGCTGAACGTTGGTTGAGCCAAAATAAGCCTTATTAACTCTTATCAGCCGATCAGCGGATATCATTTCTCATTGTGTCATGTCAATTTTGCACAGGCTCAAAAGCACGGCTCCAGCATGATGTGTTCGGGATGAACAGAAATCTTACTCTGAACTCCTTCCGGACGCATCGGGGGACTTACCCTATTCCCTGATAGCTACATTACAACATATACCTGTTGAAAATGGCAGGACGAGAGCTAGTTAACGTTAGCTGTTAGCAGTTAGTGGCTGGAACTAACAGCTAATGGAGACTGCATTGAGTTACATTATGATATGTTCAAGCTTTATTCAGTAAAAATGATTACTAGGCAAAAATACTAAGTTGTTCAATGATGTTTTCGGCCTTGTACTAAAGGGTTGTTAATAAATAGATACATTTGTATAGTTGAACTAGTGCTCATTCAAAGATAGTTCAGTGGAGGGCTGAATGAGTTCAGCATGTTTTTATACATTTAAAAGGATTCCTTTGATTTCTTGTCATAAAAGAACTATCATCCAAATTTTTATTTCAAAACATCAGCTTCTGTATCAGGCCCCAAATGTCACAATCAGTTCATACCTGACCCCATATCTGTACCATACTGCATGACTCAACTTTAATATTCTTTTCTACTTTACTTTTTCCCTTCTTGTAAGTTTACCAGTGTACCACCAACTGCCATAAGTAGGTTGAAACATTAGATCAACTGCCACTATCCATCTGTGTAATGTGACTAAGCAATGAAGCTACATATTTTGCCAAAAGTTTACTCATGCCACATCAAGATTCTTACTAAAAATCCAAGTTGTGTTGAAACTGACATCTTGCTTCTTGCTGCTTTTCCTACGCAGCCTCTCCTGTTCTCAATATGACTGGTCAGCTTCTGTCTTTGACACAGTTTGACTTTGACAAAACTTCTGAACGACAATTATATTCGCTATACATTGGGAAAACCAGGGGTTGCTCTGAGCATGTAATCTTTACTGAAGAGCACAAAGCACATGTGCCCTTGCTTTCCATTGATTTTGCACGCTTCATGCACCAAACGGTCAGAGCGCTGCAGTCCCACTTGTTTTTCATCCCCGGTGCATTTGTCATAGTTTGCAGCGAATTGACACACACGATACAGACGCAGGATGTGACAACACAACGTGAACCTGGATTTGTACCGACTTAGCGTGCACTCTATCCAGTTGACAGTTTAGGGCATTATTTTTAGATAATATGAACACAGCTGTAGTCATGTTCTGTCCTCATCACTGTCAAAGTAAGTAAAGCACGCTGGAGCCACAAATAGCCCATAAGGCAGGAGCCTAATTCCTTTTTCTGTAGCGTGAGGCAACTTGATGTACAAGTATGAAAGGCTTGTTATCCCTTGTGGCACCCGACAGATAGAGCCATTCTCCCAACTCCGTCAAGACTGATAAAAGTCACTCTATATTTGTGTTTAAACATATCGAGTGAATATCTTGTGGATACTCTAGAATTCTCTTGGTTTTTCGACTTGTTTGGAGAGGCTTCACAGCCACCTCAGCTCTAAGCTTTTTTATGACCTTAGTCATCCTCATTGCTAGGCTACCTGCAGTCATCGTGATTTATGGATCTTGACAACAGGGGGGTTGAAGGAGTCCATTTTAATTCACTGAAGTCTGAGGTTTCCTGTCAGGGCCATATAAATAGTGTATAATATCCCCGTGCATCATCTACATGTCTAAAATGTAAATGTAATCTTTACTCCATAACACGGATCACACACTATGATGGTGAATTCTAAGCAGGTGGCGACTGTTTGTAGACTAAACATTATTCTAAGACTCATTAGTGGAACTTGTGGAGGAGACGATCTCAGTTTATGCCAAACAGTTCACATGATATAAGAGGTGGCCTGCAAATGGCGTCACATTATGTATTTAACGTCAGGTTACGTAGGTTAGATTTAATAAAGTTAAGCTATGTAGGTTCAGTCTTGTAGAAGAAACATGGTTGCCGTTGTCATGTTGCCAAGTAACATACTTAACTTAAAGTCGTGTAGTTTAGGTTTAGGCAAGTAAACTTATGTAGGTTGGGTTTAGTAAAGTGACGTCGGTTAGGTTTAGGAAAAGAAATACGGTTGGGCATCGTCATGTACTTAAAGTAACATACTTACAGCAAACTTATGTAGATGGTTTAGGCAAGTAAACTTACATAGGTTACAGTTAATTTAGTTAAGTTACGTAGGTTTGGTTTAGGAGAAGAAATGTGGGTGGGTTACTGAGTCAGGTTTCGGCAAGTAAAGTTGCATAGTTTAGATTTTGATGAAAAATGGGTGGGTGTCGTCATGTTACATACTTAACGTAAAGTTATTAAGTCAGGTTTCGTAAAGTTACATAGGTTAGATTTAGAAAAAGAAATCCACTTGAGTGTCGTCCTGTTATGTGCATAATATTAAGTTACGCACTTATGGTAACGCACTTAACGTAAAGTGACGTAGTCAGGTGTAGGCAATTAAAGTTATGTAAAGGGCTGCCCCCAACTACGAATTCTCCCAGTCGACATTTAGTCGTTATTTAGGGCCATTAGTCGACTAGTCGCCCGCATGTTTGCGATATTAATTTAATTATTAGAATATATATATATTTTGGGCGGGGCAACACAATTTGAGTTCAAGGTCTGAGAAAGAATAGTATCAGTAACATTGTTAACACTGTGCTACATAATATAGGCCTATATTTTATCTACAAGTGCACGTCACACACTGAGCGAGCCGCCTGTTAATGAAGCTGTTGGCAAAGCAGTAATAATTGTGCTAAGTGGCTAATGGGCATGTAGCTACTTACATGTTTTAGATAATACATCATGTTTGCAGTGGACGAATGATGATGAATAGCAAATGTTTGCCTGCAGAGTTTACATATCACCTTGGGTTCGTCCTTCACCTTCTCAAAATGATCCCACACTTTGGATTCCCTGCCCGACATGTTATTAACTAGCCTGTGGAATAACCACAGGCCCTGTAAGTAAACATGACTCCTGTTTGACTGCTGAATGTGGCCACTTCCTGTGTCTGTCCTTTCAAATTAAATTTCCACATGATGCAGTCATACAGGTTTTGATTTATTTTGAGATTACTAGAGATTACTTATTTAGAGTTTCACTTTTTTCTGTTTTTTTTCTGCAACTAACTAAGCCACCAATAAAATCTTGCAGGCTAATGACCTTTCTGGTCAACTAACCTATGGTTGAGTATTAGTAAAGTAACGTATGTTATGTTTAGGACAGTAAAGTAACGTAGGTTAGGATTAGAAAAAAACAACAACATGGCGACAACATGGTGAAACCCCAGTCTCCTGGGGGAAAGTCCTGTGTTTGTTTGACCCACCCACCACCTCAACCTGCCTCCTTACAAGGATTTTTACTCCTTATACCACTTCCTTCTTTACTTATGTCAGCGCACTGGTTATGTAATCGCAGCCTTGCAGATTACTAGTGTTTCAGATGAATTTCTGGCTCAAGAATACGTGGATTCTACACGAATTCTGCTGCATTACTTTTTGTAGGCATAAACACAAACAGTGCTTGAGAACAGCTTGCACCAACTGGACCAAACTTGTGCGTCTTCAAACTATTAAACCAACCCCGCATTCTCCACCTAGATAGGAATTAGGCTGTAGCAACCCATACTTCCTCCACCAACTGCTCTGCAGAAACAAAGATCCTCTTGGCAGTGCTGCAGGCACACAACCTCAGTGACCAGGGAGGCGAGGATCATACCCCGTGCTCTGACGGCTGCTACAAGGGTTGCATCTTTAGACACATCATCAGTGGCCTGTTAAAAAGCTACATCAGCTGTGCGCTTGCTCACGTCATGCAGCAGTTCTAACAGCTGGCAGCTGATCATATGGCAAGACATACACAGCAGAGGCTCATATACTGAACTGCTTTACACAGAGACAGCTCGTACATCTATGTGAAGAAAAACCGGGACAGGTACAAAAAAAAAATCCCTTTCACTTTATGGCTACCTTGTGTACTGAACAGCCTCCTCTCTAACTGTTCACTGCTGGTGGGCCTTAATTTCTGATAGTGAACATATGCATGATAGAACTAATAATAGAAGCACAAAGACTGCGTGGGGAGGGGAGGGGGGTGGCTGTGCTCCCCTGGCAAGCACGATTTAGCAGGCTTGCATTTCAAATGGTCTGTTTAACTAATGCGCAGTAATTAGTTCTCCAGAAATGAGCAGGCAGATTACACCAGTATAGTGCCATCAAGGTGCGTTCTGTAAGGAAAGACATCTGCACCAAACAGATGTATAATTTCTGTGTACATTATTGTCCCTTTCAAAAAAGAGACTATTAAGAAGTGACTAACCAGGACTGGTAAACTGTAGATAAAGATACCCAATCCGGAGGCAGCTGGAACTGGAAAGTCCAGTACGTCATTGTTGCACTGTAAGATTATTTTCGTATTCTTTTTTTTAAGTTGAATTAATTAGTTGGTGTGGAACACTGACAGCACATTCCACCTTAAGTTAGGATGTCCTACATAATCGTCTCCCCGTCTTTATTTCTTCTCAGCTGTTTGAATTGCCCATTTAAAACAAGCACGCACCCTCAGTAAAAAGGCTGCAGGCTAACGGTAATGACGGTCTTATGATTCACTCCATAAATAGGTGTAGATGTGCCGTCTGATACGCAAACTCCAGTCTCAGAGGAGCCACACATTATAGGTAGACAGACCTGCTCACAGAGGATAAACAACATAAAGGGCAACACCTTGAACACTCTGTAGTGTCTCCGCGGCAGGACTAAGAGGTTAATCAGAATGGTTTATGTTGTGCATGTCGTTTTGTGAACGCACTTTCTTCCTCCGTTTTACTTTTAACGAGCCTATAAACAAAAATGACACGTACGCTCTATAAAAAATATCACCTACAAACTAGAAAATACTCTCACATTAAATCATTTTGGCTGAAGATATTTAAATTCTTGCATCAGTAAAACAAAACAGATCTACTGTTGACATTTATGCGTCTCAAGTTACACTCACACATACTTAAATACAATCTGTTTTATAACAGATTGCGGTGCCATGCATGTACATGTACTTCCTGTCTGTGTGGCTTCCTTAATTGGCAGATGTATAAGTGGTTTGAATTGTAATACACTGTATGCTTACAGCTCTACAACAGAACCCAGCTGAGTTCATTAATTGGACAAAGTATACTAAAGCTGTTTTTATGATCACATCTGCTAGTGGATGTCGTCAGTATCAGTTATATTGTATTCTTTAAAGTGACAATTCGTCAAGAGGCCTACTATAAAAATACATTTTAAATTGTATTTGCTTTGTATTTCAGTGATTGTCACAGAGCCATCTGCCATGTAGACTATTACTGTCCTAAGCAATACTGCAAATTTTGGCAAGCAGCTGCATATTTGGTTGTACGTAGTGAAAAGAAACGAAAAAGAATGGTGCCCAGCTTTAAGCCCTGTGGATCAGCTTTGAGCTAACTGAGCAAAAACATATCCAAAGTTCCCTCATCTCTTGTGGTGAGGAAAAAGTAATAACAGGACAGAAGATTAGCACAAAGTCACAACTATCTCTTACTGTTTGGGAAACATGCTCTGGCAAGCTTTACCTCGGACAGAAAATCACTGTTTGGATCGCGTACGCCCCTTATTCTGATTCTCTGTCAGCTCTTTCCTCTCCCTGTTTATCCATAATTCATTCCTGTGCTATACTGGGATCAGTTTAAGTTGCTTTATGATGCAGAGCTCATAGAACAGAACCTCCGCCCATTTCACAACCTGAGCAGACTGATGCACCAGCCTGAAGGAAATCCAGGCTACACGACCAATGGAAATAACAAGCCTCCTTGGAACTGCCAGTATCAGATAGAGCAAACTTTTGCAGTCCACAGACAAAGCTTCTGGGTTGATGGGTAGAAAGTATTCTCACAGAGGGCTGAAACATATCCTCAACAGGATAAGCTGGTTAGATGTTGGAAAGATTGATAGACGTCAGGTTTGTACATGTCTGTATGCAATTAGTGCACAACCCTTCGGCAGTTCATCATGAGTGCACTTACTTACATTCATATCACACTGTGTTAGTTTATGTTTTGCCAAAAGAAGCGAGGGATAAAAACACCCCGAATGACGGACATGAACTGAATATAACCCGCATTGTGAAGCTTGATCTCTGATGTTAAAGAGAAAGTTTTGATTTGACGTGCTAGTTTCAGGACAAACCTTGGGAATCTCAGTCAGTGGGGTGATGCTTTGTAGTTGTAGTCCCAGTTTGTGATTCATGCCAACCTTACACCAAGCGACTTTTGAAGCGATTTCACTGTGGCAAACAAAGTTCCAATGTTAGAATAGCTTTTGAAGAGTTTTGCTGGAGTTATGACACACTCCAGTGATCTCAATCACATGGTGTAAGGTGGTCATAAAACCCACTCCGAGGTTGCTCAAACATGTATAATACTTCTGCAAGTTCTCAGTCTTGGGTCAAGCAAATATTGAAGTTCAATAACGTGACATTGTCAACGACCCAAACAGGAAGCAGCAAACCAGGTAGACAGCAAACACGGAGGGGGCGCCAGGGAGGAGCAAGACTGTAAATAAGTCTCGGTTCTCTTTAAGTATGGAAAAGCAGGAGAAACCGGTGGAGTTGTGTAAGAAGAAGGAGTCATTTAATTTGACGTGTATCTGACCCACCAACCAGCACTTATCATATTTCTTAAAGGGAGTTAAGCCCCATTCGGACGGGATTAGTTTAACGTGGAGACGTGGGGTAAAGTAATTATTACCAGGGATTTTAGTCTCGTCCGAACGCGCCATGTCTGTAATCATTACGGATAATGTCAGTAAAAATTACGGCGACTTTTACCTTCTGTAAAACGGTCCAAAGAAAATACCTCGGGTAATATTAATCCCGTGCGAACGCGATCCTCTGTAAAAATGTATGTAAATATTTCGTCACGTCCTGTTTACAACCATTCTTCCACGTTTTTTCCGATGATGGAGGCGCTTGAAGAAGCATTCGGTGTTGTCAGCAGTCGTGATAGTGGACATTCTTCTAATGATCGCCCTACGTGGGAGACCAATCAGAAAGGTCGAGAAGAAAGCACTTTTCAGAGCCACGAGACTTCTGGTTGTGTTAGGTAGGCCTAATATAAATCCATATTGCTAATCGTTGTGTACACACAATCCTGATATTGGGCTAATCATTAATTATTATTACACATACAGGAAGCAACGTAGCACGCACATGCCGGCAGAGAGGTGGCGCCAGGGTGCAAACCAAGTTACCGCTCCCATCTCTGGTAGAATTACGGAGATTTCTTGTCCCGTGCGAATCAGACATTTATATTACAGACATCCTGTGGTAAACTGACATTAGTCCACATCCCTATGTAAAACTAATCCTGTCCGAATAGTACCTTTGGTGTAGTATTTCCACCAGGAGCAGGATGTAGTTGGAGCCCAGAAGATAATGACCCTGGAAGTCTTTGCAAAATCGTATAGTGTGTGATTGTCTTCTAGTGTATGGCTGATAAAAAGGGTATATTTTTACATAAAGGTCTTGCCAAGAGAAGCTCGACATAATTTATTGGAGTCCACTTTAACTTTAAGAAACTTTAACGGTTTAAGGTAACTTGTTTTTCTGCCCCGTTTTCTTTTTTAGGATCAGGTACAGTGGCTGAGTTAATTGAGTGTCTGATGACTTAACAACCACAGAGACTTGAGCTGACCTGCGTGGTCTCCCTCAACAAGACCTTTCAAGACCAATTAAGTAGGAATGCCAGAGCGGGCAGTTAGAATCGCTGGACAGCATTCTGAAAACTCCTGTTGGAACCTGTTAGTGGAACAAAAACTTCAAAGTCAGACCGCAAAACGTCTCAGCACCCATAATTCCTTATTTATATTTGGGATGGATTACCGCCTGGCACATTAAAATGCTTCAAATCATAACAGAAACTGAAGATTAAATGCATTTACAGGCAACACAGCACGCACTGTTCCACACGTAAGAAGTGTGTGCACACCACACGTGACGTCGGTGTTGCATTTCAAACAATGCACTGTTTATTGTCCTAAATAATCTGCTCGCTGAGCATTTCATCAGAATGCTTACGGCAGCCCATCATATTCCGTGTGCGACTTCCCAAACAGCAGGTTTTTCAATATTTATAACACATTCAGCAAGATAGATAGACAGGCGGCGGATGGATGGATGTGCTCAGCACCTGTCATGAATGTCTGTTTTCAAGAAGACAACAAACCCCGGCTGCACGGTGCATTGTTATTTCTGTAAAATGTCACGTTAAAACATTGATCAGCAACACGGCTTTTTTAAAAGAATCATGAATCTGTTGTGGGGAAAATGGTTTTAAGTGCTGCGCCTACATTTGGACTGAGGCTCCTGAAAATTTT
Source organism: Epinephelus moara (assembly GCF_006386435.1). Lineage (NCBI taxonomy): Eukaryota > Metazoa > Chordata > Actinopteri > Perciformes > Serranidae > Epinephelus > Epinephelus moara. The sequence continues at coordinate 11,468,851 of NC_065520.1, forward strand.
AAATGAGGAGCGCCGGTGCTCCTAGTGGAACAATCTAGTGTGGAGCCCTCACTGGCCCGGAGCTCCCACCTCCTATAGCCTCTGTGTCTCCTGACAAAGACATAAAGCAAGAAAGGCTTTTAGTGGAAGAAGCCATTTTCTTTCAGGTGTGATAACACACTCCTGGACAATACAACATGGAGTGAGTAAGCAGACAGGCAAGAGCTAGTTTTAATAACACTGAATACCTTGTCTGACAATTACATAGAGAGCATTTTAACAGGGAGTGCTTTTCACAGTGCGAGCCCTACCTGATAATTTACTCCAATTCACACTGGCCGTACCTCACTGCGACACATGAAGCAGATAATGCCAACGACCTGACTTGGCAGCACAGGATTCCTAATTTACTTGGAGGTCACAACCAACAGTTGCGTGCATCCACTAATACTTGAAGTCAGGCTGCCTTTGCTTGAGGGCTGAAGCAGAGAATGAGACGGCGAATGCGAGATAGTGAGACTTGTTGCGTCCAGCTAGGGGTTCTTTCATTTCAGCCTGACATGGGATAGCAGATTAGAGCCCCCTGCACTGTATTGCTTCGGCGTGCACGTGTGCTCCTGTGTGTTTTCCCGCTCATGCACACCCCCCAGCTTTGTTTATGTCCGTGTACGAGCCCTGACCGTCTATCAACTCCTCGCAGCGCCCTGCAGTGTTCCCAGGCACCAATTATGGTGGGACTTGTCCCTTTTTCTTCTGTATTGGAAGTGATGTGGCTTGGCCTACAGGGTCGACACCACCACTACACCCACATATCTGCAGAGATCCTGCCAGCGCCCGCGGCCCTCCACCGCAATCCTGGAGAAATGATAATTATGACATCCGCCCACTCAAGAGGCAAGAGATAGTTCAACTCCCTTGCCCCTTGTTCCAGCCCTTTTTTTTTTTTGACTGATTCAATATTCTGTGGGCTCGCGCTGCCTACTTTCTCCGTGTCATAGAGAGGCAGAGGCTCTCCAATATATCTGCAGGCTCCCTCTGTCTGAAAGTAGTGTGCTTTAATAAAGTTTCACAATGCCCTCTTCCCCTGTTTCACCCCTGAGCTGATACTCTAAAAACTGCAGACTACTCTCGCCGGTCAGGCCAATTTCCTTTGGCATTTTCACACCACCTATTCAAACACACACGTCTGTGTTTCTCCTCGCTGCGAGCCATTTGCTCAATAGGGGTCTAATCAACAATTTTCTGTTGTTGCTTGATTATTGGTGTCGAGCCACTGGTTCCTTTAAAGCAGGAGAGAAGAGAGAAACGGCTGTCGTTATAAATGCAAATAATTATTTGCAGACCTTAATAGAATTCTTTTTTTTTTTTTTTTGTGGCAGCACACAGAAGTCCCTTTGTGAATCATCCTTTTTGCATAATTTGTGAAATTGTCCCACATGTGTCTCCACACACAAACCATTCATCTATAATTAATCTCATAAAGCCCATACATTATGGTATGGGAAGCTATTAGATTATTAACCACTGATTCATCCAAGCAAAGAATTGGGACCCAACCTCAATTATGCATTTTACAACTTAAAGCTAATGACGCTTATTCCCTTCATTAACTTGCACTTTAATTGGAGTGTAACCTCACATGCAGGGCAAAGTGCAAACACATTAAAGATATGGTTAATGTGCACAGATTATGGCTGCAAATGAGATTAAGAGACAGAATGTGCTTGAGATAAAACACCCTCCTCTTTGATTGGCTGTCCCAAGTCGTGATGCGGTCCCCATTAAACACCTGTGACCGCTGACTGTAATTATAAATATTCATACGCAACTATTAGCCGTGGCTGAATGCCAAAAAAAAAAAAAAAAAAAAAAAAAANGTCCCCATTAAACACCTGTGACCGCTGACTGTAATTATAAATATTCATACGCAACTATTAGCCGTGGCTGAATGCCAAAAAAAAAAAAAAAAAAAAAAAAAAAAAAAAAAAAAAAAAAAGGAGCAGGCAGTGGGCACCTGACTGTGCACCCGAGCAGATTTCTATTACCGCAAAGAAAAATAGAGCCACTTTAAGTTGCATGGATTTCCAGTGGGGTGATAATAAGCAGTGCACAGGCGCAGCACCAGCCTTGATTACCATAAGCCTGCACAGCGCCGTAGGATACAGTAACTGCGCGTGGCACATCGCCAGGTGTGTGCTCGAGGTAATGGAGCCCCCGCAGGAAAACTCACTCTGTTACCTTGCTGTCAAGTCCGAGCACTTTTCACTTCACTTTATCTCTAGTGATGAATAATAAGCTTTGTGTTAACGCGTCAGTCACACACACACACACACACACACACATTTCACAGGAATGCACTTTTTTAGGGTAAAAATGGAACACACTGTAGCTAGTTGGAACCTGCCCATAATGGACACCTGGATTCCTTGCTACCTAAGCTGTGTCATAATACAGCAGGATGACACCCTCCATAAAGCCCACCTGCTCCAAAAAAAGTCATTACGCACAATACAGTGTCAGATTTAACACACACACACACACACACACACACACACACACACACACATGAATATCACAAGTGACTCTTTTGCGCTGCTTACCGTCTATAACTGATGCAAACAAGGGAAGGCTATTCCAAATTTCACCGTACTGAGTCCATCAGTATATACAGGGAAGCGACGCATTGGAGAGGGGCAAACCTCCACAACACTTTCCCCCCTTCTCCTTTCAAAAAACACAAGCCTGGCGCACGGAGAAACTTCACAGGCTCCGTCAGTCCTCACTTGTCCTCTCCGGCTTCCACAGTCTTTCTCGGGTCTGACAACGCTGTCACACACTGTGCGACTAATTATTCCCTTGCGCCAGGCGCTCGCGGTGAGGTTTCACTCCGGTCCCGGGATGATTGAGCGTCGCCCTCCTCCCGCAGCCGCCTCGGAATTAATTATCATTAAGTTGCAGGTTCGAGACACGAGAACAAAAACACTGTTCTTCAAAAAAAACAAACAAAAAAAAAAAAAAACCCACAACAGAATATATTTATTCTTTTACAGTCCACTGTGAAGGATGAAAGCGCGCACCGTGCCCAGCTCTTGCGCCGCGCCGCGCGCTCTGTGTAGTTAACCAATCTGCGATGTATTGGAGTTGCTCCGTAATTTGCATGCTGTAGAGGTGGACTACAGAGACGGGAAGCTGCGTCAAGCCAGGCACAATGAAAAGAAGGGTTTCCACTGCCTTTCACAATAAAACCCACAGCACACAGCATTTTCCCCACACAGCTCCTCCAACAAATCCAACCTACTACCGCAGCTTCCCACTTACATATATAATCCACCTCCATATTTAGTAATCATAAAAAGAAAATCAATCCCCCCATCTTCAACCGAGCATTGAAAAATAAATCCAGTGATTTTATTTAGAAGGGAGAATCAACTTCCGGGATTTCCCTGTCTATATCTGGATGTTTGATACAGCTGGGAAAGCTCTGTAGCAGTTACACAGAGCTCCTCCTCTTGGAGGTTCTTACAATACCAAGGCAAAAGAAAACTTGCATTGATGGGCTTTAAATAGCCTGGCTGCAGCACCGTGCCTAAAAGATGAAACTAATGCTGTATAAAAGCATTAACCGACGCATCCAGAACACTGATTAATGATCCAATCAGTGGATAAACACTCCTCTGAGCCACACACAAAACATGGGGGTATAAATCAGAGGGAGTTTGCGGGGGATCAGAGTTGACAGAAATATCACACGCCTTCCATCATGCGGTGACTTAAGGTTCAAGCTGGTTTGTGTCCTTGAACGAGACTCTGAAGTGCAAACAGATCCAGCTGAGTTTGAGCTCAGCCTGACCCCTGACCTCCCCGTGGCGCAGGAGCTGGTAAAGTATGTCATTATTTCAGCTCGTGCTTCTGTGCGTCAAAAGCCAAACAGCTTGATTTATCAAAAATACAGGCTAGCGACTGATTCGTCTGGCTCTAACGCTCGGCTCGGATCACTTTCAGATGGGCCGCCGCGTGAAGCCAAGTGGGTTTGTCACAGGGTTTGTGTAACTTTACCTCCCATCTGGAACATCATAGAGTGGTGCAAGTCCTCACCGTTGACCCAACCCGGATAGATCTTCTCAAAAGGAGGTGGTCAGAGGATTGAGGAGGCGATAACCTTGAGAAATACTTCTTTTAATGGAGCTTTTAGGAGTTATTGTGGAATGAAAAATGAGCCGATACATCACTTATTAATTCATTTACACAACCTGATATCATCTACAAGCATGTTCCATGTGCAGATTCGAGCAATTAGACAAAATTAAATCAATATTTGACTTTAATGGCAGCGATAATGTTTTTAAAAGGAAACGTTTTGCAATGCCACTCTCCAAATAACTCCCCCGCCTGGTGTCTTGGTCTCTTTCAGAGGAAATATACTGTATCCTTTCAGCAATAAAAAATGTTTTCTTACTACTTTCTACAGTGGATTTCCTGTTAATGAAAGGCACAAAGCCATTAAGCACCACTGTCAGTAAGTTCTTTATGTGCTGTTCCAAAGCAGTCCAGGTGCTTTATCACACGGGCTACTAATAACAAATAAAACACAAAGATAAGATGCATATCTGTTTTGCATTTGCCTTTGTGAACGGGGACTCGGCCCACACTGGGTGTTGATGTGGCTGTCATCTTAATTATTTATGTCTTTTTTTTTTATGTATCTGTTGTTTGATCACAGAACGAGGAGCTTTTTGTTCCCAATCAAATTAAATATTTGCCCTGCGGATGCACAGAGGGACGTCATCAGACCATGTCGTGCACATGGTGCTTGTTAGACTTTGGCGGAGGTTCATGACCATGGATCCATGGAAAAACATAAATAACTTTATTCAAAACTGTTATTCAGAACTGTATTTACAATGCAAATGTCATGTCAGACTTTGTGCCACACGTTTTACATTGGACCTTGACAGCAAAACACTGAGCACGGTGCGCGGAGCAAATGCAACAGGGCCGTAGACACCCATTTAACATTGGAGGGGGGCCCAACCCTTAAGGGGGGTTTGAAGGAAATTCCCCCCTGGAGAGTATTTAGAAACAGAAATCTACCAACGTCCCACTAACAGCTGTTTCATGCACTGTATTGCTTTGCTAGCATCTTTGATAAACCTAAAGCTAAGCAATGCACAGCTGTGAACGTTGTCTGCAGCAAAACCTATTTCAACCATTTAAAAAGGCTGAACTAAAAATCAATTTCAGTTTGAATATATGCTGTATTTGGAATATTTTCACCCCTATACCTTATACACTGACTGAATGAAGGAGCGGCAACTCCTGTGTTCTAAAATGGCTGTTTTTGTCAATGCAGTCTGGTTGCTTGAGATAACATCTTCAGTCCCCCGTTGGAAAGGGCTGTCAGGCAGCAAGGGGGGTTCTCTACCTGGATGTAGAGACCCCCCTCTCCCCCGATTCTTCCATAGATCAGGGGTTTTCATGATTGAAAACACACCAGCGGCGTCTCTTCCTGCGTCTTCTTCCTCGTCTTTTGTTCTAATTGGCGGTTGGCAACCAGCTAGTCACATTACCGCCACCTAGCGGAGTGGAGTGTGCAATAGAATTCCGATTGATGCCCCGCAGCGCGACGCTTTCTGTGCGTGTTGGGAGCGACACTTGACTGCCGGTGTGTTTTGGACTTTAGGTGAGGTAGCAATTTGTCAAAGAGGCCACGCCCCTAGTTATACATAATTTTGGAATGGGACGATTAGCTACCAAGACTAAAACCGTTTTCTGTTCCAGACTGTAAACAGCTGTAAAGTTGGACATTTCAACATGAGGGTCCGTGGGGATTGACTCACTCTTGGAGCCAGCCTCAAGTGGCCATTTGAGGAACTACAGTTTTTGGCACCTCTGCATTAACACATAACACAATAATAATGCCACTACAGCAAACACTAGTCTTGTGTATCTCACAATGTTGCCCTTTTTCTGAGTATTTAAGGGATGTTGATGCAACCTGGTGCTATTTTTGAAGCTGTATTTAGTGAATGTAGTTTATACTTGTTGCGAGCAACTACCCTGTAAGTGTCTCTCAGGCAGGGCTGCATGTCTATTGTGACAATTGTGCCTGTTTTTTTGGATGTGTCATGATTTTTGAGAGTTTCCCTTTGCCACGTTACATAATCTTGCAGTGTTGGCATAGCAGCAACTCAAGCAGCAACATATTGAAAGCAATTAGTCGTACAGTAGCTCTAGTTGAGGCTGTCAACACGGATACTGAAGCCGAATTAATTCAATTTAGGAGAGCTGTTTTTTATTATTATTTTTTTCACCATGGGAAGCGTAAGATTTCCCTGTGTTATAGTTTGAAGGCTTTCAGATACTGAGCCAAGTGCCCTGGGCTGCGATGCATGCATCAGGGTTTAACATTTTGTACACTGAACGCCATCATTAAAACTAAAAGCAAACGGGGAAAGTAGGGTGACACTCACAAAGGAACCGTCTGTTGGCAACAGTTCAAACACATCTGTCCTATTTTTATAATAATCATCATATACTTAACGGCAAAAAAAAAAGCTTCCCTGCATCCACAATGTGATCCCACGTCTTTTTCTGATCCGTAATGAGTGCAACGTTACCTCTCTGTTACCTCTATATATTGAAAGGGACACAGCAGCTATTGTATCAACTCCATTTCATGCCTCCCACTCGTCTGATAAAGCAGCAGATATACTGTGAGTTTTGAGCTGCAAGAAAACCTGGAGATGCACAAGGGCAGGACGGCATTAGCCAACAGCATTAGCAAGACTTCATCTGACTGTTCTCATGTTAGACGTGGGCTTTTCAGCCTCTGTTATATAGTGAGTATATGGTTTTGTTAGTTTCTTAGTTACAACTGCTCTTATGCATAATTTAAGAGCTCTCAAGTCACAGCTTTCTGAGACAACTCTTGTATTTTCTGAGAGTTGAGTGTCTTCTGAAGATCGTGCCTTTGCTAAACAGAGGTTTTTTACATAATATTTTGCATAATGGCTCTGTAACAATATGCACAATTATCATCAATGCATTCCACAGCTGTTTGTCTATTTTTGTTCCTCTGCCAAGGTCATATTCTCTGCTGCATTTTAGGAAACAAAAGCCGTAGATGTGTTCTTGGCTTTGTTTGGACCTCAAGGCATACAGATTTTGCGACCCATTCAGAGCCATATCCTCCCTGCGCCTACTTTTAGTACTTCTCATGTCACCATCACTCATCTTCACGGAAGTACCGCGGTACGCAAGAAGCCAAAGGAGTAAAACACTGCTGTGTGATGACATCCGAAAGACAGGGCGACTTTTGCTTATGCTGCAATGAGAATCTTTTCCCAAATAATGGAAGATCCTCTCACGTCTGTGTGTGTGTTTTTGTCTTGGCCCAGGGAGCTAGCCCACCCACAGTCCTACGGTGCACAATTTGTGTGCTGCAGTCTGAGATGTCTCACATGCTCTGCATCAGGGATCCTTATGAGGTAAAAAAAAAAAATCTTGCAAGGACCCAGACTGGGTAAATTTAGTCTCGCTCCTCGCTGCTTCTCCTGTCAAAAAGGAGACCTGCCAGAAACAGGCCTTCCAGTCCAAACTTTAGAGTCCAATCAAGTGTTTTACGCTGTTCACCTCTATGGAAAAAGGGACCATGCTTGTGAAGTCACAGCCCAGTTGCCAGGAGAAAATGTACGCACATTTTTGCAAACCACAGATATATTTATACATTGCATACAAACTGTATACTGTTTCTGAAGTGACGTAGTATATGGGCTGATTCTGTCACTGGGAGGTGGGGGGGGATTGTGGATGGTGTGATACCTAGGCGAGATGGCTGCCAAGCTGCAGATAGATGTTCAAGACCAAAAAACAAAACAAAACAGGTTGTGTTTTAGTGACCATCTGTGGCGTTTCCACTGGTGTTTGTGGTATTTCAACACATTGAAGTATTTTCCATCAGCATCTGAGCCAATGAAAGGGGGTGTTTTTCATCAACCTGTCCCTGCTTTTCTAGCAGCATTTGAGCCACAGAAGCTGGGTGTTTTTTTACAGACACATCGAGGCATTTCCCAGTGGCATTTGAGCCACTAAACCTGGGTGTTTTCTACCAGCCTGTCCCTGCTTTTCTAGGGGCGTTTGAGCCACCAAACCTAGACATTTTTCACCGACCCCTCCCTGTTTTTCCAGCGACGTTAGAGCCACTGAATCAGGGTGTTTTTCCACTGACAGATCGCGGCATTTCAGTGATGTTCGAGCCATTGAACCTGGGCGTTTTTCACTGATACATCCTGGCTTTTCCCCGCAGCGTTTTAGCCACTGACCCGAGGTGTGTTTTAACAACCCGTCCCTGCTTTTCCAGCAGTTTTTGCGCCGGCAAACGTGGGTATTTTAAGCCAAAACATGACCTTTCCCTGAGCAAAACCAAGCAGTTTTTGTGTTTAAATCAAACCACACCTTCTCCACAGCGTTGTCTGGAGACGTAAAGATGTTTGTAGAAATGTCCAATGCCAGCATTTTTTTCCTGGTGATTGGGTTGGAAGTCCACAGGCTGGCACTGTTGGATTAAGGTCATTAAACACTGTTTTGTCAGCGCTCAAAACCAATTCCAGATGTATTGTACGGCAGGTTGTATCATACTTTAATTATATTCCCCCAGGTAAATTAAAATCAAATTTAATTCAGGACAATCTCCATCCTTTCATAAACTTAATGATTACACACTGTAGTACACTTTTGTCAGACTAAACCAGAAGATAAAACTCTAAGATGGCCATATCACATGATTTTCCATGTTGTACCAGAATAGACATTTTTAGCTGCTGTCAGTGCTGTGCTCAGTGCTGCAGTGTCCTGTCTCTGAAGCTTATTTAACCTAGGTTTGCACATCTGTGTCCTAATGGGATGCTTCCATGTTCCATTTTCCCCCAGAGGGGCAATTTAGTGCCCCAGAGTGCCCCTCTTGTCAGATCAGTGCTCCTCTGGTTAGCCCAAGTGCCCTTGTAGTTAGCATGATTGTTCTTTTAGCTGGACTAATTGCCCTGTAGCTTCCCCGGGGCTCTTGTGGTCTAACCAAGTGCCCTTTTGATGAGCACAAATGCTGATAGGTATGATTTTAGGGTGAAAAATTAACCCATAGCCTAATTCCTAACATTGATGCCGGGCTGGCAGCTTTGACAAAAAACGTAATTTCGACACCATTTCCTAACAATTGCATTTCAAGCATTAGATGGTGTATTGTTCATGGAAAGAGAAGCCGTATCAGTGCTCTTCCCCCAACTGCTGGCAAAGGAGTAAGACGGCTGAGTCACTTAAATAAGGTCAGTCTTGATACTTTTGATAATGCTACTTGTCTCCTATCACTCAGCTATTGTTAGCGTGAAGCACCAGACGATGAAGCGGCAAATCACCCCGGGACACATGGATGACTTTCTACGCTCTTATCACCTGTCCTCTAAAATCTGTTCAGTCTCAAAAGACATCTTTTCATGGTACCCGTAGCAACAGTTACATAATGTGGTCGGACTTGTTGGATGAGGAAAGTGAAATGGAAACACAGGGTTGCAGAGGATAAATCACAAGACACCTTCTCCTCTTGGCAGTAAACAACTCGCATGACATTTGCATTTAGTATTTACCATAATAGCTGCCAGTCAAGATGTGAGAACAAACACATGTGCAACTTGGTTGATATTTGCACATGTTAACTAATCCCCTGTTGACGGCGCTTTTCATCATGTCATCTAAGGTCTGCTGTTCCTGCCTTTTGTTAGCATAATGACTTAGCATTGACTGAGTTTCAAACCCTGCCTTTTTGACAAACACGTACGAGATGAGAGGAGCATGCTAATTTCCCTCGTTGACTCAGGTCCAGGCTTGTAGAATATTTGATCACTACGCTCTGGCAGTTAAACCTGTCCTTGTGGTGTCATGCAACGAAGGAGTGTGATGTTTTCATCCAAAGCTAAATGCAAAATACAGATATATCTGCCATTTAAAGCAGTGTGACAGTTTGATGAGTTCAATGGTTGGTTGCCAGAATGATTTATTTAAAGCTAAATGTAGAATACAGAAAATAAAAAAGCAATGTAGCGTCTTGATAATTCAGTGGATCGCAGCCAAAATCCTCAATTTAAAGCTAAATGTAAAATAGAGATTAGTGCTATTTAAAGCAATAAAGCATCTTAATAGTACAATGGTCCATAGCCAAAACCCTTATCTCAAAGCTACATGGAAATTTGAAGTTTCAAATACAGTTTGTGGTCTATTGTTAATCATTTTAATACAAGGCACGATGAGGCATGGAGGGTTATGTTCTGTAGCATGTATTCTCAATTGAAAACATAACTCCTGCTACAACATGCTTTTCTTTAACCTCTACTGACAGTGACGTTTGATTTCTACCTTGTTGCTCTACCTGTGGTTAGCGATGATTTATGGTTTGTAATGACACTCTGCTGCATACTTTAGTTATTAGAATTTTCCTTTGGTGGTTAATTAAAAAAAACAAACTAAGAAAACAAAAGCAAAGCAGCACTGCAGGCGATTGGACCTCAATCGTTTTGAGCGTAACAGGAATGAGCAACTTGTTTAATTTCACCCTCTTTGTTCATACTTATCACGTTTATCCTGTGTTGTGCTGCTGGCTTGGAAGCACAGCACAGTGGAGTTTCATGGTTTCAATCCCAATCGTTCTTTAAAATGTCAAACATTTACAGCACGGCCACCCGACCACTTTCAGACACTTTCTTTCGTTCATTCTGTCAGGGCTTTGTTCTCGGAGTATGGGTGGCGCTTTGTTTTCAATTCCACTTTTACACTGTTATTGTGACAAGAGGGCAGAGGTGAATGCATGGCAGCCAGATGCAAAGGCACCGAGGACGGGGAACATGGCAGGTGTCGGATTTGATCCCATTCCCCTGAGGGCGACACACTTCAAGTGTATGACAGAGTGTAAGAAAGCAGGTGCCATTGGCTACCTGGCCCGGTACAGAGATCTGACAGGAAAGGACAGAAAAACACAAATGCTGCGTTATTTCCTATAGGCAGTATGAGGTGCAAGGTACCAGAGCATTAAAACAAAAAAAATGTGCTGCAAGCCTTCTTTTCCTCAACACATTTTTTTTCATCCTGAAATGCTCTTTGAAACCAATTCCCTTACTAGTTTCACACAGTGTGAGAAAATCTCCACACTCAACACCAAAGGAAATAATACACTAAAAAACTAAAAGAGGTTTGACACACTTTGGTCCGTTTCAAGCATTCACTCTCACACACACATGCACTCATCAAGGCAAAAGTTTGCAGCATGGGATTCCGGCACCTTATAATGGGAGCTAATTGAGCACACCTGTGCAGTGTCATGCAAGGGCACATGGGAAACACAGCTGAACATCGTCAGTTCTTAAAATCCAAAGTTCTAAACACTTATAAGCCTTAAAACAAACAAATCTCAAACATGTCAAAAACATTTTTTAATTGAAATCAATGGGCAATCAAGACAATTATTACAAACATATATGAAACACACAAAAAATAAAACACACATTGTGATAGTGAAGTACTTCATTGCCAAAATCCTTAATTTAAAGCTTAATGCAAAAATAAAATCAGCATAGCATCTTGATAGTACAATGGTCCATAGCCAAAACCCTTAATTTAAAGCACATGAAAAAGTTCAATTTCAAAGGTTCATAGCCAAAATCCTTATTTTACGGCTTAGTGCAAAATACTATACGGAGATAAGTGCTATTTAAATCATTGTAGCATCTTAATAGCTCAGAGATTCATAGCTAAAATCCTCAATTTAAAGCCGAATGAAAAGTGCCATTTGTAGCATATTGATAGATCAATAGTTCAGTCAAAACCCTTAATTTAAAGCAAAAATTTGAGGTCTAAAAACAGTTTGAGGTCATTAAAGGATAATAATTCATTAGAAAATATTCATATAAGAAAATATAAGAGTATTGCATTGACATGGAAAAACTGCCAAGTGGAAAACAAGTTCAAACACTCGTCAAATCTATGGGGTGGCGCTGATGCCAAAATATATTCCATATCTCCAGATGCGATCCATAATGTGGCTGAACATTCCGAACATAAAGTTAACTTTCTGAAGATCAAGCATGATGTAAGTTCTTGGTTCTCAATGTCTCTTTGCAGGAAGAGTTCGCAGATCTTTTAAGTTACAGCAGCAAGGGACAAATTATTGCCCCACATGCAGACCCAGCTAAGAAAATGCCTGCAGGTCTAATGTATTTTTTTGCGGACTTTACATCACTTTAACCTTCATGCAATAAGAATTCGATTAATGCTAACCTCTGATCAATGCCGACATACCCTGACATCCGACTATTAGATCTGTTCAACCATTTTAAATTACACCAACTAAAGTAAACCCTCGACATAAAATACACAGCGCTATGTCCTTGAGTCGAAGTCAAGCCAACTTATCTCGCACATGCATTACTCATGCTGCCTGAACCCCATTGATCTATTATTGAGTCAAAATCTTATTAGCAATCCAATCCCATTTGTCATACAATGCCCTTCCCCTCAGCATTATGCCTCTTTTACCTGTGCCGCATGAGTCATAAGTGCTCTGTGAAAGCTCCTGATAACGTCGCCCTCAGATTTTCCGTCCTGTGAACACCTGTCTGCTCTCCAGAGGTGTTCATTTGACACCGTTCCAGTTAACCTCAAGTGAGACCCCGCGTCCTGCACCACACCCCCTCCACTACAAAAGATGACTACCTGGGCAATATCCTGCTTATTGTCCACCTGGGACGACTTTTAATTAAAATCTAACGCTGCTTTTGTGTTTTTTAACAAAGCAACCGGTGCTATTGTAATCAAGCTGGGCGCCACCTCCGCTTTCTGTGCCTTCCTTTATTGACTGGTGATCTATGAGCCACTTCCAGGTAACGCAGCGAATGACTAACCTTTCCTGACCTGTGAGTGCAGCTGACGTAAATCCTGGTGAAAGAGGACAGCTTGTTTCACTGATGAAGTGGCTTTGAGAGAGATCGGAAGTTGCCCCGGGGTGCGAGCCCTCTGCCACATGGTCCCTCGGTCTATTGCTCTCTGATTTCGGTTTTATTTCGCTCGCGGTGGCTGTCACTCTGCATGTCTGCCCCTACACTCCCCTGTCCTCCCATTCTAGCCTATATTTTGCTGGAGCCACATGCAGACCGTTTGGGTCATTGTGCAATTGGTGGCAAGTTTGGTTCAGTAGTCTGGACAGAAACGAGTGTCAGTGTTGCGTTAATTGCAATAACCCACACAACTCCATACCTAACATTTGTCATGCAGGTGCACTCCTGATTTGTGGGCTTAATATTAAATTTATACTAAAGACATCCATGGCTGCTTTCATTTTAAACACCCAAAGCTCAGAGGGTGAACTGGGGGAATGCAATATGTTGGCACAAATTAACCAGTGCATCTATTTGTCATGAGAATTCATAAAAGATTAGAAGGGGGGAAAATGTCACTGTTTTCCATAAACCCCATATTAAATATCAGCAAATCATTGCAGTCTTGATGGGACTATGTTGTTAATTGTTAGTTTTGGTGGCCCTCTGCTGGCAGTTTGGCAGAACAACATTTGACACTGAACATTGTTTGATGGAGTCAGCCTGAAGCACATAAACGCCATTGCTGCTGATCTTGTCCCTGTAGTGCATATATTTTTTAAGATATAACTCAAATTTAATTCAATTGAAAAGGCAAAATAAATCAGTATCTGGTTAAATATTGTCATTAATCAGACAAGGCTGTAGAGGATTAAAACAAACAAGTTATATTATGGATAATCCTATACTATTTTTAGATTTATGGACACAGATGTTTTATACAATGGAATACTGTACATTATGCATATACTGCAGTTCTCAAAAGGGAGTTAGAAATGTGCCGGCAGCCCCCGCAGCACATGCAGCTGTACAGTTCTTCTGCATCTCCTGTTCTGCTCTGTTTACTAGCTGATTATTTGCAAGGACAAATAATAAAAAAAAAATCCAATGAAACTGAAATAATACTGTCTTAGTCTCACTTTAGTAATTAATGATTGCAGTTGGTTTTGTGGAAATTTAACTTTGTGGATTAAAGGAAGCAGTTAATTGCTTTTCCTTTTCTGTCCTGTTTCAATGTTGCCTCACCCAGCACATTTTGAATGAGAGACAGTGTGCAGCCAGCCTAGATAGATTGCAAGTCTGAGGGCCCTTTCATAATTGTGTAAGTGCCAAAACAAGCGCAGAGCGGTAAGACTTGGGCACATGGCCAAAGTTGGTCTCTCTGAAACCGACCAAATCACGCCAAAGTTGTCTAAAACCGGTCCTTTCATGTCAGCATTGTGTGCGCCCGGTCGCTGGAAACATGGTAGGACAACAAAGTTAAAGCAGCGGAAGTCCGAGTAGGGTGAATGGGTCCAACAACCACTGACTTTCACCTGCGAGGCCAGCTTCCGCTTCCCATACGATTGTTAAAACCAAACCCCTTCTTTTTCCTTAACCCAACCACGTGTGTGTCGGTAAACGTAACCACATGCGTTGGTTGTTGAAGGGAAAAAACATCAATTCACAGTATTGTACCAACGTAGTGTGTTTATTTTGAAAGAGACTGCTTGCATAATGTACGTTTCCTGAGTAAACACAAGTGTATTTTGAAAACAGATGCATGTAAGAGGCTGATCTTGACACGGCATCCCAGAATGTCAACAACCAACTCACCCAGGGTACCTCGCATGTTGTATCTCAACATAGAAAATCGATGGAAGGTAGGGTTGAGAATGTGTTACTGAAACAGCTGAGCCGGTCACATGGACTGAATACAATAATGGACATAGCCACCGTGACATCACCCATTGGTTTGTGGAATTCCTTTTGGGGGCCTCATGTTTGGCATTTTGGATTTTTGGAGCCAGAAGTGACCATATTTGGCTTAAGAGGCTAACCCAAGGCTAGCAGCTAGCTTGGTTAGCATGGTGCATTTACAGCTACCTGTTGAAATCCAATTTTCGCTAGTGAAAAAGAGTCTAGAAACCATTCAAACAAAATGTAACACTCCCCTGAAAAACTGAATTTCTGACTCCTTAGAGGGTTTTTTAGTGCAGCCAAACATTGAACAGGAGTTTTCAAACATTACATTTAACTTTCATAAGATGAAAACACACTGACCTAGCAACAGCTACGGCTACAGCTATTCTGTGAATCTGGGGTTATGGCCCGGCTACATTGCCAAACCATGTCTCCATGGTAGCCACTTGTCAACTAATGGCACCCATCTGTCACTTAAAGCCAGGCTATAAATATGTTTAT
The DNA here is from genome assembly GCF_006386435.1 of Epinephelus moara. Lineage (NCBI taxonomy): Eukaryota > Metazoa > Chordata > Actinopteri > Perciformes > Serranidae > Epinephelus > Epinephelus moara. The sequence continues at coordinate 11,484,144 of NC_065520.1, forward strand.
TTCAGCTTTGAAGTATTTTATTGACTCACTCTTGGAGCCAGCCTCAAGTGGCCATTAGAGGAACTGCAGTTTTGGTACATTTGCTTCATTTTTCCACAGATTGCTGCTTAGCCAATCACAGTAGCATATGACGACAACATATAAATATAAATATTTATTTTTTTAATCACAACAAAACAACCAGCCCATATAAGGACATATACAACACAATATCATTTAAATATCTAACATTTATTGTTGATATTTGTTCAATTTATTCTCATATACAGTATTTTCTGTAATTTACAAGATCCCACAGTTTCCTTATCTTGTGGCCCAAATACCTTTCAGAGCATTCTCATGCTGACTTGTTTTCATACTTAAAATATGATCAAACTTTAAGGCGAGTATAGAACATCAGCCTTTAAACAGCTGTAAGTCATAACCAGAACGCCATCGATCTTAGTCGAAAAGATTTATGGGACAGCTTCTAAAAGATGAGTAAAGTGATTCCAGGTGAGTCTACTTCTCAGGTCATCCATGACTGAAAGGAAGTCATCCACGAAAACAGCCTTACAGTGAGTCAGCCGCCCACACCTACTCAATCAGATTAACCCGGCAAACCTTTTACTAACAGAAGATTTTTGGGGGCGAGAGTCAAACTGCCATCCAGCTAAAGTGAGTCACATACTGCACCTTAGACTGTTGTAGAGCAGCAGCATCGGCCCACTATATTTCAAGAGGGGATGCAATCGAGCTCAAAATAACAAAAAAAAAACATGCACCCACAATCATTATTGGCTCGTTCGTAAGTAGGAACAAGCACCACAACAACAAAGTATCTCTTAATAGTCTACTTCAAACACTGCATATTTGTGCCTAAGCAGAAATACACAGTGTGTTTGGGAGTATTGGCTCACTGGACAAAAGCAGCAGCCCTGAATTTCATGCACATACACACACTGGCACACACCATCTCTGGGCCTCAGCTGCAGGTTGCCCTCCACTGGCAATTACTTTCATCCACAGACTGTGACCAGGAACTGTTACCCTTGGGGTTGGCGCACACACACACACACACACACACACACACACACACACACACACACACACACACACACACACACACACACACACACCCACACACACCGCTAACCTGCTGAATGCTGATTCTGGGCTTCTGCCTGTGCAGCTTTGGTTCTGACTCTGGTCCTGATCCCTTCCTACACAGTGGCAATCCTCCTAAATGCACCCTGATGGCTGCGTGGTCACTGGTCCCTGCCCGACCATGCCGCTCAAACTCATAAAGACATGTGCACACACACACACGTACACACTCACACACACACACATGCACACACTGGTTTACTGGGACGAAGCTTTTAGTGCCCCAGATATACATGGATGAGGTGATGACGCCTGCATACACCCACAGATCAGCAAAGTCACTCATATACAAAAACACACACACAGGAAAACTAACCTGCATGAGCTTTGAAGTGCCTTGAAGACAATTAGAGTGAAAGCAAATAGTGAATGAGGACTTCGGGGAGTAGGGATTAGGGCGGCAGTGTTTGGCTCTAAGGATTAGTTCAGGGGTGCAGGGCGCTTTAAAAGCAGGAGATAAGCTCTCCAACAACTAAAGGTCACTCACCAAACAGATTGAGTGCTTAGCAAGGATGAGAGGAGATCTTAGTGGCAGCCAGGTAGAGCGCAGAGAGGAGAAAGTGGGTGTGAGGCTGCACATGTATCTACTGTATACATTCAGTGTGTATAAAAGGATGCCAGGCTTCATAATGGAGTCGACCTCCTGAGATTGCAAGAAAACCCCCAGCTCTTCTTCGAAAGTCAAAGTCGTAACACAAGACCTACGTCTTAAGACAACCTCATGGTGGAGGACAGTGGGTGGCCGCTCTGGACAAGGACCTTCAGCACAAACCCCACTGTCAGGGGTCGGATCCACCCTGACTCCCCTGCCAGATCAGCAAACTTTCTGTTGCTGCCCTTACACGGGTTAGACTCAGGACTGTGGCCTGCCTGTGATAAGTGGCTGACTGACAAGTGCACTGAGATTGCTTCTTCTTCTTTTTCCATTTTATGGAGGCTGGCAACCAGTGTTTAGGTGCATTACTGCCACCTACACTGAGGTTGCTGATGCGCTAGGTAGCTTTCAAAGAAAGCCATTAATAGAAAAAGGGAAACCCCACAAAAACATGGAAGAGTAGAGGTCTATGTGCCAGGGCTCAGTGGTGCCCCTAAAGGGGGGCCAGGGAGGACTATTGCCACTCTGACACAATTGTTTGCCCCCAGCAGCCCCTAACAAAAATAATCCTACACAAGCATTACTGTGTTCAAGAGGCTGTGGCATGCTCATTTTTAAAGCTTGTGCCAGGTATTGGTACCAACCAATTCTGCACAGCTTGTCGGAGGTAAATAATGCTCATATCTAGGCTAAATTTTGGTGAGGGAACACCTGGCGATGTGTATTGTCAAAGGAATCCCTTGAACTCTCACTTCAACATATCTGATTATAATGGGCTCTATAGGCATCCTTAAGTCCCCGCTAAACTTAAGAAGGCTTGTTCCCAGTAAATGTCCTCCTTCAAATTAAAGCTGTATATTTGTGTTTTCAAGGAAAAGGACAACCAGCCTTTTAAAAGACCAATTAATTGTCTAACACGTATAGTTACATAATACATTAAAACAGGGTTGTTGTGGAACTTAAAATGTTAATTGTACTGGTATAAGTCCATGCACAACAGATAATTCATAACATTATTTGTGAAAAACAACACAAAACAAATACAAAAAACACATAAGAATATTAGTAGGTGATTCCTTAAATTATCCATATCATTATAGTTTTCAATTACCCTGTGAACTTGCCTATGGTTTTGTTGTGCCACTGCAACATTTTCCGTTGCTCCATCTAGCCACCTCTTTCCATGTAGGCGCATGGAAGGGCAGGGTGGTTTGCTCTCTCTGCCTCAAGCTCTCCTAGGTTGTGTGTGGAAGGGCAGACAGGTTGGCTCTCTCTGCCTTAGGCTTTCCATGTAGGCATGCGGAAGGGCAGAGAGATGTGCTCTCTCTGCTGTAGGCTTTCCATGTAGGCGCATGGAAGGGCAGAGGGGTGTGCTCTCTCTGCCTTAGACTTTCTGCATAGGCCTAAAAAAGGCATAAATGCCCCAGAACAGAGCAATACTGCCAAAAGTAAAGTAAATAAAAGTTTTGATGTTCTGAATTATCGTAATTGCGAGTTTTGGACCTGTAAATAGCATTCATGTCAACATCCAGGTTGTTTCTTTTGGCCCAAGTTGAACTTCTTTTTTGCCAGAGCCCTCTGCATCCTAGCCCCTCCTGTGTAATGCAGTAGTCTCACTGAAATGAATGAGGAGACATTTTGTGATGCAGTGGTGGGGGCTGCCTATTCTTGCTTAGTTGCTCTCCTAAATACCACTCTGGATCCACCTAATTGTGAAGCCTATAAGTGACAAGTGTTTGCATAATGTTTACAAGAGTAAAACTCCAATCTACTAAACATTCATGTCATTAACTCCCACCCACAATCAAACATGCGCATACTTAGGTGTACATGCAGCTATGCACTTCAATTAGACGTCTCCATTCGATTTTTAGCTGGCAACACCTGCCGACCCGCCCACCTGCCTGGCCCCCTGCTGCGAATCAACTCAAGAAGCCCACTGGGTTTGTAACAGCCGGCCTTGTTTAGCACCAGGGACAAGGTCGTTTAAGTGATAATGAAATCGTCTCATTACTGTAATGAGACACATTTATAATGAAGGTGATTTGCCAAAAAAAAGTACACACACACAGACACACGTTTACCCACACACACACACACACACACACACACACACAGGTACATGCAAGCCGACAGATGAGCACGGGGCTTAACACATGCACAAACATACGCACGAGACAAGACTATCCACACGGAGACAATCGTGCTCTCAGCCCAAACACGCATGGGCACTTCAGACACAAAAACCTGCCACCTAATTACCCAGCAAGCAAAACATAATGTACAACTTCTGTTTGAAGAGAGCGTCAGCCCGCCACGGACGCGATCACTCAGAGACGAGCTCTTTATAGCAGCTGTGTATCTTTGTATTAGTTTATCTGTTTACTTTCAGCCTCCGCCTCAAAGCTAATTATGCTGCAATGAAGTCTTAAACTGTCAACAGGAGCGCCGGATGTGGTTTGACTCTGGGTGCTATTATAGAGAGTGGGAGACAAATATATAATTGGCAGGAATGTGTCTGTTTGCATGATTCCTTGTTTCAGCAGTTTTACATTTTACAGAATTATTATACTTGGATTTATGCCACAATGGAATCCTGATACTGTACACAGTGCAGCATCCTTATTATGAGGATTTGTTACATTTTTTGCAATGTTGCAGTACAGCTGTATTCAGGAGCACTCCTTCATATTTAAACATTTTACTAACAAAGACAACGGCATCTATGTATGCAAATTAGTTAACTGAAATGTTGAGTAAGGTAGTGGTAGTGGTGGGAGTTTAAGGGTGCAGTGCCAGACCTAGCACATTTGGTGCACTAGCCAAGCCCCCACTGGTGGGATGAGACCAAAGTCCAAGGGTCAAATGAGAGTCTAAGGTCCAACCCCAATACCCCCCCTTGTCCACTACCCCTAGCCCTTGCCCACTACCCCTTGGCCCTCAAAATGAAGCAACGAGGGGTCGAGGTAGAAATCTCTACCTAGGAATTGGGACACCACTCACTACGTCACCGCGTCGGTTACGTTCACACATACGTAACTATTTTAAACAGGAAGCTGCGAGCCATCTACATTTCCAACCAGCATCTACAATGGAGTCTCCGGTTGAGTTCATCTTACTTATTGCCTTTGCTGTATTCATCATGCTTCGTTTGATGAACGACGACAGGGGACTTCTGCTAGCTAGCTAACCAGCTAACATCACGAGGCAGCATAGTTATACTAGCTGGCGTGTTATCGTAATGTGAAAAGTCCGACAATTTTGCAGAACAGGACAGATGACAGATACCAGATAGTGCCAGCTAGCTAGCTAGCTAACAAGCAACCTGACAACGGTAACGTTAGGTATTTATGAACTTTTTTCCCCGTCTCTTGCTCGGTGGTAGCCATGACAACATCTACCCCTCGCTGGCAAGTCAGCATCTGAAATCCCTCACTCCGAAGGGCTAGTTTCATACCCACTACCCCTCGTTATGCCCCCTACCCCTACACGCAAAAAGGAATTGGGACACCACTACCCCTCGCGGGAACGCGCAAATGTAGGGATAGGACCAAGGGGTAGGGCTAAGGGGGGGTATTGGTACAGGCCCTAAAATGAGTGTAGGCCCACCACTGTAACTTTTGGCCGCGCTGTGTCAAGCCATGCCGCGCCGATTTGCGTTTCCATTGTCAGTTTAGATGCACCTTGCCATGTCGAGCTGCGCCAGAGATGGTCCAAATCCCAGGCCGCCCACCCTCAAGCAGGTAGTAGTGACATCTCACCGACTGCAGCCAACCTCTGATGACCCCACTTCTTTCCCTCAAACAAGCCATGTGGTCTCTGGCAGGAGACACACATGCTGCAAAAATAACAGGAAACTTTAGCCATCAGGTCATCAGTCGAGACAAGCCATCAGCAGTTAAAGACCCACCTTCAAGTGGGTAGCTCTGTTGTAATGAAAATACAAATCCCTGCCACGCTGGGCTGATGGCCCAAACTAAACCAAGTCAAGCCAAGCCAGTGGAGGGGAACCCAGGGAGTGAGACAAATACTCTGAGCTCTTTACCTTCTTTGCAAGAATTAACTTGCATGAAGCTGGATTAAACGTTCTTGTTTGCATAATATCAAAGCACCAGTCCAGGCCAGACGAGACAGATTAGATGCAAACTCTTGATTACACCCTGTGGCTGTGGCGTGACATGCAAGCACAACCACTGTAATAGACACAGTGAACTCAAGTTCCAATAACTTTATTCAAGTGGGATTTACATTACTAGAAGGTGTTGGAACTATTATTGAGTTATTTTCCCTCAAACTGGCAAACTAAATCTGCAAATTATCTCAGTCTGGGCTGAAATAATTGCACTTCTTCTAATATAACTGTGGAATTTAATAGTATTTGCTTGATATTACTCCAGGGATCTGCATGTGCTTTTCTTCAAGACAAACACTTGTTTCCAAGAAACTGCTAAAAAGGACTGAAGCTGTGCTGCAAACACTGTGGTGCAGTTATCACAGAGGTTGTCAGAGATGTTAAAGGGTAACTTTAGAATATTTTTAACCTGCATTCTATTTTCTAATTTTATTTTTGTCTGAATAACAAATGGGAACAACATTTAAAAAAAAAAAAAAAGTGCTTGTTTGTGCCACGGATTGTCATTTTAAGTGTCTGACAACATTATGGAAAGGGTTGCTACAGAGATAGACCTTTTTGCTAAAGAGTAAGATCCTTTTCACCCCCCAGAAACAGCCTTGAAATCACCATCACCAAACTCCATTTCAATAAATGCAAATTTTTGTGTATATAGAGCCAGCATATTTTCACATCTAACTGGGTTAGATGTTGAAACAGTGAAAAGATGAATCAAGACGGTGGTATTAGTGCTCTTGTCATCTGACTCTGTACCAAGAGTTAAAATCACCGTTTACGTCTATGGAATTTGGTATAACTGCTTGTGTCATCTGACTATGTATGGGGCACAAAAATCTGCAAACACTGGCTCCAGATAGGGCAATTTACATTTTTCGCATTTTCGCCCAGCTGCAACGAGTAGCATCAGCTTTTTTCTACGTTAAATCAGAGAGGAAGAGACCTCTGCAAAATCCGGCTCCCCGTTAAAAACCTCCTGGATTTTTGGGTCTTAAGATACTGGAGGCAAAAGGTGAGCACACAATCGCATGTGGTGGGTGAGCTGCCTGTCTCCAAAGGTGCCAAACAGCACCTGAGAAGCATTGACTGGTAACATGAAACTGCTTTATTCTGTGCTTTTACCTGTCTTAATCACATGCTCCGTTTGTTTCGGAGAGGAAAAGACCTCTGCAGATAATTTGGCTCATGAACACAGAAGGGATTCTAGGTGGGAGAAGTTTTAGCTGGTTGCAATCTGCAAATCAGATGTCACAAAGTCCTCCTAAATCTTATACACTTCAGCTTTACCTGTGTTTTACAATGGTATAATCACTGTTTATTTAAATGGAGTCTGGTGGGTTTGGTGACAGCAATTTCAGGGCTGGTTTCCAGGTTGACTGAAGTTTCCCACTGAAGTAAGAAAGTAGAGAGAAAAGAAAGAGAGCCATGAGACAGAAGTCGATGCCTCTGATTAAAGCCCATGGATTTATGAGCAAATTTCCCTTGCTGTGTCACCAGAAGCCCCAACTCCATAATTTGCCTTTTAACCCAGCTTGAACTCCCCCCACCTCCTCCTTTGTGAAAGCTCACTCTGTGCAATAATGTCACAAACACACTGTGAATCTGAAGGGTGCTCTGCAGAGTCTGGTTCAGTGGCGACAGATTTGCAGACTGACTCCCGCGGGTCAGCGGGCCACTTGGGACGGATTTCACTGCAACCATCTAATACCACGGATTCACTCAAAAGCTCACTCTTAAGTGTTCACTTAATTTGCTCCCCTGCTCTTGAGTAAAACCCCAAATAAATATACTTTTGAAGTCAGCCAGCTCTGGGTTGGGTTTGGACACAAGAGGGCACTGGTGTTTCTCCAAAACACTCTCTGCAAAGCATCCAGGCAAGTCAATCATACTGCAATGCCCCCTGGAGTAAGTAGCCTATTCTCTGGCACTTGTTCATATATAAATAGTCCCCCAAGGTGAATATCCTATAAATTGCCTGTCCGTGAGTAAAAGGGATCACAATTAGGTCTGTCATTGAGACCGAAAAAGATTGAGACCTTATGTCACTTTGTACGCATTGCATCCAGCACATGACCCTGTATCTTTTGCCACTGTGCATTTATTTTTCCTGTTTGTGTCTTTACCCTACAACGGAGGGGGCACATCAACTCCATAACTCACCTCCGGTCATAATGGCGCCGAATGGCCCCCTATCACTCACGCACGGGCCCTATTAGCTTGTCAAGCGCGGCCCGAACAGACAACTCTTTGAGGAGACATGCATCTCGCCGGTCATGGTTGTCTGTCTCGTATCTGTTGCGTTTCGCAAAGCATGTCGGATGACTAGACGCGGGGCTGTCTTGTCCCGAAGTCACAGGGGCGGGGAGATGAAAGCAGAGTGGGTCCCGCAAAAACCCACAAGCACACACACACACACACATTGCTGCCAAACAAGTGAGCATCCATGACAGATGCAACAGAGTGAATGATGGGGTGGACTAAAAGGTACAGGCAAAGCCTGGGCGCATTACATGTGTGTGTTCCAGTGTGCATCTCTGTGTGTGTTCTTTATACTGTATGTGTGTGCTCCTTTCTGTGCATTTGTACCCCAGCATGGGTTTGCATCTGTGTATGTGGACATCTGTGTGTAAGTGCTTGCGCTGTGTGTGTACTCCCTGCAGATTGCTGCTCATCTGTGGTTTATTCATCCCTGTGGATAGCAAGGGTGTACATGCTGAAAGGATACATCAATCATTGGGCGAGGGGGTAAAAATAGATAGGCTTGGTCGAATACAGATGTGTCTCTTAACTCTGGATGCATTCTGCAATATGTCTGAGAGGGGAAAAATGTAGAAGGAAGAAAGAGATGTGGAGAATGTAGAAGAAAGAAAGGAATGTAGAGAGACATTCATTTTGTCAATTTTTTTTGGTCCATCTTCGGCAAGTTCGTCACAGCCTGGAAACACGTCAGGCTCTCTCCACCCCGCCACCTTCTAATCCCACACACTGAGAAGCTCCTGCTGTCCATATCAATTAGCAGCATTTAGCTGGTCACACCACTGCGCTACAGATGACTACATTTCCCACGTCTCAGTGAGGCAGATTGCCTCCCATTATTAATGGCACCGCTGGGGAGGAGATAGTTGCTGAGCGCTACACTGTGAACCTGCAGTTGAATTGCTGCCATCAGAGTGCTGCAGACACCTCCTCCTCTTCTGCAAAAAAGGTCAACTATTCAGATACAGGGGGACATTTTTCTCCCTCCAGTTCCTGCACATTGTTATCATGCATTTTATCAACTGTTTGGCGCAGTCGCCCGGCTGTGAATGTTTCCTACTTAGAGGAAGTGATGTCAGCTGTCGAGCGAGATAAAAAAGTGAGAAAAAACACAACGTGCTACTGCAGAGCTCAAATGCTCTGTGCATATTATATGACCACACACATCCAGCACTTTTGGACATGCACATGCACACACAGACATATATACTTGATAGGCGGGGGGGAGGTTGAGGAGCAGAGCCAAGGGTGACTGATCGATCTTGGCATGGTGTTAATAGTTTCAATGATGGAAGGCATGACTCCTGTTTGTGTGTGCGTGCGCGCGTTCGTGCACGCGTCTCCCAAGCTTTATTGATCATGTGCCAGGGGCGTGGGTTAATGCTCAGCGCTTTCAAGTGCTCAGGGCAGACAGCGGGCAAAGTCACTCCATGAAAAAGAGCCGTCGGCGAGGGATGTGCGCATTTAATCCCTAAATCAAGAGGAAAGGGTTAAATGTTGCGTGTCACCTTCATCTAAAGTGACTCTTTGAGTCTTAGAGCGCTCGGAGCGGTACTGCTGCTGTCTGTCACTGTTAGGAAGCATTTCAATCAAGGAAATATATCACATATAGACATTGTCATTGAATATGAAATTGAATTATATTGTCAACCAAGTTTGTCTGAAGGACCACTTAAGCATACATAAAGACAAACACCATCCCACTTTTACTCTTACTGATAAAATGCTCTAATTGTAATCAAAACATTATAATTATTTTAAATAGTCACATGACTGTTGTTTCATTAGAGAATTAGGAATTAGGAATTTGACAAAGGCCTTGTTTGATTTTTGCATAATTTGTGCAATAACGTTCCATCATTTCTAGAGGTTGCAAGTCTGCAAGAAAAGTAGGTTGTTTAAAATATATCACCCCCCAAAAAAATCTAGTGGAAAAAACAAAAAATGGGTAAATGTGATTTTTTTGTTTTGTTAGCACCAGTGGTGGAAAGTAACTAAGTACATTTACTGCAGTACTCTAGTACATTAAGACTTTACTCACAAAAAACCCCTTATAAATTACACACTGTCGAGGATAAACTAACTAAAATCGGTCGTTCTACTTTTACTTTTAATAGTTTTTAACGCATTTTGTTGCTAATAATTGCGTATTTTTACTGGAGTAAAATTTGGAATGCAAGACTTTTACTCGTAACAAAGCATGGTACTGTTATTTTTACATATGTGCAAGATCTGAGAGCCCAGTCTCATTCCGAAGTCATCGAAATCCGACGCTTGGGCAGTGACTTGCGGCGTCAGAAACCAACGAAAAAAGGCATCCTTTAATGTTAGCATGATATGCAGCCGGTTGCTGTTATAGTTTAACGGCGCCTGGCAGCGTCAGGGGGAAATGCGGCGGGACAAGGACGAAAGTTAAGGTAGTGGAAGTCCGAGTGGGGTGAGCAGGAGAGGTGGTGGATGGGTCCAACAAACAACGACTTTCACCCGAGAGAGCGGTGTTTGTGTCCCATAAGATTCTAAAGCCAAACCCTGTTCTTTTTTCCTAAACCTAACCATGTGCTTTTGTTGTTTAAGGAAAAAACAATGCATGTAACAGGCAGAACTTGACACAGTGTCCCAGAACATCAACAACCAACACACCCAGGGCACCTTGCATGTCGAATGTGGACATGGAAAGTCCATGACCAAGCATGTCAATATGTGACAAGGTCGGAGTGAATCTCCCAGACTTCAATACACGTGTCAGGAGATTTTTTTTCACCTTGGGATGTAATTGCAGTTTTGATTTTGATTATTGGAATGCCATAGAGGGCAGTTGAAATTTGTAAGAATGTCTACAAATATTTCCATTGAAAGGAGTGGACAAAAGGACAAGGTCTTGCAATTAATGCGGGTTGAATCGGGAGAATACAAACTCCAGTTTTTTGTATCCTCCACTTTTCATACAGTTTGAATAAATCACTGAAACCGCACTTTATAATAAACTTTGTATCAAGTTGATTTAAAAAAGTTCCTATTTGACTGTTTCCACCCACTCACACTCAAAGCATCAGTACAGGGGCAGCACAGTGTTTTTGCACCTCTGTGCATGTCCTTGGTTGAAACAAAATGCTGCGTTGTCTTTTTTTTCGGAGTTACACCATAAGTTCAAAATGTAATAAGTCAATAAGTCAAGGCAACACTATGAGAGCTGCTGTCCCTCTACACAAATTTCACAGCTCCCCCTCTATTCTCACTTTCTGTCCCACTCACTGATCGTGACAGGAAATATGGTGATGAATAGATTTGAAGTCTTTCTCCTAAAATATCTGTATAGGTTTCGTGCTGAAGAAATTGTGTAGTGGTTGTTGATGAGGTGTGTGTACCACTAGGTAGACAGGAAGGTTACCAAGGAGGAAGTGGGCATACTCTCCTATGTATTCCAATTGCTTTTTGGCTGATAGGTGCGCATAGGTGGGTGTGGGTATACCCAATATACCCTCCAGTACACCACTGATCACAGTCATGCCAATGTCCTCAATTGCCAAGCAGTTTAAAATGCCAGAGGTGCTCTGGACAGTGATTTCTGTGAGCCAGAAATTCCAAACACCTGCTCAAGTATTTTTTTGGGTCACTGGCGTTGATCAATAACTCCAACGATGATATGTTATGGTCATTTTGTGTTATGGGCCAGAATAAATCCCACTTATTGCCCCTTTAAACGGAGTCAGTGAGGGGAGTTTAGTGCGGGACATCGATACAAGCGATGGTCGCTGCATTCCAATTCCACCCAGGGATTTATCATTCCAAAGACTCGCATGGCACAAGTGGCATTCTCAGGCCTCAGGGTGTGAAGCAAACCAAACTTCATCTACTTTTTTCTTCCTTTTTTTTTTTGGGATGTGTGGGGGGGTGTTAATAACCCGCTGATTCAAGCAGCATGATTGCTGGCAGCATACACCTCCACTTAAGTTAACGGCCCTCATAAAATTAACAGTGGCAATAAAACACATACCGCGAAAGTATGTTTCTAATGACACCTGGAGCACCGCAGGTCATTTATGTAGGAAATTATACACTAAAATATTATTGAAGCCAACAACTGCACAGGATCAGGTAGCAGGATGGTGGGAGGAGGGCTCAGTTTGAGGCAAAGGCAGCAGCACCCCCCAGAAGTTTTTCATAGGGGTGTCTACATGGGGCCAATGAATGTTCTGGGGTGGCACACCGAAACCAAAAAGCATAACTAAAATTAAGGAATTTGCTTATGCTGAGAACTAAGTCAAGATAGAGAAAAGTTGCAGTTAGATATACTTTGGTTTCTTATTTCACAGTCAATACAACTAATTATCTGATGTACAAAGACTAATACCAGTATAGTTAACCTTAATCTTGTTATGTAGCCTTTCTGTTCACGCAGGTCATGAGTCTAGTGATTGTACGAGACAAAACATTTACTTGAAACAAGCATTTTCAACCCATAGAACCCATTTTCATTTATATATATTTTAAAAGGAGAAGTCTAGTTTTTTGCACTTTGAGCCCCATTTCTGGGTTGTTTATGATGACATAGAGTGGCTAAGACCAAAATTTTGACGATTACACCTTTTCGGAGACTTTGGCTTTCCCCTGCCTGGCTTAACACTGCTGCCTATGGCCATGTGTGAACCTGTCCAAAAACCACCCTCAACGTTAGTTTTCAAAGCCATGAAACTCACCGAGTGGTCAGTGGTGTTCGTTGATGTTCTGACATAAAAATCGTAGCAAACTGTGGTTTCCGTGATGATTTATTTAACATTTTGTCTAATCCATTGACTTTCTATGGGAAGCCTCATTGTCCGTTAGTAGTAATCCGCCACCGGAAACAAAAAGGGGGTTGTTTACGACAAGGTTGCAGTCATTCTAGTCTTTTAGCTCAGCGAAAGTGCCAGCTCGACAGTGCTGTGTGCGCTCCTGGAGGAAGAACGAGAACAAACGAAAAAGTTTTGTAATAAGTTTACAACTGCCCAATGGATTACTCACTTGTAAACAACCTTCGCAGTACGATGCCTTTGAACACAACGCCAAACTTCTTCTGCTTCTTCTCTGTGTCCCATTACATTGCAATGGTTTCCTGCTGGTTGCCGACACCCACATAAAGGAGCATTATCGCCATCAAGTGGGCTGGAGTGGATAACGCTTCAGGGTCAAACGATTGATGAAGCGGAAGTCTATACACGGGTGTGAGGCAGCTGAAAAAATAGTTCCACAATCGAGATGACTCGCGAAAACACAGATGGAGACCACAGTTTGCTACGATTTTTATGTCAGAACATCAACGAACACCACTGACCACTCGGTGAGTTTCATGGCTTTGAAAACGAATGTTTAGGGTGATTTTAGGACAGGTTCACACATGGCCATAGGCAGCAGTGTTAAGCCAGGCAGGGGGAAGACAAATTCTCCGAAAATGAGCAATCGTCAAAATTCTGGTTCATCAAATCATAAACAACCCAGAAATGGGGCTCAATATTTAGCCTTCTTCCTGACAAGCTATTTTGTAATGATTGGTACCAATGGATGCTTCAAGTTATCCAGTTTCACGAGATAATGCCACCTTCACGTTAGCTTAAAAAAAGACCACACCACAGCCTCTTCAAGACAAGGTGTCAGCCTCCAATTATTTTCATCGTGAAGGCTAGTGGGAGGGGCCAGCAATGGTATCAGTGGCCCCCTTCGCCCCCCATTGTGGACACCTCTGGACAAAGGAGCAAAATTGGGAGTGAAATTTCTACAAGCACAACAATAAGCAAGTTTTGTTATACTGTATATTTTCTCTAAAAATGTCTCTTGTACTGAGTATATAAGAAGGATTTCTTCAAATATGAATCAGACCATCCCTGTGGCCATTTTGATGCAACAATTGACACTTGTGTATTCCATAGTGCTTTCTGAAGATAGCAGAGGTTGTAAATTGTATCTATAGGCTACCTCGACAGTCAGAAAAAGCCATTACTCAGTGAAGAAGTCTCAATATGTTTCAGGAAACCCAGGAGGAACATGGAAATTGAAAAATCATCTGCGCTGTGCTGCAATGTGGAGTAAATGATCCTATGCTTTGGTGAGAGGGGGAAAAAAAATCTTATCTGTTGCTCCTCGTCTTGCGTGAGTCATTAAATCCCTCGGCCTGGAGGAACATATGTTTAGGCGGAAAGTTATTTTTAAATCTTCAGTAACGCACAGTACAGTGGTATCCATCACTGAATCCGACCGTTTCATGTCTCATATAGCTCGTTATTTCTCCATATGTAAGTCTCTTTCAACCCTGCCTGTTTTCAGTGCCAATTTCTTGGACAATCTTTAATATTCTCAGCAGCTGGGAGATAATAATGGGTCAGACTAATTGCTGGAGAGTAAACTATGCATCCAAAGTGTGAATTTATCACAACGCCGCGCTGACGTTCTCTGGAGAGGCTACACATTACATCTCAAAGTCTGAGTACGTGGTCAGCAGGGATAGCATGTGACTCAAACTGTTCTACTCTTCTTTTGAGATCACAGAACACACCATGTGACATTATGACTCACTTGTTGTGGGCCTTGAGGAAACCAAAAGGCCTTTTTATATTAACCTAATTTCTTCTCATACAAGCTGTCTATGGGACCTAATATATAATCTGATGATGAGTCATGTATGAGTCCGAGTATTACTCGGGCAGTGACTTGCCATCCCCATCCTGTTGTACATTTATCAATTTGTGAGCTATTTTTGGTTCATTGTGGCCAATTCAGCAGAGGTTAAACTGTGTCACAGCTCTGTCACTGTGGAAAACAAGAGCCTATAACCATGCTAGCAGCTCTGTGGGGCACACTTGTACTTTGGGCTAAATGCTAATATCAGCATGCTGACATATTCACAATGTCAATGCTACTGTAGCTTGTTGAGGTTTAGCAGTTCTCAGTCATGTTACCATCTTAGTTTAATGTTGCATGCTAAAATTTGCCAGTTAGCGCTAACAAACTGCTAACGTAGCTAAAAAAAAGGAAAGAAATAATGCAATATTCAAGTCTGTTTAAGCCAAGCATTGGCTTCATTCCATAGCCTCACAATGCTTGATAATGCTCCACAGGTTCATCTTCCAGGTACTGGCGGCATCTATTGTTTTTTCAACCCACTTCATTGAAACCACGCTCACTTCCTCATGACAAACTGAAGATGTCAAGGCCTGATGATTGGCTGCCAGCTTGAGTTCGTTGGTGGCTTTGAACACCACCCTTGTCAAAAAACACTGAGGAACTCTGTGTTTATCTGATTTTTCTAACAGACGCTGGCTGAATTTGAGTTGCTATAGCCGTGCTAATTCAATTTTGCTGATTTACAACCAGCTCTATCATGGCAGTGCAGGCTGTGTGTGCAGATGAACGTTATTTGGCTTCACTTCCAGCAGCACTCAGAGCTCTTCGCTTATCCACTGATGGAAGTCCACCGGACCTTCCTTAGCAAGGTCTGACTTCCACCTATGCCACCAACACCCAGAGGCCCCACTGATTTGCTGGCAGAGGTTTGCCATACGTTTTCCTGCATGTGCTGCTCACACTAAGATGACACAGAGCTGGTTGAAACTGGCAAAGCTTCTCTTTAACTACCCATATCACTACCTTCCAAGTTATTGTAGGTGTTATGTTTTGCAGAGGTGGACCCTCAGTGGCTGGAACGCCCCCCCTTCTCCCCCTGGGTCAACAAACTTCCCGACTTTGTAGTGTCCAAGCGGCTGGGTGTGAGGTGGAGGGACATCCATGACTGCAGTTTCTTTGAATGGAACTGGCTGGCAGGAGTCTTTCAGCCAGTTATTGGGCCTTAACATCTTGCAGCCTACTTTCGTCATATGGAAGTGGGTATGGTTTTGTTTAAAGTGAGCTGGAAAAGTGAAAGATGCATTCTTGCATGTTGCTGCATTAATACAAACAGTGCTGCCAGTTGTTTTCTATAGACTGATATCATTTTGTAGCAATTGATGACCATTGTAAACTTGTACTGGTCTCTTGTGGGCAGCTGAAACAAGCAGTAAACACAACTGACATATTATTACGTGTCAAGCTGACATGGCAAACTTGTTACCAACATTAGCATTCATTTCAAGTATTTTTTTTGGCCACCAGGCAAATGTAGCCGAAGCCCAATATTTAGTCTCCTCTTAGGTCTGATTTGCCCTCCACCAACACCTGAAGAACAAAAATATCTGGCTTTCTGGGGCGTCGGTGGCTTAGTGGTAGAGCAGGCGCCCCATGTACAAGGCTGTTGCCTTAGCAGCCCGGGTTCGACTCCAGCCTGTGGCCCTTTGCTGCATGTCCTTCCCTCTCTCTCTCCCCCCTTCACGCTTAGGCTGTCCTATCCATTAAAGGCTAAAACGCCCAAAATATATCTTTAAAAAAGAAAATATCTGGCTTTCTAGCTACTAAATGCTCCAGTTAGTTTTTAGAGCTTTTTGTAAGTAATGCAGTAAGTCATGAAAGTCATGTTATCCATTGTAATTTAAAAGTATTGATTATAATGGGTTAAAAAAATTGCTGTCAGTGGGATTGCCACATTTGGTTTGTGAAAAACCGTGACATTGACGATTGTTTTCCTTCAACAACAAACGCACGTGGTTAGGTCTCGCCGCCTTAACTTTCATTTTTGTCCCGCTGCGTTTCTCCAGGCCCCATTAAACAATTAGTGCAATGGGCAGCGTATCATGCCAACGTTAAAGGATGCCTTTTTTTCGTTGGTTTCTGACACTGCGGATTTCGACGACTTCAAAGCTGTCTCCTCTGACCAGTTATGGACACAAGCTTAACTAACTACACCTGACCATTTACTGAAGTCATAAGAAAAGTTATTAATGTACGTGTAATGTGAGTATGCTGGGTTTATACCATGTCCATGACAAAAATAGGAGCGCATAATCTTCATTCAGTCTTGCCCAGTCAGATGAACAGACATTACATCAGCGGCAGAAAAATAACGACGTTGGAAAAAATTACAGAAAACTACAAATCGTTTTTGTCAAGTCGTTACAGAATGACTTGTCAAATCCGGTCAGGGGTTTTCAAAATAAAATAATCTCTGCACTGCAGTGTGTCAGTTATGAAGTGTAAAGCTCCCACAGTAATGCAGGGAATACAGTAGCCTACTAACTGCACAAACTAATGTGAAATGACTGAATAGCCTACCTAAGACGGCGACAGCCTGTGCAGCAGTTGCTAGGTGATAAGGTAAGCTTTCGTAATTCTTCTGCCAATAAAAAAGAAGTGTCTGCAAATGACCAATCGTCGCTGTGTTCTACTAATTTTTACCTGTTTACAGACACAGGATTGGATGCCTAAACATATGGAGAAAAGTCGGAGAATCTGGTTTTACTGGGACTCTGACCCTCTAAATCAGAAGCACATTTTCACCAAAAAAATAGACAATTTGTGTCCTGGGAAAGAGTAGTAATTTCTTGGGGTAGTCGCTCAAAAAAGACGACAATCCCAGGAAAACAGAACGTGTGGCAACCCTAGCTGTCAATGACAATGTTGACAAAGCTCGCACTGCTAGCTGCCTTAGACAATGGAGGAAGCACAAAGCAGGTCAGCTCTATAGACACTATAGACTCTATAAAACACCTATGAATCATTATTTCTTTGCACAGTCGCTGACAGGCACAGTGTCACCTGAATGTGATTTTCACATCTATTAAAAGGTGATTGTGGGAGAAAAAAAAAAAAAAAAAAACACAGAGCAGAAATTAATTTCATTCTGTTGAGAGCACTATGAGATGAATTTCACACTTAGAGTTTTGACAAATAAAAAAGCGGGGAATTACTGTAAATGGTTAATTGGTAGTCTTAGTCAAGGGACTACTTTTTTAGTGACACGTAAAAAAGGGTTGTAGGAGGCTGGAGCTGATCCCAGCAGATTTAAGCTTCAAATCAATCTAACCAGTTTTTGGACTTCGCCTGGAAACTAGAGCACACACACACACACACACACACACACACACACACACACACACACACACACACACACACGAGAACACGCCCCTTTTCACGCTTTCAGGTTGCAGTATAACCACTAAATTACTGCCCTGATAAAATGAACATGATCACATGCACAGTGTCTGCAAAGCATCCTCCATTTTAGACTGCAGTTTGCTGACTGACAGCAAGAGGGCATTGAAAGCTCGTGACACAAGCAGGAGAGAATCTGCCTCTCTCAGGGATGGTTATGTCATTCTCTCTCTCTCCCTTCCTTTCTCTCTGTGTCTGCGTTCAGCCACAGGAAGCTGAATTCTGTATATTTAGAGGGAGAAACAATGGCCTGATCTCTCTGGTGTTTATGCTGGTGTCCCATTTTCTGCCCAACCACTCTTGTAGTCGTCCTCCTACACACTGTAACGCGACGCTCGCGCCATTGTCATTGAAATCGGCGTGTAAAAAGCCTGTCGCACTGTAAACAGTGGGGTTTAAAAACGAACTTGGCAACCTCCACCTGGCGAACGTGTGCGAGAACTGCTGATGGTGGCAATCGCTGGCAGGTTGATGTTGAAGAACACTTTGAGATATAACAACTCCCCCTGCATGTCATTGACTGCGTCTAAGTGATGCTCTGGTTGTCTGACTACACAGCCTTCAAAGTCCCCGCTTTTCAAGTTGATGACTCAGGATGGGTGTTGGTTTATAATGAGAGGAAGTTGGTGGAAGAATCACTGTCTGCCCTGTGCTCCTGCCTTTGCTCAAAATATATACGGAGAAACTTTATTTTCATAGTGTCTCCCTTGTTCTCGTTTCTTTATTTAGCATTCATGAATAATTTTCATTTTATAAATATGCGTTATTGGCTGTAGCTCAACTGAAACCAAGAGGATGTCAGCTGTTTTAAATCTTATTTTAGAACACCGTCCAAGTCAATAAATGCAGATTTAAATGCATCTTGATGGAGGAACATAGCGTACTTAACTTTCTGGGAATGTCAGGGTATCATATAAGAAAGAAAATATGAGATTATTGTGCGGATGTTCCATTTTGGTTTGTAAAAAAATGCAGCAGCAATCGAGGAGGAAAAAGCAGCAGTATTGATTGTGGTGGGTAAAGTCAAGATCAGACACTTTATTGTTGTTGTTGTTGAAAATCAGGAGTACAAAACTGCAGAATCTCAATCTATTGATTGCATGGCGGAGTGCAGCTATACATCACTATAGGTGCAAGGCTATTTCATCCTCTTGATTAAGACCCCTAGGGGTGAGCATTTAAAGAGTGGAATTGTAATCACTCTGCTTTTGAAGGAGAGGGTTATTTATATCTTCTTCTCTTCTTGGGGTTGTGATGCCCTCCATGCCTGTGTGTCTTGATTGGACAATGGATATTTGTCCAGATGCAGGACTACAATGGTCCTCATCAGGATGAATACTGTAATGATATACATCTGCCAATATTAACCCCGTCTCTTAGAAATTACCTTCGTATGTCACTGAATTGCTTTCATAATTATCTTGTGGTGGACAATGTAATGGCGACCTTGATTATGTTCACAGAGGTTTCTTTGATTGAACAATACATGTATGTACTGTACAATTCCAGATTCCACGCACTTTTATTTTTCGTTAAATGAAAATAAAAAAGGTAATGATAAAAGCAGTGCTGTAGTCCATGGGCAGATTATGAGGCAATGGGCCCCTGAGCACAGATATTCAAAAGGCCCCACTGCCTCACATATAGGAACAAGACACACAGACTTTGTGGTGGTTTTGCCTCTTTTTTTTTTTGTTTTCTGTTTTTTTGTACTCTACTCCTTGTGTTTTCTTGTCTCTTTGTAGTCATTTGGTCTCTCTCTTTAGTTGTTTTGTGTCATGTTGTGCTTACTCTATTACTCATTGAGGTATTTGTCATTATTTTGTGCCTCTTTGCAGTCTTTTTCTGTCTCTGTTGTTATTTTGTGCCTCTTTGCAGTCTTTTTCTGTCTCTGTTATTTTGTGCCTCTTTGCAGTCTTTTTCTGTCTCTGTTATTTTGTGCCTCTTTGCAGTCATTTTCTGTCTTTGTTGTTATTTTGTGCCTCCTTGTAATATTTGTTTGTGTCTTTGTAGTTTTTTGTGTGCCTTTGTAGTCATTTTATGACTCTTTAAGGTAACTGTGTCCGTCTTTGTAGCCCTTTTGTGTATTTCACAGTTGTGCTGTGCCTATTTATAGTCTTTTTGTGTGTATTTTATGCCTTTGTAGTTACTTTGTGTCTCTGTAGTCATTTTATGACTCTTTGAGGTAACTTTGTGTGTGCCTGTGGTTATTTTGTGCCTCTTTGCAGTCTTTTTCTGTCTCTGTTATTTTGTGCCTCTTTGCAGTCATTTTCTGTCTTTGTTGTTATTTTGTGCCTCCTTGTAATATTTGTTTGTGTCTTTGTAGTTTTTTGTGTGCCTTTGTAGTCATTTTATGACTCTTTAAGGTAACTGTGTCCGTCTTTGTAGCCCTTTTGTGTATTTCACAGTTGTGCTGTGCCTATTTATAGTCTTTTTGTGTGTATTTTATGCCTTTGTAGTTACTTTGTGTCTCTGTAGTCATTTTATGACTCTTTGAGGTAACTTTGTGTGTGCCTGTGGTTATTTTGTGCCTCTTTGCAGTCTTTTTCTGTCTTCGTTGTTATTTTTGTTAGACTTTGTAGTTATTTTGTGCCTCTTTGTAATAAATGTGTGTGTCTTTGTAGTTACTTTGTGTGCCTTTGTAGTCATTTTCTGACTCTTTGAGGTAATGTTGTGCGTCTCTGTAGCCCTTTTGTGTGTCTTACACTTATGCTGTTCCTCTTTGTAGTCTTTTTGTGTGTCTTAGGTTTTTTTTATATCTTTGTAGTTATTTTGTGTATCTTTGTATGTCTTTGTAGTTATTGTGTGCCTCTTTGTAATAATTTTGTGTGTCTTTGAAGTTATTTTGAGCCTCTTTGTAATAATTCTGTGTGTCTTTGAAGTTATTTTGAGCCTCTTTGTAATAATTTTGTGTGTCATTGTAGCGCTTTTGTGTGTCGTGTAGGTATGCTGTGTCTTTTTGTAATCCTTTTGTGTGTCTTTGTAGTATTTTTGAGTGCCTGTAAGTTATTTTGTGTCTTTGTAGTCATTTTGTGCCTCTCTGTAGTATTTTGTGTCTTTGTAGTTGTTCTGTGTGTCTTTGTGGCTGTTTTGTGTCTCTTTGAGGTCAATTTGTGTCTCTGTGGTAATTTTGTATGTGGTCTTTTTGTACGTCTTTGTGCTGGTTTTGTGTCTCCTTGAGGTAATTTCTAATCTTTTTGCTCTTTTTGTGTCTCTTCGCAGTTCCCTTGCATCTCTTTGTAATCATTTTGAACCTTGCTGGTCAGGATGTGTTAATTAAGAGACATTTTGCTGGTGATCAGAGGGGCCCCTGACATTTTGGACTCCTTGCCTGTGGGTAGGCCAACAGTAGACCTATTCAGTGATCCATTCAAAGTCACTGTGAGTGGATAGTGTATTGCAGGATTGTCTATTTTGGCAAACAAAATAAATGAAATCAGTTGTCAGTGAAGATTTTAGTGATATATTACGCACCAACATTCTTTGGGACTTGACAGATTTGTTAATTAGCAACATTTCCTCATTTAGATAATAAATAAACTTCAAAAGTATTTGCTGTTACAAATTAGTGAATTATATAAATGTAATTTCTAGGAGACAGGGCTGCCAAAATACATTTTTAACACTGTGTTTATAGCAATGTTGTATTTAATATAACTTTTGCATCAGTGTGATGAAGTACCTTGATTTGTAAGGCTGGAGGAGCTAATCAATGCCGGACTTAGCACTTTCGGTGCCCTAGGCAAGCAACCCCCGGCGAATTATACAGTGGTTTGTCCTGAATACATGTACATGCTCATATTTTAGATACTGCTTAAATTTAAAAGAGACCTCTATATGGCTGCAACAGGTTCATGAATTGCCATGACAAAAATAAATTTGATTAACAGGTAGGCAGAGCTCCGGTCACCACCTTTTTAGGAGGGGAACTGATGAATGCCTCTGCTATTCTTCATACCCAACGCCCTTGAACAAGAGCCTGGCTATATTAGTCAGTTTAGTCACATTAGATGAATACGCACAAAAAGGAGACTTTGAAAAACAAGCTGATGAGATGGAATACAAATTCTGACAAAGAGGCTGCCCTGATGAATGGAACAGAGCAGCGAGACTCACTCAAATGACCCTGATGAGTGTTTCTAAAAGGGCAAAACATCCCCCAGACAATGGTCCCAGATGTTTGCAGCAATACTCGGAAAGGCTGAAGCAACAGACTTAAAACACTGTCACATTTTCACTTTAAATCCGCTGCTGATTAATGAGTGCAAAGACTCCCTAAAGGAGGTGTACAAATGTCCTTCTAATCTGAGATTCATTTGATTTCTTTAAAAAACACAGAGACATTATTTGACAAACCTCCTCCAGGCAACTATCAATGTGGCTCCTGCGCACAGGGCTATTCGGGGTTCTAAGTGTGGCACTTATATCTACCCAATAACTAATAAAATTGTGAAAATAAGCAGAGATGTTCCTTTCTCCCTCCAGCATGCCATTTATTTGATCCCATTCAGTCTTCAGAAGATACTGAGATCATAAAAACACCCGTCAGAACAAATGTAGTGTACCGTGGTCACTGTACATTTAATGAGGCTGGGGAGTTGACGTTGCTGTTTCTTGTAACTTAGCTAGCTGCTTCTAATGGGGCACAGCTTTATAGAAAACTTTGCTTGTCACTACATACGGCTACTAAATCAACTAAAACAACCTGTAGCACACATTAGTTTCATTCAACACTAGAACCACCAACAGGTAAAATTAAACTTACGTTGTTTTGGCGATTGTATGTAACTTTGTTTAAATAAAATATATAATATAATATTCAAGTAAAACTGTCAAGATAGAGCCGCATTTAAACAAACAAGCAAACAAACAAACAAAAGGCTATTTATGTCTTTAAGCACAATTGGGTAAAAATTAAGAGAATGCCACGAAATTTTTGCTCTATTCATTTTGTGTGTTTGGATAAACATTTTTTGTTGCTATGGCAATGCCGTTTGTCCAGTAGTGTGCGCAACAGAGTGACGTCAAAAGTCCAAGGTCTGTTTATATATCAATCTATGTCTTGTACCTTGATAATCACTGCGTTCTAATGTAATGGTGTTTTTTTAACTTATCATTGCGACGTAAATGTTGTTTACACAGTGTAATGGCGGTAGAATAATGACACCATCTGCGTTTAGATTGGTTCTCTACAAGCCTCGCTTTCAGTATTCAGTTCTGTTTGACACCAGGTACAATGTCCTGGGGAATGTGGTGGTCTTTAAGTAGAAGAAAACAGTCATATTTCGGAAGCTAATGGTCTTGCCATGCAAGGGCCACCGGATTTTGAAGGACCCTACCTGGCTACCTTACTGAAAGGTGCCATGAATGTGAAGGGACAGACAGAGTTTAACCATTGACAGAAGAAAATGATGGCATTGTATGTTTCTGCAAACCTCAGATACGTTACATTTGTACGTTTCATACAGATCATCCGAATGTTTCTAGATCTGGAGGTGATGGGGATGATGGATGGCGTGCCACCTGGCACGATGCCTGCCACGCTGCAGATCACTGCTGACCACTCATTGCTGTTTTTCCACCAGGGATACTGCCATGAAAAGCATCTATTCTTGACCAAGACATTGCTATGTTCCCTGCCATGATAGCCGGGTATTTCAAGCACAAATGTCATCTTTTCCTAACCATAACCCAGTGGTGTTTGTGCCTAAACATAACCATGCATTATCGATGAGTGAGTTGAAATATAATCAATAGTTATTTTGATAATGGATTCATTGTTTCAGTGGATGTCTGGTTCCAGCATCTCAGATTTAGATCTCTTTCCAAGTAGTGATTCCTTTAACTGCTGGTTGGACAAAACAAGACCTTTGAGTGCATCAACTGAGGCTTTGGTGAACTATAAATATCTATGCACGCAATTATGTACGTATGAAATGCTATCTATGTGGTCAGTAGTTGTTTACGACTGCAGCACATAAAATTGGATCCTTTTGTTTTTTTCTTTTCATTATCTCATTTGTTTTTCCTGCACGTTCAGAAACTAGATCAGCGACACGCTAAATCAAACTCTAACCTTTCTTGATGGAAACTTTATCAAAATAAAATCACCACAAATTGCATGTGCTGGAATCATTTAGACTCGGGGGTGACGGCGGCGGATGTAAAACTCGTAAAACAGAACCGATTAATTACGGCTGATTAAAACGTCTGAAGATTAAAACATTAAAATAAATTGGCGGCATGAGATAGTACTGTTAAACTCGCCCTGCGGAGGTCTCACTGTAAACAAACAGGCTTTTATTTACATTTGACATTTGTCACTGAAAAGCTCCTTTTGTCCTCAAGGCCTTAGAAACATGACAACATATTTGCGCTCTCTCTTTCTGACACATTTCAGTCCAGAGCTGCTGTTCTTCAGACTACTGTGCAGAGAAAAAGCCCTGCACTGCCTCTTCCTAAAAGCCTCTTCTCGCTTTAACAATGGGTGTGAGCTCTTGCACCGGGTCAGCTTTTCTATTACCCTATTGTTGGTTTTATGTGGACTTTGTTTGGGATTTTCTGGATTGGGTTTAACCATTTGAAACCGTTGTGCAAAGTAGTTCAGAGTTTGCTCTTATGTAAAATACTTTCTCAAAACTTGGTCTTGAAATAAGACTAGAAATAACATTGTTTCCCTTGAAGTATGAGCTTTGAAGTACCATCATAGGAGGGATACAAATAATGGACAGGAAGTGAACACACTCCACAGCTGAGTAGCATCATGTCTACAGTGCATTAGACAAGATTTTATCCATGGATATATCATCTTCATTTGCAAAATTCATTAAATAGTGCCACAAAAGAAATAAAAGTAATTCCACAGAATATACTGGTTGGTAAAACATCTGCCTGCTGTGGGCAGTATCCTGATGTCATATGCAAGGTTTCTAAGGTTACCGTAGGGTGAAATCATGTGAAGAAAACACAATCTCAATTGACTGTACCTATCAGCACACACGAGCGCTCCAATTACAGCAGGATGTCGCTTCCTGCGGAAATGTTTGACCCTTCCTTCCAAAACCTGACAGCGCTCAGTCACTCACTGCTTACGGGGCCTAATGATGCACACCTGTTTTCATTATCACTGAATAAGCAGATGACCTGCCCCAACATTACAGGCAGAAAAACATCATACATCAACACAGATTAGGAGAATTTAAACGCGCTTGTGTTCAGTTAAGGGTGTGACCTGGGTAGAAATGGACAGATTAGCTGAAACACTGAAGTAAAACGAGTGATTTAAGTCAATGCTGGGAAACAGCAGAGGTGGAAGAAGTTATCACTGTATGGTAAAGTACTAATACCACACAGTGTAAAAATACTCTACTCCAAGTAACAGCCCTTAGTTAAGTAAAAGTATTGGAAGTATTATTAGTAAAGTTTACTTAAAGAATCAGAGGTAAAGTATCCATTCTGCAGAACAGTAACAGCTACCTCCATTTGTTTGGTAGCACCCTTTGGTGGCAGTGATAATTATGACAAAAGCAAAGGAAAAAGTCAGGTGACGTAGTATAAAGAGTGACAAAGTCCATGTACGGAGGAGACTCTGGTGGATGGATGGGTCAAACAAACACAGGACTTTCTGCTGTTGTCTCGTGTTAAAGTACAAGTCAACATGAGTTATTTTTACTTGCGTACATAAGTTAACTTAGATAATCTACTTAAATAATATTTGTAAGTTGACAAAAAAAAAAAAATTGAAAACAAGTGGTTTTGGTGCCTACACCTAAGCACACAGAAACATTTCACAAAATAAAGAGTAACTAGATTTTTGGCTTACAGTGCCGATACCTTGGAAATGAAAAAAGAAATTGCTTCTAGAACATGAATAAGTATCAACATGGGCAGGGCTGGAAGAGGGTGGGAGGTGGGGGTATGCTTGAGGACGAAAGCTACCACCATTTATGTCACCTTTGGAATTTAAATACTTTGCACCAAAATGTCTAGATTCGGACCTGAATTTATCAACAACACCACTAAATACCCATTTTATTGGGTTTCAGCTTTAAAAAAATGGTTTGGGGGTTCAGTAGCTCTTTAACCACGTGTTTAAAACTACAACCGTTTCATAACGTTAAATAGTAGTTACTGGATGTAACTCCGCTTCTATGAGTGCGCGCACCTGTCACTAGTGGTTTTAGGAATCATTGGCAAAGGACCTGTTGTTTAGGTTGGTTATCCAAGATGTTTTTAATATCACTAGTGCATTAATGTGTATGTTCCTTTTTACTGCTGTACAGTAGATGGTAAGGTTAAGCTATTAAGCAATCGTCATATGCTTGTGCATTTTCCAGCTGATCCAGTTGGGTTTTTAAAGGGTTTATTTAGGTTATGCTGTCTGAGAATTTTATCAACCCATTAAGGTACATTTAATTATTCAGTTTATTAGAAATATTCTAAGTCAAAATGTGGTTATCACTGGACAAGAAGGACAAAGAATTGGAAACTGAGAAGTGACTAAAGCTGCCAGACTAATGCAGAAGTATAAAGTTGCACATAAAGGAGCTCACTTACCTTGAATTTGTACTCAAGTATAATAGTTGAGTAAATGTACATAGTTAAATTAAAATACTGGAAAACATGGGGGGTAAAAAGTCACCTTTACAGACGTATTTAGCCGATAAATAGGCTAGTTGCTGGTCTCAAAATCACCTGTGTTTTGTACATGGATGTATAATTGCAGTTCCCAGAAGGCTCTTGTGATGCTGAGACATTAACCGCTAGCTGTCAATTAAAGCTGCTATGAATAGAATTGAAAAATTTCTGACTCTGGCGCCCCCCAGTGGCAGCATTAAAAAAGACACTATAGAATAATTTTAAATGTGCTGATTTCACGGAAGAATCATACACAGAGTGACTTTAATTCCCACAAACTGCTTTTAAAAACCATAATATTCTATCATCATAATATTTATTTTCTTTAAATAGCAACTCCATTAGCATCATGCAGAATTACTCTTCCTGTGGTCAACATAGCACACATTCAGAGCCAAGCTTGGCTTAACACATCCAGGACATGAAATCTGCACTGACTGTGTGTTTAATGATGAGCGTGCATTTTAGTCAAAATGTTTCTTTAAACATGCAGGTGTTTGCACTGACACGGTTACACACACTGCCAAGAACAATTTACACATGCAATATGTATGAATACATGAGGAGGCTGCATATGCTAATGCATTTCTGTGTGTGTACATGGTGGGGGTTTTGCAGATGTGTTCACTGCATGCATTTGTATGCATGTGGTGTATATATGGCGGTACTGAATTTGTGTTTATTTTAATCATATGTTGATGAAGGGCATCACGGTGATCCTCAGCTGTGAGGTGCTGACTTGAACATTATGTACAGATTTATAGGTATCACAGAGCTAGTCATACATTATCTATAGTGAGCAGTGTGCAGTCTCAAGGCATACTGCTGGGGTGGAACACAGTACAGGCTATGACTTGGCACACCGCCTCTGTGACTCCTGCTGGGGCCCTGAGCTGTCTCAGTCGCCCGTCACTCCGCTGTATGTGTGTGTATCTGTGCGATTGTACCGCCGAAAAAGAGATACAGTGAGTTGTGCACGCATGCACGAGCGTGTGTGTCACCGTGCCCGAAGCGGAGCAGAATATGGCTCACAGGAGAGCTGTCACAGGAGGGGAGGAAGCCACGGCCACTCACCCTCCTTCCTCTTGCAAAGGACACATACACACACAAGCACAGAGATGGCGGGGCTGCAAGGCCTGCCCACGTGTTTTCTGTCACCTCATTCATTCATTTTCCATCCGTCTGATTTATACCACATGGGGTTTAGAAGACCAGGGCACAGCGGGATTTAAAAGGCAGTGCTGTAATGTTCTGACAGACTTTTTAGCTCTTCCTTTCCTGACCCCGCCTTCTTTTTTGTGACAGCTCAATGCAAGCAGTGCTGGACCTAGGACATTCAGCACCCATGGCAAGCCCCCAGCCCCCTCTGGAATAAAACTAAAAATCATTTAGATTTATTACAAACAAGAATTAAAGCAAATTGGATATCAACACCAATAAAGAACTGAGCTCACAAACAATAATTTTGCCATTTAATTTTCTCTTCCTTTAATGCTCTGTACATACACCCCACTGCACCATACCCATTAGTGCTCTAGCACTAGATCTTAGGGCCCTGACATGTCAAGTTGATGGTCAGCCATTGGTCAATGCTGGGCCGTAAGCATCTGTCATCCTAGTTTTTGCAATGTGTCCCACACTACTGACATTTGTCGGCCCTTGTCAGCTTTTTTCAGTCGATTCAGCATGCTGAAATTGCGCTGGAGTCCGTGGAGCCCATCAGTGACGGAAATCACTCTGATTGGCAGCTCAACTCAGCGCACAAGCAGAGAAACAGAAGTGAGGAACGTAAACAAAATGGCCCAAGTAAAGAAGGCACAAGTTGTATAATTGTTTGCCAAGTAAGTATCCTCTGTTCTTTCAACATCAGTTTGTGTTGTTACTGTGCTAACTTGCTAACTAGCATCATGAATCCACCCTCTTGGTCGTGCACTTTCCCTTTTTGAAAGATTCCTACATACTTCAACTGCCTGCTGGTATGGAGAGTTATTTCCTCTCATGCATGCTGGCTGTTTGATGTAGTATTTGTGTTGTGTTCAGTGCCACTTTTTGTCCAAGACACTCGAGGTTAGGTGACATAACAGTTGGCCTTCCTCGCCACTCGTTCTTTGATGTCGGTTTGGTGTGTCTGAACCTTTTGGATAATTTTTTTCCTGTCATGTTCAATTTATTTTTTTTCCCATTAAAAAAAATAAATAAAGATTCTTTCTTTGGGGGGTGTGGGATTAGGACCCCATGCCTTTGGGTGGCACCCTATGTTGCCTAAAGGAAGATCTGTCACTGAATACAAGCAAAAACTTCTTGATCCTTGCTTTTTACAACACAGCTTATTCTGACCTTATTTCTCTTCTACTATCATGTCATTTAGCTCTACACACAAATCCTCACGTACTGATCTGCTCACATACTCCCTGCTATCTCCTTCATATTTTCCACCTTCTGATTGGGGCAAAAAATGAGCCACATGAGGCCTTAAAAGACCAAGACGCAGCAAGAATCAAAAGCACTGCCCTGACAGAGATTTTAAACACCTCTCATGTGAAGCACTCACTATATTTTTTCCCTTTTATCCCCTCTGAATCACTCTGCACGTTGTCATAATCAATGACATTAGCCTAATCAAACGGCGTCGTGCTGCAGATGTGACAGTTTACGACTGCTGGATAAACTAACTCCTCAGCTCCGAAATGCCACTGCACGGCAACTTCAAAAGATAGCAGCTTTTGAAGTGGCATGAAGGGTTGGTAAGCTGTTGCTAGCACTGACAAGCAAAGGATTTGTGAGTTGCAATCCAAAGAAGAGCAGACACGAGGAGGAGGGTAACTTCTTGATTGCTTGAGTGGCATTTTTTTCCCAGTGGGTCGTCTGACCCCGGGAAAATATACACTGAAAAAAAGAAGTGAGATATTATAGGAGAGTTCAGTCGGGTCCTCAGCAGAGGACTGACACTCCGTCTGGGTGATGTCAAGAGATAAAAACTGCAAGCTGCCCTGTTGGTGATGAATAGAGGACCAGATCTGTAGAATCACACAATGCCGCTCTGAGCTTTGCGCTGAAATAAGCTTCATATCATCGTGTTCTGAACCAGATCTGAACCAGAAAATGTGCCTTTATCTGTGGAAAATCACCTAGGGTGCTGCCACGGTGTCGACTCAGTTCATCTTCACTTTATTGTCAGTGGAGGATAAAATTGCAAAACCCGGAGGTGGACTTGCACCTTAGGCATGCACATTATGTTTTGATTATCGCTTTAAGGATAGACATATAGATACTCAACCTTCTGAGTTCAGATGATGCTCAGAATAAAGCTTATAAAACCAAACAGAATACATTAACTGTTACCTTAACATATGCTTTATATCCAGGGCTGGAGAAATATGCTAAGTGCTTAATGTCAGACAGATGAAATACAGCATTTGCTATTCTGCTAAATTCACATGTGGATAATGGTTGCCTTCTATAGGTATAAATCTCACCCTTTAGGAGATTAACTTATGATGGGGAATGGCATAAATAATGGTTTTTAAGTAACAAGACGAATGGCCTAAATAAAACAGTCATGCTCCACAAAAATATGCTACAGCAATAACTTCAGCGCCCAAGTAGCACTTCTGGGCTGCTTTTTATGCTTTGCTTCCCTTGAACAGAAAGTAAAAGGTATGCAGCCATATGTTTAATGGCCAGACTTCTGCCTACCTTTAAAGACTGGATGCTTGTTTGAAACCGTTCAAATTTAGCACATCTAGATGAGATGATAGGGAATATCACTCAGCTTTATCTCCGAGATGTGTCGCTTTCTGCGTCTTTGAACAGGTCTCTATAAATGATCATCTGCTGCCACCATCATTAGCCGGCGGAGACGAAAGTTGAACTCGTAATTTGCATTGTCAGATCTGAGAGGAGCCTCGGATTTATTCCGAAACAATAGAAGTGGCTGCGAGATCAGCCAGGACACTGCAGTATTTCCGGGAGAACATGGTACATTATTTCTTGTTTGGAAGTGACAGCTCGACTAGTTGGATAAAATTGTGACAAACAGATATTGTGAGCCCAGAAAACTCTTGCATTCATTTGCAAACACAACATTTTGTTTCATAATGAGAGACTTGCATAAAGTATAAGCACTCCGTGACATCTCGCAGAGTTATTTTAACACTGGCTGAGATGAAAAAGGCACTTGACTTTTTCCTAATTAATCTCAAAATCCCATCTTTTATTTATTACGCTGGATGTTCAAGGATAAAGTGAAGAGCTCTTAAGGATGCATTGTTGCAAAAAAAATGTTGTGTTTTATAAGACTTTGCTTTTGTTTCCTCTTTTCTCCATTACCTCTCAAGATGAGTTCATAGAACCAAATTTCCTCACTGCTCAAAAGGTCATGGTTCCAGGTACTTCAGTTTTGACTCGTCAAGCAAATGAATTCTTCAATTACAAAGACGACTAGAGCAAAGGCAACAGTAGCCACTATTTAACTATTGTATGTATCAATCGGGACAACCATTAGCTTTAAAAAAGGAAGAAAATTTGAGAGAACTTGTCGGACAAATAAAGATGTCTGGCCACTGTTTGGTATTTGGGGAGATGAGGCCATTCAGTGCAAGTTAAAAATGAGAGGTACCAGATTTCTCCCCATCTGGCAGGGATACAACAATGCAGATATTTTTTCAAAAAGTAGAGGAGAAAACAACTAAAAAGTGGTAAGATGCTAGGGTTGGGTAATTCTTTCTATTTCTATTTTTATCATTGATACCCTCATACAACAGTTCATGACACCTAACAAATTTGTGCCCCACAAATTATGTTGCATACTTAAAGTGAAGTTATGTAGCTAAGGTTAAGGAAAAGAAACAAGGTCAGGGCAAGTGGCCTAAAGTTACATAGCTTAGGTTTTGGAAACAAAACGTGGTGACGACGTACTTAAAAATAACTCAAAATGTACTTGGTTTCACACAGTTCCGAACACCTGTCTCTTGGGGCAAAGTCCTGTGTTTGATTGACTCATTCACCACCCCTACCTGCCTCCTTAGATGGACATTTGGTATTTTTCAACTACTTCTGTCTTTACTCCCATGATCACAGCCTTTACAATTACATAGGCTCATGATTATGGGGGTTATGTATGCATTATGGTGCATTTCTTTTCATAGCCTTAAGAGTGTGAACATTTTATTGAAAATATTTAAACATGAAAAAAGTCTATTTAATAGCAGTGTCTCCTCTATTCAAACAGAAGCTCCCAGAGTCTGTGTGTCTGTGCTCAGTACGGCAATATCACAGCATGATGTTCCATTTAACGTTATTATCTTGTTTTTAATATCACAATCCACATCATATCCATAACGGTAACTACTCTTATGGAGTGAAAGCAAAGTTTTTGTGAGCAGGCATACGGAAACCTGTGAAAAAGAGACAGCAAACCGGTATGAAGTTCAGGTGAAATTAATTCACCACTACACCAGAAACATCTCTAAATGCACAGTAGGGCACAGATTGTAAAGATTATTAATACAATATATTAGTTCTGATAGTAAGTTAGTTGAATCGCCTTACTATTGGCATGAGAAGGAAACCATTTTGTGCCATCAATCAGCTCATGCCCCAACAGCGCCCTGGGTTCTCCTTTTCATCTCATGTTCAGTCCCATTCATTTTCTCCCATAGAAAATGCTAAGTGACTCACAGTTGAAGCACTGCTGTGGCTCAGATCTGCATGAAACGTTCCTGGTTGAATCATCAGTGCAACAGATGAACTATGTTAAAAAAAAATATATTTTTTTTTTTTCAAAGGAAATTAAAGGGACAAAACTGTACGTGTAAAAACAAAACGGTATAACTCCTCCTAACTATGACACCCAAGGTGCAATTTGGGAAGAAAGCTTAAAAATCTGTGACATGCACCACTAACATTGCAGCCCAAGTGGTTTGGTTTCGGAAAAAAGAACAGTATCAGGCTTTAAAATCATCTCTCAGGTGAAAGTCGGTGTTTGGTGGACCCATCTACCACCCCTCCCGCCCACCCCATTTGGACTTTCCCCACCTTAACTTTGGTCCTTGTCCCACGCGTTTCCCCCTGACGCCGCTGGATTCCATTAAACTATAACGGCAACTGGCCGCGTATTATGCTGATGTTAAAGGACACTACCCAAGCACTGGGTTTCGAAGACTTTGCCACTGCAAGACTGTGCTCCTTTCACCGGTGTTGGATCTGGACTGGACCTGGATGTTTTTTTACCAACACTTTGCAGTGTTTTCAAGCAATTGTTGAGTCATGGAACCTTGGTGTTTTTCACCAGCCTGTCCCTGCTTTTCCAGCGGATTTGTGCCACCAAATGTGGGTGTTTTAAGCAAAAATATGGTATTTTCCTGGCCAAAACCAAGAAGTTTTTGTGCCTTAACCTACCTGAACTTTCACCACAGTGCTGTGAAGAAACAAATGATTCAATATATCGGCTACAAGATTATGTACAAATTGAATGTATCCATGGTTTACAGAAATATACAATGCCACCATGCATGGAAGCTAGAATCATGTGTTTTTGAGAGGACTTGTGACCAACTTTAATTAGGTCTCTTTTGAATTTGGAGTCAATCATCCAGCGAATATGGCGCCCTATTGTGCTCCCAACTACAACTAGAAAATGTTGCCTTGTTAAAAAACGTCCCAGTTTGTGAGCCAAGCCTCACAATATTCCTAAAAGTTAGTGCATTCATGGACGTGTGAAAAGCATCAATGAATGAAGGATTTTGCTGGTGTCCCCCATCAGGCATTCATGATTGTACAACATCATTATGACAGTGAGAGTGCTGATGAACAACGTTGTTCTTTGCCATTAGCATTAACCATTTTGCCATTAAGTAATTCTATAATGATGCCTATTAGTCACATTAACCTACTTTGCTGCTTTTGTTAGCGTCTAATCACAGAATGTAGAACCCCTCTCCAACTCGGCTCCTCCTCTGGTGTCACAGGTTTTATTTTTAGCCAGATATCCAATGTGCAGGTGTTGAAAGGGCTACGCATAGAGGGTCAAATGTGATGTCTTGAATTCCCGTGTTGCTTAAAGTGACCTATTTCTTTGTCTGTGATGTGCTAGATACAGTACAGAGGGAGGACATATTTTGTGGCTGATCCCTTGCAGCTTGTACTGTATTATTTTTTAAGCATGTCCAACAGTAATTGCCAGATTTCGATTGATGTATATTGTTTAATACATTGGGGGAGAATCTAAATTGACATTTTCATCTGGCATGTAATAACAATGATGCATGTTTGCTGCCTTTAATAAAGAGATAAAGGCTACTAGATGTAATTGGTTTTCAATCAGTCTGCCCACTGTTCTCATGAACTTTCCTTTCCATGCTTTTTTCTTTGCTGTAGACTGCGCCTTGTGTTCCATCCATTTAGAAAACCAATTTCAGCCATAATTTTTATGGCGCCAACATCTCAGGTGTAAGTGCCACAGCTAGCATCTTGTCTATAATTGCAGCCTTATTAAATCCCATCAACTCCTGAGCGTCATTTGGGAGGCCATTCCAAATTTCATCAAGCAAACTTATAATCATGACATTGTAGGAATTTCCAATGCAATTAGCTCCACACATGCGGTGCAAAAATCAATAGGTAATTTTGAGGGTTTTCCAGCATCTCATTAATTGATCTGGTACACGCTTGGTGCCCTTTTCTTCCTATTTTCATGTTATTTCCTTGTACACAGTAATGAAACCTGATAATATTAGAGATGACACAAATGCTTTCCGGCCTTGCAAATCCTTTGGAATGTCTGAGTGATAATGCAAGTTTATTAACTGTAAAAACACATGAAGAATAAAAGATTCCACTCTTTTTTTTTCCAAGCACGAAGGCCTTAAAAAGGGAGGTGGGTGTATTTCTCACCTCATCATACCACAAAAAGTGGACAACTTTCCAATTACTCGGTATCTACCTACACCTAACTGCAAACACGACTCGCTCCCACAACTTGCTGGCCACCTTGCCATCCGTGACCTGCTCCATCTGACTCAGTAAGAGATTTGTCATGTGCCTAATTTAGATATTCTATATTCTGGGTTTCCGGACCCACAGGGAAGGACATAATTGAATAGGCTGTGTCAAAGCCTCCCCCCACTCCACAAAAACCTCCCAGGGACGAGCTAACGTTAATTATCTCCCATTGCAATATGGCCTAGTTTTATAATTACTGGTCTTGCCAAATATATTACAACATACTAAACCTCTCGCAATACGGTTATTAATTTAGTGCATGTGATCTGTCGACATGTGCCGTACAATTTGCTTGCTTACCTTATTTACAGACTTGATAACAATATTTGCGCATGAGGGGCTGATTAAATTGGCCGTCGCAATCACAGACTGCTAGTTAAAGATCGAAGGCAGGCTCTTCATTAGCTGTACATATCTCATCAACATTAGCGTGCTCATTTCAGCATCAAAGGGGCACTCTGGATTTTACACATTCAGATTAGTTCACTTGTCATAGGGACTCAGCCTGTGAAACCAATTGTTTAATGTGACTCTGAGGGAGCGTTCTAAAGCCTGAAATAAGACTAAGAGATGACACTCTTGCTAGCAGCACTGTGAGGCTGTACCAAGGCACAGTGGTGCTTTGAGCGAAATAGTAACATGCTCACAGTGACAGTGCTGACGTGCTGATGTGAAGCAGGTACATTGCTAATCGTGTTAGCAGTCAGCACAAAGTACAGCAAAGGCTGAGGGTAATGTTATTAGTTTTGCAGTTACTTGGCCATAAACCAAAGTGTTGGACATATTGCTACCTGCTGGTGGCGTTGGATGATGATCCATCCTCTGAGAACCATGAATGTCCACACAAAATTTCATACCAGTTTATCCAATAGTTGTTGAGACATTTTCCCAAAAGCCAAAATGATCAACCCTCTGGTAGAGTTAAGTTTGCAAGACTCATCCTCTGGGGACTATGAGTATCTGTGCAAAATTTCATACCAATTGATCCGATAGCTGTAAAGACATTTCCCAAAAAAATAAAAGTGTCAACCTACTGGTAGTCCCAAAAGTAAAGTCAGAGGATGACTACAATTAGCAGGATTCATCCTCTGTGGACCATGACTTCCTGTACAAAATCGCATACCAATTGATCCAATAGCTGTCTAGACATTTCCCAAAAAGCCAAAAGTGTCAACCTACTGGTAGTCCCAAAAGTAAAGTCAGAGGCTCACTACAGTTAGCAGGAGTCATCCTCTGGGGACTATGACTGTCAGCACAAAACCCAATGGCAATGTATCCAGTAGTTTTAAGACATTTCCTAAAATGCCAAATATATCAACCTGTTGGTAGTGCTAAAGGTGAAGTCAGAGGATCATTAAAGTTGCAAGAGTCATCCTCTGGGGACCATGAGTATCTGTACAAAATTTCATACCATATGATCCGATAGCTGTCAAGACATTTCCCAAAAAGCCAATAGTGTCAACCCTACTGGTAGTCCCCAAAGTAAGGTCAGAGGATGACTACAGTCAGCAGGTATAATCCTCTGGGGACTATGACCATCAGTACAAAATCCAATGGCAATGCAACCAATAGTTGTTAAGACATTTCTTAAAATGCCAAAAATATCAACCTGTTGGTAGTGCTAAAGGTGACATCAGAGGATCATTAAAGTCAGTGGGATTAATCCACTGTGGACCATGATTTCCTGTACAAAATCTCTCCGAAGATGAAGGACTTGGTCATACTATTGGTATTGTAGGATAGTGTTTTTGGAGATGGACTTAAAGTAAGATATCTTGGCCTTTACGGTGTCGATTTGACCCATTCTTCTATATCCTGTCTTGAGACGTCCATTTCTGAAAATGTGTGATGCTAAAGTTTTCTTTTGGGGAATGCAACTCATTACTCATCTTGCATATGACTTCACATCAGCCGTTGTAAAATGAGTGCTACAAAGCCAAGCTTTTAACATGTGATCCATCTTTGTTGCTAAATTGCATTTGAGTTTTTTCTTTCACTCCAGCAGCAACATAAAACATTCACACACACCAGAAAAAAGGATTTGATAAACTTCAGTAGCTTTGTGCTGGTACCATGATACATACTTTCATGTAACTTGGCAGGCATGATGATCACTCGAGGTCAGGTGAGGCAAAATTATACCTGATGTGACACTGGACCTGGCCAGCAGGCAAATATCCTTTGTAATGATGAAAAACAATGAAAGCTTCAAAGACTTTCAACATGTAAAATCAATGCTGCACTAAAAGCCAGTTTTTGTGTGTGTAATGAAATGCTGCATGTGAACTGGGCATTTAACATATGGGGTGAGAATTTTTAATTAAAAATTCAACAGTTGGATAAATTATTCTGTATCTCTATCATAGAGAGCCTGGGGTAAAACAGGGATGATGTAATGCTGACCAGAAGTTGTCCTCTTAAAGGAGCTGTGGCATTCAGAGCAGTAATATAGCAGCAAATAACTATTTGCTGTGTAAAGATATAGCGGAGTAATGGCGTCCTCAGGAAAGAAGGAAGTCACGCTCCCTGTGTGTGCTGTAAGCTGAGCTTTTTGGTTTGTTATTTTGTGTTGTGCGTCCCAACACATTCTCACTCGGACCTTGTCACATAACATTTGGTCATGTCCAGATATGATGTGCAAGGTACCCTGGGTGCGTTGGTTGATGACATTCTGGAAGGCTGTGTTAAGTTCCACCGTCAACAACAAATGCATGTGGTTACGTTTTGCTAACACACTTATGTGGTTGGGTTTACTCAACAAAAGCACGTGGTTGGGTGTAGGAAAAAGACAGGGTTTGGCTTTACAGTCTTACAGGAAGCAAACACCGGCCTCTTGGGTGAAAGTTGGTGGTTATTGGACTCGTCCACCAATACTCCCACCCACCCTAATCGGACTTCCATTACCTTATCTTTCATTGCTATCTCACTGCGTTTCCCTCTGAAGCCAATGGGCACCCGCCCAACAATGGTGACCAGTCATGTATCATATCGATGCGAAAGGATTGCTTTTTTCGTCAGTGTCTGACGCCTGGAGTCACTGACCAAGCGCCAAATTTTGACTACTTTGGAGTGAGA
Organism: Epinephelus moara; assembly: GCF_006386435.1. Lineage (NCBI taxonomy): Eukaryota > Metazoa > Chordata > Actinopteri > Perciformes > Serranidae > Epinephelus > Epinephelus moara. The sequence goes on from NC_065520.1 coordinate 11,522,033, forward strand.
CCGGGTTGTGCATCCATGTTGATGCATGTGAGTCCATGTGTTTGTATCCCATTGGCTAGCCACTGCTATGCACTGCACTCATATGCCCTCCTGACCCACCCTCCGGTTCCCCCTCAGTTTATTACCATTAGCTCTGTCAGCGCTGTTAGCACCATTAGCTGCTAGTCACCTGTTTAGCCACCTTTATGTTGGGAGTTTGAATCATGGATATGCTCTGAATGTCAAATACGACACCTTTAAGGACCTGTTTATACGGTTCCGTATATTTCTGAAAACGGGTATTTATCTTTGCGTTTGCACCTATCATTTACACGTAACCGGCGTTTTTCTTGACGAAAACGGAGATTTTCAAAAACGGCTTCTAAAGTGAAAGTTTTTAAAAATATCCGTTTCTATGGAGACGTATAAACATGATAGATGGAGATTACGGAAAACGATGACGTTGCAACCCAGTTCGCACATGCCCATTAGGTGCCCGGGAACCACAACAGCAATGGCGGATATATGACGGGTTGTTTACGTTTTGTTAGCACTTTTTGGGACTACTTACGAGCTTACAAATGAACTTAGCACTGCTGCATCAACATCACCGCTACATCAGCGCACAAAAACGTCTGCTGTGCCTAATATTAGCAAGTGCATAGCAGCTAACTATGCTACATAAGGTTAAAATGTAGTTTCATTGTTTTTATCAGTAGCGCCAAGAGGAAAACAAATCACTGTGCATGTGCAGAACATTCTTCTATGGTGTTTGACATATGACGTGTCGCCACCTACTGGCCTGGCATTCTAAATGCAGCATAAAGCTGCCGTTTTTGTGTTTTTGTGTAAACAGTGATATCGTTTTCACAACTGACTGTGTAAACCCAGAATTTTTTTTTTTTATACGGGATAAATAAAAATACGTTTTTTATTTGTATCGGTATCCGTGTAAACAAGGCCTAAGTGTCTGTTCCCGAGGCTGCAAGTCAATAGGTTTATTTTTTTATTGAAGTGGTTTGGTAAAATTAAAATAACAACAAAAATGTATGTTTTAACATTTTTTTATGCCATTTTATTTGGGAAATTGCGAAATTTTAGTTAGAAAATGTGAAAATAGCAATATAGAATATTATTTGCTTTTACAAACAGTAAACCTTATTTAGAAATCCATCATTTCCACCATAAATTATTGGTACAGCTTCATTTTTTCTAGGGAACAGAACACAGTAGCTCTCTGGGTCATATCTACCCGCTGTTTGGGTCGTGTTTACACACTCAAAACCCATTAAAAATATTTCTGTTGCCATGTGAAGACATCATAAATAGTATGAATAATAATATGCATCATTATGCTGCTGCATGTATGCATGTTTAGCATCAGTTGCACTGTGCCAGCAGGTTATTAAATTTGTGTTGGATCTGTAGCTTTTCCCCCCTTTTTTCTCTCTGTGGTTTTTGGAGCATTTTCTCCCAGTGGTTACATTTTTCTTTCGTGACATTAAATATAATAGCTGTGGATGAAATCAACTGAACTGGCTGCTAACTGGCTCCAGTCCTAAAGCTGTTGCCCTCCAGTTGCTGTATGCATGCTGGGCCTTTATGGCTGGCCAGAGACACCTCAGGACATTTTTATGGCTTCAATTACTGAGTGCTATTCTAAAATTAAGGCTAGCAATTAAAAGACACACCACTTACCCAAATTATATCATTGACTAAAGGTTAACAGGAAACGCAGCCAAATATAGTTCACAGGAAAGCAAGTTCAGGAAAGCAGAACTCTATAAGTGCCTTTTTGATGTAATCCCACAGCTCTTGCCTTACATGGTAAGGCCACAGCATATCCATTTAACCCTCCGCCTGCACTGATCCCACAAGCAATGATCTATATCAAGCTGCACCTCTTCACCTCTATTAGCATCAACACTTGCTAAATGAAAGTAAAGAATATGATCGTCATCGTGCCCTACTTTCAGAAAATCAGTGCGTAAGGCCGTGGCATTACTAATTTTGTTCTTATTGATCAAAGAGAATAAACTGCTGCGTTCAACCTTTGGCCCACACTGCTGCTAGCTTTTGTTCCTGGGATATGTCCTGAGGTGTTACGCAGGAATAGGCTCACACACTGTCAAAGAGGAGAAGCTGCGGGATTTCAGAGAGGTCGTGAATGAATCACCCCGGTTCAGTGAGCAGTGTGGAGGAAATATACAAAGTAACTAAGTACATGGACTCATGTACTGTGTTTAAATTGAATAGTACTTTGGAGTTTTCCATTTTATGGTACTTTATACTTGTACTCTAGTACATTCCAGAGGAAAATATTGTACTTTTTACTTCACCACAGTTATTTGACACAGTTACTGACACCCTTATATCATCTCTTGACTCCTCAGATTAATCTTGTGACCCTTTGAATCAGGCCTGAGCCACTGGTTTAGAACCAATGCTCGAAACTACCCTACTCTTTCTAAACTAAATTCTACTCTTGCATTGATGCATCACAGCCTAAACGTAAATACATTGCATTTGCATGTTTTGTATGCATCATATCAGTGTTTCAAAGGTAAAGCAGTACATGAGCTGACTGTCAAAGGGAGGTGGAGGGGACGGTGGATGGCGTGACACCTACACTCGATGGCTGCCAAGCTGCTGACCACTGTTCGAGAACAACAAACAACAAAACCGGTTGAGTTTTAGCGAGTCATTTCTGCGATTCCAGCAGGGACAGTGCCACGAAAAGCCTGTTTTTACGAGATATCAAAGCATTTCTTGCCAGGATAGTGTGACAAAAAGCAGTTGCTTTTTCCAGAGATATCAATGCATTACCCGTCAGGTAGTGCCATTAAAAAGCATTTGTTTTTTACTAAGATATCGATGCATTTCCTGCCATGATAGTGCCATGATAGTACCGGGATATCAGTGCATTTCTTGCTGGGATAGTGCCACAAAAAGCACTTTTTTTTACAGAGATATCAGTGTGCTTCCTGCTGTGCAAGTGCCACGAGGAGGGTTTATTTTTTTACCGAGACATTGCTGTGTCATGTGTCAGTTGAAGAAGGACCCAAATGCAGACTAACAGACTGAATTTTCAACAAAAAGCAACTAAAAGTCCAAATGAATGTAGCAGATAATGACACCAAGAACACAGGGGTGAGCACAGGAATCAGCGCATGAACGAACATAGGATGAACACAGATGAACTAACAAAGACCAAAGGGAAACACACACAGAAAACTAAGCTGGATTGGGAAGACATGGGCAAAAGGAGTGAAACAAGGATTGGCTAACAAGGGTGGAGCAGACGAAACTAAATGCAGAACAGGTGTGAAGGGGAGACTCTGGGAACAGGGAAGGACTAACGAGACAGGTGTGACAGAAAACAGGCGGGACGACACACAAAGACAGGAAGTAAAAACCAGACACGACACATGAGGAGAGAATCTCAAAACAAAACAGGAAGCAGATTAAACATGAGTGAATAACATGAAACAAAGAACACAAACCGAAAACTGCAAAACAAAGTCCATGGGATAATAGAATATAAAGAAACCCAGGATCATGACATGCAAAAAGCGGATGTTTTTTTACAGAGCTATTGGTGCGTTTCCCGCTGTGCTAGTGCCACAAAAAGTGGTTGTTTTTTACCAAGACATCGCTGCTTTTCCAGCGCAGATTGTGCCACCAAAATTTGGTATTTTAAGCCAAAACATGCTAAAATGTAAAGTTTCAAAGTATCTGCTCGATAATGACATGACATACAAATGTAATGCATTAATGTAAAGTTTATGCAATGCTTAAGTAAAGCTTTAAATTCAAGGACTGTTACTTGCAATTGATTTTGATACTTACTTGTGAATGAATTATAGTGCATATTTAAATAAATAAATATGAGTGAGTTATTAATTTTTTTTCATGGAAATGTACCTTATTCTAATGATATGGCTCATTGCCATCTCCTCCTCTCGTTCAACCAGCTGATGGCTCCTGCCTTTTGGTGTGAATGTCACTAACAGTGGGGCACTGCTCTCCATCAAACATCAGAGCATTACAACAGATTTACAGCCTGTAAAGTGGACAGTAAATCTAAAGCTGTTGTTGCAGCTCCAGTCTGATCTTGATTCTTGTCACTTCTTATTTGAAGTGAAACACTCATCAGATCATTTGTCAACTGTGAGTGCCTTTCTGTCGGCGTGTCACCGCGGGACAGCATATGGTGTCATAATCAGTCAAGAAGCTGTTTCTCCATTGCTAGCGTTTCTCTCCGATTCTGAGCAAAGTTATGAAATAATCTCTTTTCCCCAGGAGCAAGAAAGGTCTTCAGAAGTTTGTTCAAGAATATTTCAGCAAACCATCCCTCCCACACACGACCCAGGGATATGTTTGTTGGGAAATGTTCCATCAAGTGCTCTGATGCAAAGCCAGAAGGTTAAAGGACGCTGACCTTTACCGAGCTTGAACCAGTGGTCACTTCATCCAAATCGGAGAGCATTTGCATCAAATCCTCTAACTTTTAATCTATTATATAACTAGTTTCACTTTGTTGTCAAATATTGCCTGCTTCGGGCTTCAAATCTGAGCTGTTCAGATTTGTAGCCAGTAAATTATTGCCAAACGCTAATTTGGGATTGCCATTATCTTCCTTGTTTTTTGCTATTTCATTATTCTAAATAACTGGTATTAAAACCTGCTTTGGTCTAGTGGGTCAGTATATAAAGAAAAAGCACTTCACCCTTTACAATGCTTGTGTTCAAGAACTTTACAGCTTCCCCCTGTGGATGCAAGGCTTCCTCTGACATTGTAAAGACATGCCGGATGTGTTGGAGACGTGGGAATACCTGTCGGTATATCTGTGTAAACCATGTGATGGACTCTACAGGGTGTTTCCCTGCCGTCTGCCAAGGGCAGAATGCATGCTGGGAAAGGCTCCAGCCCTGACCCAAAAACTGAATAAATTGGCAAAGAAAACAAATAAATAGATGGAGGATATATCTGCGCAGTAAGACTCTGCATGGCAATAACACCTTTAACTATGCATGAGTTATATTCCACAGTGTCACCGAGATGATGTGACACTGGAGGCAGTCCATGCGATGCACCTTCATGGACACTTCCACCCACTTCCCAATGAGCTGTCCTCAGCGAGGAGCAAAGGAGCAGTCAGGAGGTGTTCCTGTGTCCTCTTTGACAATAAAGCCTCTGCATAAGATGGTTTATAGCTGCAGTATAATGAGAAGCATGATGAAAAGGCCATAGCCTGCCTCTCTGGGTGACAGGTGAGCGCACCAGTGAGTGCATGTGATCGTTGGCACAGTATTTGTCCATGTGTTCATGTACAATTAGTAGCTTTGCCAACATCTCACTGTGTAAAATAGCATGTTTTCATTATGCACCATATGGCAGTATATCTACCTTTATGCTGTCTGCCTGTGGACATAAAGACATTAATGTCAAAATATTCTTCTTCTGTACATTATGTTGGATGTTAAGATCAATTGGGGGTTCTGCGAATTTTAAACGTACACCAGTTTTGGCCCTCAAAAGGTAATATATGGGATAGGAATCTCAAATGTCAGACATAAATGTAAGATTTGATGGAGCAGACTTGAACGAAGAATCCAAAAAAATGCGTAAACTAAACATAATCTAATGCACGGACAAATAGCATGTCTGGGCAAGCAAGCGTGTTTGAACCCTGCTCAATGGAATGTTTGGAAAAGTACTAAGCATCCAGTTAATTAAATGACACCTGGATTATACTGAACAAGTTGTGTGAGAGTTTGTAAATGGATGTTTTAATATAATTTTGCTGTTGTACCCACGCTGACACGTGTTCGCCTTGTGTCAGTGTGGGTTTTCTCCAGGTACTCCGGCTTTCTCCCACAGTCCAAAGACATGCAGGTTAATTGGTGATTCTAAATTGTCCGTAGGTGTGAATGTGAGTGTGAGTGGTTGTCTGTCTCTGTGTGTCAGTCCTGTGATAACCTGGGGACCTGTCCAGGGTGAACCCTGCCTCTCATCCGGTCATGGAAAATGAAAGACGAAATGAATAAACACACACACAGCTTTTGCTCCAATTCATCTAGAAATTTCTCAGTTTTTTTGGATTTTTCGTTGACCGCAGGTGCATGCAAGTTTTCCATATGAGTTCAACATGATACGAGGTGAGTAACTGTATACAAATGACAATTTTTAAATGTTTTGTTTTTTTCGCTGAAGCTTCCACTCCCCTGAAGAGACGGAAGTGGTCGTGTCTCGATAGTAAACCCAGATTTCAAGTGATCATTTTAACCCAGACCATCTCGCCATCTAGCCATGACCACGAAAAACGGCAGCAGACAAAACATCAGATCTAAGTGGTCAGATGGTGAAACTGTAATGCTCCAAAAATGTACACTAGAGCCATCTTCTTCGGCAATAGAGTGCTCCAGGGATGTCGTTTTTCTGTAAGCCAACGCCGAAGTTAGCGTCCGTCACCCTGGTTCCTTTTGTCAAAAAGCCTATGGGACTTTCCATTGGATTGTATTGAATCATTGTAGGAAATAAGGTCTGTGGAAAGCAAATATTTACAATATTGACATTAACACTGCTTTTTAGGATGTTTAAGTCTAAATGCAATCGGCAGAAGTCAAAAGCTAACTCTAGGCTATAAAGAATTGTACCGTGGTCGCATCACTTTACTTAGCAACCACCTTTTTTAAGACAAACAAAAGCTTAAAAATTCACAAATGGAGCATTTACTGATTTATTTTATGTCTTAGGACAAAGTCTCTTAAGCTTGTGTTAACTACAGACCTTATTTCAGGCACCTCACCAAAAACCCATTCAAAATCCATCAACTTTGACATGAGGGAACCAGGTTTTTGGACTCATTCCTGGAGCATTCTATGATTTAATGGCACCTGGATGGAGAATTAGTGTCACCAGCTGTTTATCTCAATGCACCCAGCTCCTATAATCAGTCGTAGATGGCATTGTACATTAATTCACATTTTCTTTTCCCAGTTTTCTTGAAATTCGGTTAATTGTGCGACATCCATGGGTGCAATCCTAAACAATGCACGTTTGCAGATGCTATGGGAAGAGTTTTTGTGTTCCCTCTGATATATTTAAACAGAGAGAACCTTGGAAAATGTAATTCCTTTTGCTGGAGTCAGACACATTGTGACAGTGAAATGAACTTTTTTTGAGGTAGATTTCATTTTCAAAAGTTGAATATGAAGAAAAAAAGAGTTTGTCAGTTTTTCCTTTGTGGGCTTACATTGGATTCTGTATTACATCCAGTTGCGCTGTCCGAGGCGCTGAAACTTTTCATTCTGTTTCATCACACATGCATTTGGCATCGCCGTGCATTGTGTGTATATGTATTCTCATCGTGATTTGCTCCTGAGCTAATGTCACTAGAAAAGAAAAGTCCTAATTGAGTTTTTAAATGGTTCCGGGGGGAAAAAAGTCACAATGTTGAATGAAGGAACAGAAAATCATTCATCTCGTGTGACAGCCGGTAATAAGGTATAACATTCGCCAAGCTTCTCACAGAATGTTTGCCATGCCATTCATCCACTCTGGCTTGGTATCCCTTGCTAGCTGTTTCATTGTACTCAGGGACTTTATACATTATCATTATGTCTCTGCACTGTAGTCCTCAAGGCGATACAAAGCCTTTTTTACTACTCCCGGCTCATTCATTTTTCATTGAGGCCTGGCTTGTTAATTAAAATGCTGAATGGCACACTTTAGGTTGCAAACACAAAATTTTGTTGTTTGACCTTTTCTTTTAGCCAGTATATGGCGCTGCCTGAGTATGACGCGGTGATGAATGGATAATGTACTGTCCCAGCTGACAGGCCTCTTTGGTAAAATTAATGAGAACATAGTGAGCAAGAAAGGGGGTTGTCGAAAAGGGGGAGTTTCTTTCTATTTTCTGAGGCCTGAATTACTCTTCATGGATTATGTTGGTACTGTAGCTCACAAGTGGTAAATGGATATAATGTAGTTATTAATCATGTGGACACTTGAAAGACTGAGTGATAGAAGAGAGGAGGGGAAAAAAAGGTAAGCAGAGGCAGGCTGAATGATAAGAGATGGGGAAAGGTTGGCAGAGGCAGGTAGATGCGGTGATAACCATCATAGATGCAATCTGTCTTTCCTTCATTAGCGCTAATGTTTGTTGCATCCTGTTTGTTCTGCTGGATGTTCAAATTAAATATGCAAATTGTGACACAAAATGGATGTTTCTGAAATGAATGGCTGTCAGACACCGTCACTTATTGTACTCATTTCAGCTTTTTTTTCTTCCACCCCACCATTAGAAGCAGGAAGGCGAATTCCAAACAGCCTGCGACTCTAAGGCGGCAACATTCGGACTTTGCTTCGAGGGATTTCACCAAATCAGACTGATTGATGGACTGATTTCTGCCTTCTTTCCTCCTCTCTTTCATTCTGTCAGAGACCACCACCAAAACCAGAGCATAAAATGGATAAAATCTATTATACGGTAGGAATTAGTCAAGCCTTCTTGACTATCTCATGAGTCATTACCGAAAAGGTGAAATTGATTCTCCAGTAGATTAACACGTCTTCATGAAATGTAATAAATGGTCCTTACCCTCGATGATGACCATATGTGGGGCAGATGAAGATTTTCCTTTCAAAGGCCTGATGGAAATGTGTGGTAAGTACCAGCTCGTGGTACTGATGTGCAGTTTTGGATGAAAGCCAGAGTAAAGCCTAATTGGACAGCTTTTTAATGGACGCTCCTGGAGGCTACTTGATGTTGTGAAACTACCGTCTCCATCTGGCTGAATGGATAAATATTTTTGAGGGATTTATTGTGAACACTGTGGGTAAGTTAACGGGGAGTATCAAATGCTGTTTTTTCACATGAACTGTCCAGAGAATCAGATCTGGACATAACCGGCCTCAGTCGGTGAGCAGAGCCGTTCGTGACAGGGCTGGGGTGACGGTAGTATCAAATGCTGTTTTTTCATATGAACTGTCCAGAGAATCAGGTCTGGACATTGTCATGGCAGAACATGACACGAATTATACCACGGTCACATAGCCGATTTGTAGTTTGATTGGTAACAACAAAGTCTCTTGGCGTTCTCCATTGACATTGGCTTTGGCCGCTATGGGACCAACGGAAGTTCCAGAATCTTGTCATGTCTCGAATTAGACATTGTCATTGCCGTCTTTGTGTACATGACCCTATTTCTTCACCCTTCATAGGTTTGTTTTCTTCTGGTTTCAGGCAAACCTCACGATAAAAACATCATCAATATGCCCCCTCACTCATTACGAATTCTCCAGACATTTGCCTGCTCACATAGGGGCTCAATCGGACAACACACATTCGGACACCTGCATTCTTGCATACAGCTCCTTCGGGTGATATCTATATAATTTTAGGTTTGCAGTGCATGTGTGAAAGGAGCTAGAGTTATATAAAGCATTCACTGTGCATGGCTCTTACAACAAGGCCGTTTCAAGTCAGTCATTATTTGCTCAGTCACATGCCAAGGTCCAGTTGTTCCATTTCATTCTTTCGTTCCGAGCATTAAATGTTTATCTATTTCCTCCAAAGAACACTTTACAGAGGAAGGAAGAAGAGCCAAATCATTGTTCAGAAACCATAATGAGTCAGAGCTGAATCAAGGAGCTCATTTACTGCAGATACTGTTCGTATTGCTGGGGGCTTTTTGTTCTCACAGCTTTGATCAACAACTTGTTCATGTGGGTCTTTAGGTTTTTTTGAGTTTACATTACCCATATGTTGGGGAAGCTGGTTATCTAAAAGCTGCCTACAAATTGCAACTTGCCTGCTGCGGGGCTGTAGCTTGCATTGAGGACAGCAAGGTCGTGTCCTTGCTATGTTCTCTGTGGACTTTGGGGGGGTTGAGACAGAAAGGTGTCTTGAAATTCGAATAACGTACCTTTTGTATCAGGGTTCAACAAACTTGCGACAACTGCTCGCGTCAGCTCAAAAACTTAATCTTTAAGTACCACAATTTTGCCACGAGTGCCCCATAGGTGCCCAAATCTCAACAGAGATGAGAAGGAAGCAAAATGGCTCGCTCCTTAGCTTAGCTGCTCGGTTTACTAGCCCAAAATGGCATTTTACTTGCCTCCAGGCAATCAGACAGTGTCTATACATTGGTTTGAGTCTATACATTGGTTAATTGACTCAGAGTGCAAGGCTGTGGCTATTTCCTGGAAGGTGGGAAGCCAGTGCGGGATTGTTAAAACAGTTCTAGACTAATACATCAACAATACTTTATAAAATCAACATGTGCATATAGGGAAAGTGTAAATGGACGAAATGAAAATGGAAAAGGTCCTCCGATATCCTCTTTTGGTGGAAGTCAGTCACGATCTGTGAGGTGTATTGTCTATCAGTTTCACCTAGTCCTCATTCTTCATTCTGAAAGAAAGGAATAAGACTGCCGAACGTTTTGTGCAACATTCAGACAAATAAAAGAAATGTCTGCAGAGCTAATGCCCGATCAATAGCTGCCACAAAGGTGTGTTATACAAGCTATCACTGTGCGCTATTCAAAACTTGCCCAGCTGCGACAGAGCTGGTGGAGTCAGTCCAAGTTCATCTAACATCAGCGAACATGACTGGCTGCTGCTATGAAGTTCCTGCTTCCAAGCGCAGACTGTGTAATCAATTACCTAAGATCTAAGCTAATCAGATCCTACAAAGTTTCTCCTACCAGCAACGACGCGCTAACTTTCGGAAAACACTTGATTGATTCCAGCACAGTTTGTCCCTGGAAACAGATAATTGCCCGTGGTGTTCTGTGTACACTGGGAGCTCTGACCCAAGAGGCGTGGACTGTTTGAACAGTAATGGTCATTAGCTCTTCTCTGTCCCTGGCTCTGTCATCCAGTCTTGTCATTTGCTTCAGACAGAACTGGATGTGCTAATTGGTTTAACAAGTTTGAGTGTCAGTTTTAAATTGTAGCTGCCAGAGATAACATTCTTCTTGCATGAAACTCTGGCACTTTACTGCTACTTGTAAGTACTGCTCTTGCCCACATCATTATGATTTTATTTACTTATCTGCACTTAAAAGAATAATGTTCCATCTATTCACCCATCTATCAACGCTGTATTCTCAGGACTCGTTTAGAATCAAAGGTGATTAAATCAAAGAGATATTGTGCAGAATTTATTTCCCTTTCATCCTCACTGTAATGTCAGAACGCCGCAACTCTTACAGCTCCCCTTGCGAGAGAATTTATTGGACAGCAACAAACGGATTCATTTGAAATCTCCATTAGGTGGGAGACGTGCATTGCTGCGTGTGCAGTTTAAATCACAATGTTGTCTGATCCTGCGTGTGCGCTGTCAAAGATCATCAGTGTTGCCGGGAAAGAATGGAGTTGTTTTTGACTTTGGTTATTTGAAAGATCACTTGTTTGTATAAGCAAGACAAAAAGGCACTGAGGAGAAAAATAGGGAGGGAACTCAAGTGGGTGAGAGTTGTGAGATATTGATTTACCATTATGTCTCGGGTTGACCCTGATGCAGCCCGTAGAGTACATTTACGCTATCAGATATGGGGCTCTATTATAACCAGGAGTGTTTTTTCTCTATTATTAACACCACAAAGCTAAGAAGGAATAAAAGGTTGCTTTCAGGGGCTTAACAACAAAGTATTTTTTAAATTGTTGTCTTTAATTTTCTTATCAGAATATTAAATACACGTTGGATTATATTATCAGATTGTCGGATTTGCGCTTTTAAATTTGCACTTCAATTAAAGGATTATTTCTCACACAATTTGTCTTATGAAACTCAAGTATTCATTTAGTTAATGACTTGAATGGTGCAGATTAAATAGTCTGGCATAGGGGCATGATTTAAATGATTTGACCATATCTTATCTAACTTTGTTTTAATTTCATGTGCCATAATTTCATTCCCCAAAACACACACATGCATGCTTGAATGTATGCATGAATAGTTTCACTTCAGCATCTTGTAGCTGCAGAGTGAAGACACAGAGTTCCTAATTAAAGAAGATGGTCACTGTGTGTGATGGTGGGTTTTGGATGTGTGCGTTTATATTTGTCTCTTTCTGTGTGCGCACTAACTGGTTCATCTTAGGCCCGTCAGCCACCACCCCCCCCTTGCTCTCACGCATTGTGAATCATGAGGACTCAGGGCTCTAACAATAAGAAAATAAGAAACTCTCCTGTAGGGGGGGTTGCTGGTGTGTGTGTGCTTGTGTTCCAAGTGTCTGTGTACGCACGTGCATGCATCAGTGTGTATCTGTGTATGGGGGTCTGTCTGCCGCATCGTCCGTCTTCCTCTCCTTGTTGTTCTTTCCCCTGGGAGGCCGTTAGGGTTTTCATGTCGCCTTTTTTCCCTTCTCTTTTTTTTATGTAGGACACTGCTGCCTGCTTGATGTTTGAGTTAGGGGGGGGAAATGCTTTAAGATGCCGCTGCGCCTTCTGTTTTTTGGAGGAGCCGAGATATGATTCAAAGCCCTGACAATCGGATGCCGAGGAGAAGAACAACAACTATTTTGGGTACAACGGCAGCTCACCAAACACAGGATGTTCTGAGTGAAGATGGTACAGCGTCTCTGCTTAGTGCACATTAGAAGAAAGGGTGGCGGAGCAGGGGGGGTGGAAATATGGGTGCGTGGGGGTGCGGTGGTGGAAAGGAGGAGGAAGAGGGGGATGAACTTGCACTTGAATTTGCAGTTTTGATATGAGCACACAAGCAAATGGCAGTGTAAAATGTGGAAGGGTTAATCGTAGTGCAGAATTCGCTAAGAATGAAACTTCACATCTATGCTGATGACTTTGAACTGTATGGTTGAATCTTGCCCGTCTCCTTAACCCCATCATCACCCTAGCAATAACAGAGACAAAGCAAACCAGTGGTAAAGGTGACATGGTGGAGACCAAACCAGAGGTAAAAGGCGACAGCAAGTTTGGCTGTCATAAGGTCATTAAATGACTGTTGCCATTGGTTAAAATGGGCCTGCCACACCTAATATTAGGTTCAAAAGGCCTTTATCAGGCCATGAAATGTTGGTTTATACTTGTGGCAGTTGTAATTATAATGGAAGCAAAGGAGGAAGGCAGGTTACGCAGCATAAAAGCGATAAAGTTCACGCTGGGATAATGGGTGGTGGATGGGTCAAACAAACTAAGGACTTTCACCCAGGAGAGCATAGTTTATGTCCCATGTGAAGTCAATGTTGACTTACTTCATTCTTCAATACTTCAGTGTTGACTTACTTCAATCAGAGACGGATGATTTTATTGAAGAACCAAGATATGTCTTCCTAAACTTAACCAAATTGTTATGTCTAATGAAAGTAAAACTGTACGAAAGCCTAATTGTTTCACATTGGACATGCCAATTCAATGACTTGAGTATTAATAGTAAGTGTCGCAGACCCCTTCTAACACATATCTATGAGGCTAAAAACTACAGAAAACTGCCATTTAATGGGCTGATAATGTCCAAATTAAATTTCTTTCCAGGAAAAATGCCAATAATTAATTGGTTTTAACCACTCACATATGAACATTTTCCAAATTGCTTCATCTTTAAACTGAATATCTTTGTGTTCAGAGCTGCTGGCATGCTTTAATCTAATTGAATTATCTATAATTCTATTATACACAAGTCCTCATTATCTAATCAAATAGTCGATGAGGCAGAAACAGCAGAGTACTCAATGATAAAAATAATTACAAGTTGAACTGATCATTCACTTCAGGATCCAGAAACAACACCAGTGAAGTTTGTCAGCAAAAATCTGGTATAAGTATATTTATTTTATTGTTTTTGCCTCCTAGGTTCAAAAATGAGCTTAAAAATTCACATTGTAAAATATGCAGCATGGCATTGTGGGAGTGTTGACGGCATTAGGTAGCAGATATAGTTGGACATTGAGAATTCAGACTATAATTTGAATCCATGCCATTATAAGCTGGGCTACTCTACTCCAATATTCTGAATAGAATATCAGGCAAACTGTCACTCATTTACGGAATAGCATAGTGGGATTAACAACGTAGACATATATTAGCATCTGAATCTAGCACAAAGAAATAGATTGTCGAATAAGGTCACCTACAATCCAGAGTATGAGGGACTTGCTGCACTTACGCTGGCCGGAATCATAATGGCTGGTTATTCCATATTATTCAATACAGCATGTTCACAAACGGTTCGGGGCTGACAACTTTGAATATCTTAGTCAAACTGAGTCCGTGTCACATCTTGGCTCTTTAAGATAAGCGAGCCACGGGACCTAAATGGCAATAACATGACACCCAGAATAAATAAGGTCACCCACACTGCTTGAGACATGCAATCTCTGCGAAGCACAGTGCAAAAGCACCACAGAAATGTACAAGGAAGATACCATGAATATGAGAAAATCATGCAGATTATTACTTGAGGAACGATGGTAAAGGAGGGGAAGAGGAAGTGGAGAGAGACATAAGGAGAGTGGGGGAGAAATGGTGGAGGAAGTGGAGATGAGGAGGAGAAATTAAAAACAAGACAGTAGTGAATGAAAGGGAAGCAAAGAGTGGATGATGTGGGGCGATAGGGAAAATATTAAAGGCGGAGCAAGGAGATGAGGGGGAATAACAAGAAAGAGGATAAGAGGATAAACACATATCATGCAGGGATTTAGGGAGACGGCAGTAAACTCGCTATCACTGTATGTCAAGAATAACCCCTCTGCTATAATTTTACTCCCTATTTCCTCAGAGTTGTGCGAAAGTTATGCTTGTTACAAAACAAAGTGATTAATCTCTACAGTTAAATAATAGGGGGCTCTTTTTATGGTGACTAAGCATTTTGCGGTGTGAAGCGTTGGTCATGGCCAGCTGGTAGATTTTAAACTACTTAGGGAATTAGCTGCTGCTACAATTGGCAAGAAAGTGGATTAACATTTTAAGATTTTAAGCCTGACTCACCCCTGCTGTTTTGAATCTCAGACAAAAACATTGCCATCACCTCATAAAAAATTCAAATGGCATTAATGATGCACCGCTTTTTGTCAGGAACCAAAATAGATGAATTACATAAAGTGCGAAATGATACGAATGCCACTCGCCAGAGGAATCAAACATTGCGTTTAACAACTCCTCCCCGCCATGAACAGAGACGTGCACACAAACAGCAGAGATGGCAAAAGGTGGTTTGAGGGCCACGTCTGGTATTGGAACAAATGTGCTTTCCTTTTTCTCTTTCTCATCCTCAATCACGTTTGTCCTTTGTTGTCCGCAGCTCGGGCTCCAAGGAAACACAAAGAGCAGGTCTTTATCGTATGCATCATCTATGTTCATTAGTGCCACCATTAATGTCCATGTCATCTTTCCCACTGTCTCGCAAGGCTGCAACTGCTTCCAATTTGGTCGTTATCTAAAGATCTGCCTCCAGAGTAATACGACCTCCATGACGCCGCGGCGAGCATCATGAGCAACACTAGCATGCGCGCACAGATCCCAAATGGCCACTTCTTCTACATTTGCAGGCTAAATAAATAGCGGCGCATGTTGTAGGGAACACATCAGCGGCTTATGAGCTGTTGCGGAACAGTTTCGTCCATTTGTGAAGCCGTTTGGGAAATAGTGGAGTTATTTAAGCAGATCAAATAGTTGCAGCTTTAAATTAAATGCTAGTAAATAAAGAAAAACAAAGTCTACTGTGTCTTTATCGAGCTACAGCACTGCTTCCAGGACGAAGCAATCTAACATGGAGTCCCCATTTACACATGGCGTTAACATCCTGTCTGGATTATCAATGCCATTGGACACAATCTGTTTTAATGTGGGCAGAATCTGGGTAAATGTAAACCCTTGTTAGGAGTGGGTAAAAATCAATTCTCTTGAAAGTATGTCTTGTTGCAGAAAAGTTAAAAGTGCTGAATTTAAAACCAAAGTCCCGACATCATGATCGCCTGTATCAATTCTGTAAGCCCGGGCTGTACGTTGCTTATGTTGCATTCACATGGATTCAGGCAGATGGTCGGTGACAGATGGACAACATCTTCTGGACAGCACAGTAAAAAACAAACAGTCTGACGGAATGGCAGGAAGGCAAAACTAAACACACATGAGGATATGATGCTTTGGTGACGGTCACCTACCTGGCACCCAACTCTGTGCTGACTGCCTGCTATATGTTGACTTCTCTCGTAATATCTTGATAGTATTTCAAGGTCTGATTATAAAATTTAAATATTTTAACTCTTAACTGGATGGCAATGCTGCCTACCTTTACCGTCTGGATGAACCAATTAGATGGTGTGACAGATGGTGTATTCACCTGTGCACTGTATTTACGTTCTAACTTTCTGTAAAGGTATTAATAAAATATTATGGAAGTAAAATAATCTGTTCATGCTCATTGTGGATCAAACAAATATACTTTGTTTTAAAAGTAGTAAGTAGTTGTACAATGGAAAAATAAATCATATGGAAATCAAAAATTCTGATGCATCAAGATCAAGCGGTTAACATGGAAGTACCAAAAACTGCAGTTCCACTAATGGCCACTTGAGGCTGGCTCCAAAAGTAAGTCGTTCTCTATAGACTCCCAGGTTAAAATGCCCAACTTTACAGCAGAAATAAACATGTTTACAGCCTGGTAGAAAAAATGGTTTTGATCTTTATAGCTAATTTTTCCCGTTCAGAACAACTGTGCGAGGGTGTATTTTTATATGACTCACCTGTTTCAATGTTATTAAGACTTAAAGTTACACGTAATAAAGGGCGTGGCTAGGTGTCCTGTCCATTATCAAGTCACCGCCATGGCAACAATGTTTGTTAGGTAAGGTAACCACGGAGTATAGGCGTAGCCATAGCTGTTGCTATTTCAATGTGTTTTCAGTTAGCAAGTGTTGTTTAGGGTTTGGGTTTACTAAAATACTTTCTAAAGAGTTGAGTATTCAGTTATTCCCGTAAGTACATTTTGTTGTCATACTTTTGAGCCTATTTTTGACTAACAATAATTAGCATTCGCATTATCACAATTAGGGGCGGCACGGCAGTGTAGTGGTTAGCACTGTTGCCAAGAAGGTTCCTGGTTCTATCCCAGGAAGGGACCCTTCTGTGCAGAGTTTGCATGTTCTCCCCGTGTCAGTGTGGGTTTTCTCCAGGTACTCCAGCTTCCTCCCACAGTCCAAAGACATGCAGGTTAATTGGTGACTCTTAATCGTCCGTAGGTGTGAATGTGAGTGTGAATGGTTGTCTGTCTCTATGTGTCAGCCCTGTGATAGTCTGGCGACCTGTCCAGGGTGTACCCCGCCTCTCGCCCTATGTCAGCGGGGATAGGCTCCAGCCCCCCCACGACCCTCAAGAGGATGCAGTGGTTAGAAAATGGATGGATGGATTATCACAATTAGGGGCGGCATGGTGGTGTAGGGGTTAGCACTGTCGTCTCACAGCAAGAGGGTTCCTGCTTCTATCTCAGGAAGGAACCCTTCTGTGTAGAGTTTGCATGTTCTCCCCTTGTCAACATTGGTTTTGTCCGGGTACTCCGGCTTCCTCCCACAGTCCAAAAGACATGCAGGTTAACTGGTGACTCTAAATTGTCCGGTTACGAAAATGGATGGACGGATTATCACAATTAACCGTAGCTGTAAATGAAGCATTCTAGCTAAACTAGCACCTTGCATTGCGGTTATTGTCACCCTCTCGTCCAAATATGGTCACTTTTGGCTCCAAGAATCCAAGATGGGGACGGCTAGAATGCCAAAATTCGATGCCTTAAAACAGAGGCAACAAACCAATGGTTGATGTCACAATGGCTACGTCTGTGAGTCACATGACTCTGAATTGGAATCGACCAAATCCTGAAGTGCCTATTGATTCCCACCTCAAACACTTATCAGTAATAATGAAGGCAAAGGCCCATGGATTAGACGTCACCATCCAGATACAGATTAAATGTTAACACCAGGTGAGAAAAGTTCTCATTTTGTTGTCCCACTGAGTACTGTGCCAAAGTGTAGCCTACTTAAAGCAGTGTGGGTAGTGACTGATATTAGCCTCAGGGCTTGCCGTACAGTAACCCTGATCTGCTTGCTGTTGAGATCTACTGCAAACCAGCACGCTCTAATCGACGTGGATGCTATACACAAGTAGCGAGACATCCATCCACTTATTTGTTCACTGTTCTTTGTCTTTGGCCTGTGGAGAAAACCTACACAGACACACAGGAAACATGGAAAATAATCACTTGGATCAACATTTAGTCAGTTTACGCCGAGAGATTTCTTACATTCAACTGCAACAAATGGAGCAAACAAAAGATCCAACCAATGTGTTACTATACACTACATACAGCCAGGCTTTTACCAGTGTGTTTCTTAAAAGTCACTGGACAGCCATTAAGCACTGATGTGTTTTCAACCAGCATTAGCGTTGCTGTAGTGCTCTCGAGGCTCTTCAGGCTCAGGCAAATGCATTCAGCGGGGGGAAAAGAAAAAGAAAAAGAAAAAACGTGATTCAGTGTAAATTCAAGGATTTCATTAAACACCTCTTACTTTGAGTCTACGTTACTACTCTGCTATTTTAAACACACTGCACATGTTTGGTACATGTAGGGCCGTGTCACTTGCTCATCGAAGCAGACATGAAAGGGTTTAATATGATTTGCAAAATACGTGTGTTTTAAAATGTCTGGAACGGCATGATGTGGACGTGAGTCACTGGTGCTCAAATGTCAGTGCTGTTGCTCATTAGAAATAACTGGATTTATATCAGTATCGTACCTCAGGTGGAATCAGCTCTTGCATGTACTTGTATGTATGACTATTTCCACGCAACATCATGCATGTGCATCCACCACCGCTCAGGAGACCAAAACTCGATTGTGAATTATTCCCTTTAGAAATAAGGAACTAGCAGTGTGTGGTGCCAAAAGCTCGGGGACAGTCGAGCTTGTGGAGGCATGTGTAAGTGTGTCATGTTATGCGAGGACAGGAAGAAAGCAAAAACATGCGCCGCTACAAGTCTTCTGTGCTCTAACGTCAGCGCTTGGTGCAAAACACCGTGTTTACTGTCCAGATTGTTTGCAACAGAGATGTGATGGAGCTTTTTTGTTGAATTTCGAAGAAAATCTCAACCAACCTTTTAAGCTTTAAATGCCTTGTGGCTTTCGTCTGACTGGGGGATTGTTTCTTTCTTCCTTCTGCCCCACTTTTGAGTGCCAAATCAGCGCATTGCAAAAAAGTTTTTAGGTCATATTTGGACTGTCATAACACATCAGGGAGCCAGTTGTTAATTGATAAAGTGTCTTTTTCTTTAATTGAATAATTATCACAGAGGAGGATTTTTCGCAAAGTTGAAGTGCTCCAAAAATCAAGCTTTCATTGTATTTCAAGCAGGTTGTTATTGTTATTGGTGTCGAGGCTCTTCGTCATTGACTTGCCGAACATGAATGCGAGTTGCGTTTTTTTCAGGGTTAAAAGGGAATTAAAGAATAAAGGAGGGGAAGTTAAGTGGAGACTTGACAGTTTTGAAAAGACAAAAAGTGAACTCCTCGAACTGCCTGCACACTCAGACACTTACCCGCTGGCTCTCTTACTCCATCCCCCCACCGTCCACAGGATGACTTGACTCATGTTGCCATAGAAACAGGAGGTACCAAAAGCTCAATAATATCTGGATGGAGGGCAGAGAAGGAGAGAGAGAAAGAGACGAGGCTTCAGTTAGATTTATACTTTGCTGAATGAGGTTGTTCTTTTCAGAAAAGTTGAATTGTTGACATCGCCAATGAATCAAGGATCAAAAGATGTGTTTAGTTTGCATTAAACAGACTCTTGAATCAAGGGGCTAATGATAGTGGGTGTCAGCTGAGTTAGACCTTGACAACTAAAGACAGTCGGCATCAGAATTATGACAGTGTGAAAAATTCAAAGAGCTATGTATAAGGATTTATGAGGGATGGATTGACAAAAAGACTTTTTTTCAATGCATCAGAGGTTGAAATATTCAACCCTATTGCCACTTGCTCAGTGTCATTCACATCTCACAAAGTATCCTCTTACGTTGTTCCAGGATGTATGTTCCAGGATGGCAACACATGGTTAGGTTTAGGCAACAAAAGCACATGGTTAGGTTCGGAAAAATACATCATGGTTTGCCTCTGCATTCATACGGGAACACAACAGGGAGTTAGGGTAAGGGTTAGGGGTATGGGGTTTGTTGGACGCCTCCACCTTCCCTCCGGTTCTTCCTTCAAGGACTTTCCACCTCCTCATATTACATAATCACCAGCGTGAGTGTATCAAACTGACACCGCCCATTGGCGTATCACCATGACAGGTGGCATCCAGTCGACTGGTGGTGCATCATACAACCGTGAAAGGTAGCTTTTGGCGTCAGTGACTGAAGCCAAAATCTCTGAGAAAGTGGCGGTATTGGACGACTTCAGAATGAAAATGGCGGAAACATTGCAACTTTAAGGGCCGTTTCATAGTCGACGCATGCAACGCAAGCAACGCACTTCCTTCATAGTCAACACATTGAACGCAAGCAACACGGGCGACACTTGAAATGCAATACATCGCTTGCTCAATGGGGGTAGCAGAGTCACTGGTGCATTCCGGCTAGCTAGTACTGCTATTTCATTAGAGTGCAGGGCACTAGAACTGTCATATAAATGGGGGTGTGCCCGTACGATTTCGCAAAGTTTTTCCTCCTCGTCTGCCATATTTCATACCTGCTTCTTCTGTGAATAACAAAAACTGATTAATTTCAAGTACGTCGCTTGCATTATCACCCCCGCTGGCAACGCATGGTATTACACGTGTCGCATATCAAAAAAAATGGACAACACATTTTGAGACGCAAGCACGCATCATGGCGGCCAGCTGCAAACATGCTGGATCCTACACTACCCAACATGCAACTCATTTGCACATATCATGAGACTCTCCACGAACCAGGACAACGGGTCCTAGTTCAGTAGAATGAAGTTTAATGTGCAACCAATACCAAATTCGATGTCCTAATATATGGATAGGGTTGCTCCTCCACAGCTCAACCCTCTTACCCCCATTTGGTTACGTCTGGCTCCAAAAATCCAAAATGGCGACAACCAAAATGCCAAATTTGAGGCTTCAAAATGGGAGTTTACCGACCAGTGACAGACGTCCATTATTTTTAAACAGTCTTTCAAGACTCAGACTCACTGGTAAGCTGAAAATCGGTGGAGTGCCCCTTTAAAAAAAGTTTGACTCATTATCGTAAGTGATCAAAAACAAACCTGATTTGCATTTTTGAAAGCATTTCTGTTTAGAAAAGCTCTCTTTATTACCCGTTCCACAGAATTTACAAGTCTGCACTGTTTGATTTTTCAAATTATCCGTTTTCTAGCAGCACTTTGACTGTGTTACCAATAAATTCCACCCCTATTATCATCAAGGATGGAGTAATTCTGTCATGGTCGGGCAGTTTAAAAATGATAAAGATTTTGCTGAGCTGCAACCACAGAGGTCATCAGATTTTAATGCACCACATTTTGTGTCCTCCACACATATTTTGCCCGGTATTACTCTCTTGCAGTGTTCAGCGTGATGTTCCTCGCTTTTCTCCGAATAACTCTCTTCAATATGTGTATGACATATTCAGCCATCATGTCCTGTTCTTCCACAGTCATAGCAACACTGTCGTATATGTCAGACACTCAGCACATCCAGCAAGTACATGCACAAGTCAATTGCCTGTGGCACATTTCCATCTTTCTCTTCTCCACTATCACAGACATTATCACATGCCTAGCCACCACGTTAGCAGAAAGACACCCCCACTCCCACTCCCACCCCCACATGAATTAATCTGTCAGGAGCGGGATCGCAGCGTTCCTCTCCCTCTGCTTCTTATCGCCGCTCTGAGGCAACTTCTTAAGTGGGAACAGGAGATAAGATGAGTCGCAGGAATGAGATATCACAAACTAAACTGAGATTTAATTTGTGATGGAATTTCTAAGCATGCGGTGTGACGCGGCGCAGGTAACACTTTGGGAGGCATGAGCTCTCCATCTGGGCAAACAATTGCTCTCCGCCTGTGCAAACAATTCCTAATTACTTCTGTCTGATTAACTGGAGATTTTGACCCGAGTCCCAGACACAAATAAGCCACAGGTGTGTGTGGAGCTGCCGCCACATGATGCACGCGCAGAGAGACACACATGCTTTCTGTTTGCATTATGCAACTGGGTGAACACTGTATCAATACACACCTAGCACATTCAGCCCATTGAGCTAATAAGAAATCCACACAAACAAACAACTTTCTAACAATAGTAAATAACAACCAAAACAGAATAGACAGAAGAGACTCCACTTCACCAGTGCTCCACCATGTTCTGACTGTGACGATCACTTACTGATGATCACATTTAACCCTTTGAACTCTGCACCCGAAATGGTCCGCCAGTGCCTACAGTAGTATTTTTGCTCATTGTGATGTCATTTCTTGGCGTATCTTCAAATGCTTCATATGCCTCAATTCTGTAAACCCTAAGCAAAGGGCTTACGCAAGTCAATTAACCATTATAATTAATAACATTATTGAAATTGTGTCATAAAAATATAAAAATCAGACATGTTATTCATCAGATGTTCTGCTGTGGTTTTACATTTTAGACCATTATGTACAGGGTTGTGCATACAACAATCAACAAATGTGGCCATTACAGGAAAATATTGATGTAATTAAGGCAAAATATTCCATTCGTGCCACAAATAATGTAAGTTTAGGTAAAGTAATGACATGATAATTGGGAAGAAAGAAGCGTTAGCCTTCTGTTGCAAAAAGAACGAATGCTTAAGCTATTTTGGTTCTTAATTTAGACTAGTCCATACCCACTGAGTGCACAGTTGCCCACGTACAGTTTCACATAGTGTGTGTTTGGGATACAGGTCATAGGAAATTGCAGATTAAATAGTCAGTCAGAAGAGCAATGTATTCAGACAGAGTTTTTGTGAATTTGATAGTACGATTGCTTTATTGAAAGTACAGTAGTACCATTGCCAATAGTGGAATAGTTAGTGGGCTAAAACTGTACATTAGTAGTTGAGGTAGCACATTGAAAGGCAGATAGTTAAAGTGTTTATATGTTGTATTGACTTAAAAGTGGGGGCACTGGTAGTTCACACGGGAAAGGTGCGGCTAGCCCTTGTTGCAGCAGCATACCATACCATGACTTAGTCATATCAAAAATTAGAAAAAACACCAACATTGGTCCACAGGGGGAGCCACAGCGATTGGTCGCATTTTAGCCATTTTGAAGCATTTTTCTGTTGTTATAGCGCCACCCAGTTGCCAATTAGAGTTAAATTTCTCCAGTCACCTTGAGGCATCCTGTTCTACATATCTACCAAGTTTAGTAAAAATCCATATGGCGGTTAGGCCTAGATAAGAAATGAGCTCTCTAGCGCCCCCATTTTGTTTGATGGGGTCAATAATGGAGGGGTCCCCTCAGATTATGTGTGGTCATATGCCTACAAAGTTGCGTGGTGATGGGTGAAACCCTTGAGATGTTATACACCTTTATGTGATGAGCCACGCCCTCCGCAATATTCATTGCCTTATAGAAACTCAGTTTTTGTAAGTTTTCCAACTTTTGCCAAGAGGGAACTTTAGATATTGCTCCCTAGATTATGTTCACCCAGTTTCATGCAGATCGCTCAAACTTCCTAGGAAGAGATCGATTTGAAGTGTTTTTCAAAAAAATGCAAAATGGCGGAATATCTATATAAGCGGAAGTTATGGGTTCTTGAGGCAAATGTGTTCCTCATGAGGAGAGGCATCTCTGTGCAAAGTTTCATGTCTCTACGACATACGGGGCATGAGATATGCCCATTCAAAGTTTGCAATTTCAGTCGGTTGCTATAGTGCCCCCTTTGGCCAATTGATGTAATATTGGTCCCTTGGTCAATCCTCCCATGACCCTCTAACACTGTGCCAAATTTCACATGGATTGACCAAGTCAGTGAGGAGAAAAACGTGGAACAAACACACAGACAGAGTTTTCGTCATTATATAGTAAGATGGATTTAAACAGGATCATGCAAACAATGATCTCCTGCAGCCATTTATGGGAAGTCTGTTTTTAAAGCGGTAAGATGAGCTGCACTGCCAGGACTAGAGGTAGTACCCCTACTACAGACCAGCCGTTAGCATTAGATTAGATATTTAGATTACTTTTCCCTTCAGCTAGATTTCTGTTCATTTAAAGTCAAAAAAAAAAAAAAGTTTTCAATTCATTCAATACATTCCGAGATAACAGCAACCGCAGAATTATATGGTGTTGGTGTTGAGTTTACCTGAACGTCACCCTGAGAAGTGTTAGATCCAACATGGAGTATACTATCTGATCACACTCCATTAATCCTCTGTGAATAACTCCAAAGCCAGACAAAAAACCAGCCATGAGTCATAAATTATCTTATTTCCTCCCTCATCCCGACGTGGGGACCCCCAAGTTATCGCCCGCTGTGTAGGGCAGCCCCGGGCAGGGCGCCATGCCTATTCTTGTCGAAAAACATCAAAAAGGATTCATCATTAACGAACCTGCTTGAACATCCGTTTCTTTTATTTAGATGTTTGCTCGAATATTCAAAAATCCCTTTCATCCAGAACCGTCTATACCGGCGTGTCATTCTTGCCAAAATGCTTCTGTGCGTGCTCGTCTTTAAAAACTGAGCAGCTCTGATCAAAAGGCGATAAAAATAGCATTGAAATAAAAGGAGACAGATTGGATTCTGTACTGTATTATGCATTACAAGAGTGGCAGTGCACCCTTTACCTTCTTGGCATCTTGTATTGTAACCAGCATGCAGGCGCTCCTTCTCATAAACTGGGGGAGAAGGACCTATTTGTGTTATTTATCGTAGATACACAGCCACTGTAAGCATCCGTAATTCCCCTCGACATAAAAAATTTAAAAACAAAGACATGCTTAACAAGGATGCTTTGCACTGCTGAGAAAAGGGACCCTGAGTGAAAATGAATTTTGCCTGCATGAGCTTATTTTTGCTCGCAATAATATTCAAACTGTTTATTTGCTCAGGTGTGATCCACAACCTTTTATTCTTGCTTTCAGGGGACACTCTTGTGAACGCCTGTGGAATTCTCCACAAACTTACTTCTTAGAACTTTTCTTCTCGCCTCAAACTCTCTGTACTCCAACCATGCATGATTCGTCCTCCCATGTCCCTCTCTTTTTTTCCCTCAGTCTCTCAATCTCACAAGTGCTGCCCTGAATGGTTTTCCTTAAATGGAGGTCCCCGCGGTCGCTCCAGAATCCAATGGCACCTCGGAAAAGACTAGCGAGGCTGTGATCCAGTTACCTCCCCAAAGACCCAACTTCCTCCTCCAATGAGGGACAGTTGCTAACATCCTGAATCTTAATTTGGCCAGTTCTCTATCTCTCCCCTTGGAGATATCCACAGTGGTGGCGGCGGTGCAATGTGCTTTTTTTGGGATAACAATTAATGACGAGCCGCCCTTGTATCTTCAAGTGGATCCAATTCGCTTTGGGGATTAGATACACTTGTTCCATGCAAACTCTCTTTGATTGAGCCAGTTGATACAACTATTGAGTATCAGGCCGAGGCGAGCCCCATGTGCAGTGCAGTAAATCAGCAAGAAAGAAATGTGCTGCATGTGCTACTTTATAGACTGCCAAGGAAATATTTCAGAGGCCACCTAAATGGGCTTGAATGTTCAGTTTAGACCGTCCAAAAGGGACAAAACGTGCATTTCCCTGCAACAAAACAGCATCAGGAATCTGCATCAGCAATGTGCATCTTTGCACACCGCTGAAGTGGTTGCCCCATTTACATATCCTTTGAATGCATTTCTGCATTTAGCGATGGATGTAGCTCTAGCATGTGAACATTGTCGAATGAGCATCTGAAATGTTCTGTGGAGAAATCCCATTTCAGGGTTCAATGGCTCTTCGGAAGCCGCAAATCCGGGCAGGCGTGAAATACACGCCCTTGTAAAGCTTGTCTATTCAATCAATTCCCCCTATTTTCAATTACTGACATAACTGCTCTGAATGCTACTGTTTTTTTTCCTTCTTTTTGTTGTTGCACAAAATGTATTAAAGCAGCTTTGCGTCGATCAGAGCTGAGGACAATTTGTGGCCACAGATAAGCTGATGAGATTTACACTGAATACATCTCATTGACTTTGTGTACATTCCTCTCCCGTCATGCGTTGCTTATGTGTTGCAGTTTGAAAAGATGACCTTGTACGCTGCAGAAATATATACAAAGAAAGCAAACAATTGGCAAACTGCGCTCCGTGAAGCTTCAAGAAAAAGTAAAGTCAACCTTGAAGCTACGGTAAGGCTGACTGGTTGAGAGATTGCCAAAATGATGCAGTGTATACAAAATTCAGAGCCAGCATCAGTAATTGACCCTCTATTCAAAATGACAAACATATGACATCAATTTTAAGTAAGAAAATATTACAAACAAATTAAGCTTTTTTCACTAAAAAACTGATTCAAGGCCTCAAATCATTCTAACTACGGGAAGAGTGCATTTTTGAAGCAATGGGCATTTTCTGATCACTAGTTGTCGAACAAATGAGCTTTGGCCGGATGGGGCAATTTTTGGAACGTTGGGCTTTTGGAATAATGGGCCGTCAGAGCAATGCCATGTCACCTGGTGCATTAACGCCTCTTCCAGTGTATTGGTGGTTTAATTATACTAGTCCATACCCATTGGTAGCTTTGTCACCTTCTACCTATGCCAATGTTATACACCTTTATGTGATGAGCCACGCCCTCTGCAATATTCATTGCCTTATAGAAGCTCAGTTTTAGTAAGTTTTCCAACTTTTGCCAAGAGGGAACTTTAGATATTGGTCCCTAGATTATGTTCACCCAGTTTCATGCAGATCGCTCAAACTTCCTAGGAAGAGATCGATTTGAAGTGTTTTTCAAAAAATGCAAAATGGCGGAAAATCTATATAACCAGAAGTTATGGGTTCTTGAGGCAAATTTGTTCCTCATGAGGAGAGGCATCTCTGTGCAAAGTGTCATGTCTCTACGACATACAGGGCATGAGATATGCCCATTCAAAGTTTGCAATTTCAATCGGTTGCTATAGCGCCCCCTTTGGCCAATTGATGTAATATTGCTTCATTCGCATCCTCCCATGACCCTCTACCACTGTGCCAAATTTCACATGGATTGACCAAGTCAGTGAGGAGAAAAACGTGGAACACACACACAGACAGAGTTTCCGTCATTATATAGTAGAGATAAGATAAGATTGAACATTTGTTATAATTTCCCTTGATAGAAATATATCCAGTTAATTATTGTTATGTTAACACACAGCCCTGCTTGGAAAGAGAACCCGACCAAAACTATGAGAAATATATGACAAAATCAGTCAAATCTGGAGCAGTAATAGACGAACACTTAGTTTCATTCTACTTTGACATGCTTAGACGAGTCAGATTCATCATCTGCATTATTACTGTGCAAACAAGCTGGCAGCTGGCAGGTAGTAATGTCAGTCCGTATGGCGCCTTCTTTGTTTTCAACGCTATGCCGTATCCTGTGTTTAAATCTTCCACTTTGTGTACCACACTGCAGCAACAGACCTGAGCTTGTCTGATCCTGCCTGTTTGGAAGGCCGTCGCAGCAGCAGTGTATGTGTCCATGTGGCTGTGCTCGCGCCAGCCGGACACACAGAGAAAATGACAGTCTGCCATATGGACCACCTGCAGTGGTCTCACACAGCAAGTCAACCTGGTCACTTTATAAATCTGTTCCATCCCGACTGGTCCAACCGGCCCGCTGGGATCCCTCCCTGTCCTCCTGATTAGCCGGTCCATGCCGCGTGAGGAGCCTCGCGGTGTCCATCAGGCTGATCAACCTCAACATTCGTCTTTGCTCGGATTACAGTGCTGTGCCGGTGGGCTGCGTCCAACCACAGCCTCTCGGTGTGTAAATAAAAGTCAAACTGAAAATTTGCGGGTAAATAGGCTGCTCTGAGATATAAAGCGAACACAATGCCATGCATCTATTTATTGCCTCTACTCAGCAGTTTGTTTGGGCTAATTGGCACGGATGATTAATTATTATATAACCCATGACAGGCCATGGTAAATTGGAATTAAATGACTGGCTGACATTGCATGTCCCAGTTCAGTTGTGTAATAAGCTAAGAAGGATTCATTTGCCTACTGTGGTACACTGCCTGCTGCATTCATCTTCCCACCGCACTCATTCAGTGCTCAGCACCATGACTAGGAAGTGAAGTACACATGTTTGGAGGTAAACAGTTAGGTATGTCTCACAGTTAAAGGGACTCGAGGTGTCAGGATGCACACAAAGATGCCAAATATCCAAGTCTGTCAGTGAGCCATCTGTCAGAGAAAACGGCAAACCTCTCAGCAGCTGTTCTGCGCTGAAAAATAGTCCCTCTCTTAGACAATGACTGACTGTCAAATGTTAATGTGGGGACAGGTGACTTTTTCCCCCTTTATCTTTAAAAAAAAAAAAAAAACATTTTATTTTTATTGTCAGTGACACCTTATTTGTCAAAATCTTCTTGAAAATGAAATGTGGCAGCATATGGCAGAAGCTTGGAAATAAATGCTATGGAATTACTGAATTTAGATTTTAATTAAATTAACTTTTCTTGTGAAAAGCAGAAAGAAACAAAAAATAAAGCTTACAATATGCAAACATTTTTATCAATATAATGTGACATATAAAAAGGCTCCATTTAGAGGTGATAAAATTTGTGATGTCCCTTTTATTTCCCGTTAGCTTTGCGGACACGCAAGCTGCTAGCTGTATTAACATGTTGCCCACAGCCCACCCTTCAGTCTCCGTTAACCGCTAACTGCTAACTGCTCTGCACTGTGCACCAAATGGGTTGGGTGGGAGCTAGCCACTGCGCCGCTCTTTTAGCTGTTACCACCGGTAAAGTCATCCGCTGACCTGCAAAATGGCTTTGATTCATCTGACCTGCAAAAGCCTTTTAGCATTTTTAGCATCGCTAGCCATCCTGAGCGAGTGAGCTAACAATGCTAAAGGGGTTTTGCTGCTCAAAATTGAGCCACGTACTCACAAGGACGACCTGACAGGAGACTTGTGGGTGTGCACAATGTTTCCAAAGCAATGCTGTTGGGTTGAGATGGCATGTTTATGTGCGAATATAGATGTGTCCATTTTAAAAGCTGTAAACTCAAAACTTCCTTTTGTCCTTTATGATGGCCTAGATACAGCCAATAGATGCTAGAGGAACATGTCAAAAGTTTTACACAACATAAAAGGAGGTGACAGCGCAGGAGATCGTCATATTGTACCTTTAAATGGACGTCATGTGGATGGTGAATTATTTTGTCTTTATTATCCATAGGTTTCATTCTGCTATTTTTAAAATTTCTTCGTCGTCTCCTGTGATCATATCTTGCTCGAAAAACACTACACTGCCCCCACGATCTCTGGTGGTACTGCTCTATTTCGCACGTACCTGTAGGCTTTCAGAAAACGTGCACAACTACGGATGAAATTAATACAGAATACGGAAAGAATACTCTCTGTCTCGGTCTCCATAGCTAACGTTAAGAGCGGTAATCGCCGAATGAGCAGCTAACTAGCGAGCTCCAACAAGACCCAGGTGGCGCATAGTACAGTAAACTGAAGAGTAGCAAAATTAACCGATAGACCAACCTGTGTACCTGGTCAAAAAGATTCTTCATTAACCGATTGACAATTTATCGTAATTTGTTTGTTGCCAAATGAAAATCAGGATGCATTCAAAGGACTACTCAAGAGATTTAGGGTTTAGCATGCATATTAAGTTCAGGGACTTGTGAGAAAAGTACAAGAGACTGAGACAGCATGTCCTTAGCAACCCGAAACCCCTACATTTCCCATAATGCAAGAACATCCAAGCCTTAAAGCCACTCATGTCTTTACATCTCCACACCCCAGTTGTAGAACAAGCTTTCTATTAAAATAAATCTGAGCTCCAGCCAAGGCTTTGTGGTATTCCTCATGAGTTAACTGATCTACATGAGTGAAATTAGTGTAGTGTTTCATTAAAAGAAAAGGGCTAAATGTGCTGGTATGTGGATGTATGGACTATTTTCTTCCAAATCCAAATCAAGGTGGAAACCAGACAAAATAAAACCAGTGCAACCATTAAAATCTAGCAGTTAACTGTACGCGTCTGTCAAGCGTCTAGATCTACCTCCCATCCCGACCCTCCCACTGTCGATAACAACACGGTTTAGTGCGCCTCTCTGCCCAATTCAATTTCTACACTCTCCAAAGTCACTGCAAAGGGCTGGAGGAAGACATATGCACTGTCAGTATGAAATCTAATCAAGTCTGGGGCTCGGTAGCTGTTATGGTTGCTGGTATTCAAAATGGCCGTAATGGTGCTGTTTGCATGTCAGTGTTGAGACTCCTAATGTATGTGATATGCACTCTATCTGAGACAAGTTTTTTTCCTCACACGGCGGATGGTGAATAAGTTAGGCATGGATCAGCCCTCCACCGCCTCTTCATTTTCCTCATAATGATGTCAATCTGTCGGGCTCATTCTCCTATTCCTGCCATGATGGCCGTCTATTCCGTTCCTCAAGGATTCTGGAGCAACATGTAATCATCGGCGAATGTACAACCTAAGTCCACTCCTGCTTGTCTGCTTCCCTCTGTGCCTCTCTTTCCCTCCCTCCCTCTCCATCTCTAAATAATTACTTAAATTAATCTATTACCGGCCTGGCCTCGGCACAGCATTAACTGAAATGCCAGTCTCTATGGGAAAGTGATGCATTCCACTGCAGGTTTAATGCTCGAGAGGGAAGTAGGAAAGGATTTTCAAAAGGATTGCTTTGGTCCAAAGCAAAGACACCAGATCCTCTCTGAAATAAGCACTGTGGTGAAGCTACATGATTGTACACTTAGGAGATTTATGTGTTTTTATGGTAAATAACAAATTGCGCACTTCTAAACACCGCCTTCAAAAAGTGCACTGAGGAGCGCTTTCAAAAGTGCACTGAGGAGCGCTTTCAAAAGTGCACTGGGCCAAAATGAAGCGTCGTGATCACTGTCAAAGAGATTGATTGAAATTGGTGGAGCAGCATCAAAGTTTTCTGCTATTAAATCTCAAACCTTTGATCCAATGGATGTAGAGACTGACTGCTGCTGAGTGCTTGCTTTGTTCACGTCCCTATGTGGCTTCTTGATCTCATTTTCGACTAACAGTGATGCACACACAGATTTCTTTATTGCTTTAGTATCAGTCGCAGAAGCATTCGCAGCCTGCAACTACAAAAGAAAGGCAGTTTTGGACTCTCTTTTACCTTTCAGCTTTCAGGGGTCTAACAGAGTGCTTAAATTGCAGTTTGTGTGTATTCACTACACTTGTGAAGGTGTGAAATAAAGTATCCTTCAATGCTCAGTGGCCCTGAAAGTCAAATATGGAATGGCTGAAATTTTGCTTGTACCCTCATAATTTTACTTAAAACTCTGAGAAATTCTGGATCTGGCCTCCGCCCTACCCACCACCGCTTCTTGCAGCAGGTTTTGCTTTTACTTCCACTTGTCATCAAGATGGCTAGTATTAGATATATATGTTTGCACCTCAGTCAGACCCTGACCGAGATGAGAAGTCTGTTGTGCCCCACAAACCACATTCTCACTTCGACCTTGTCACAGATATGCTGGGCAAGGTACCCTGGGTGCGTTGGTTGTTGATGTTCTGGGGCGCCATGTCAACTTCAGCCTAATACATGCGTTGTCTGTTTCAACATGCACGTCTGTTTTCACAAGACATGTACAGTGTGCAGGGTTTGGCGTTACAGTCTTACAGGAAGCAAACACCGGCCTCCCAGGTGAAAGTCGGTGGCTATTGGACCCATCCACCAACCCTCCTGCATACCCTTCTCAGACTGCTGCCACCTTGACTTTCGTTGTTGTCCTGTCGCATTTCTCCCTGATGCCACCAGGCGCCGTTTAACAATAACGGTGATGGGCCATGTATCATGCCGACGTGAAAGGACGGCTTTTTTTGTCAGTGTCTGATGCCGGAAATCACTGACCAAGTGCTGGAATTCGACGACTTCGGAGTGAAACCAGGTTGCCAAAACAACAACTAGAAGAAGCATCAGAATGGTAAATGTAATGGGCATCTTTTATTTGTCTGTGTTGTTTGTTAGCTTGTCGGTTAACCGGCAGTGACTGACACAGTGTCAGTGGTTTTAAAACATACACTATCCAATACTGCTCACTCTGTTTGCCATCAAAAATTTCACTAGCTGTAATAACAATTGTAGATATGAATTCCAAGCCAACATTTCCATAAGTTTAATTTTGACTTAAAGTAATTCTAATTAAATATATCGACAATTCATTTCTCACCTGTAAAAATGTTGTCTTTTTTGTTCCTTACAAGTATAGATATTTGTAACCTATTTACAACTCATCAGCTTTTCCCATTGACCTCTATTCAAACTTAATTACAGATATCTATACTTCAATTTTGACATGTTATAATTCCAAGTCAGACTAGCTTTAATGTGATTATGACTAGTTCCAGTTCAAATTAATGATATCTACAACTCAGTTCTCACTAGACAAAAGTGTCAGTTGTTGATATTTTATTCTCACTCGTCACGATCATCGTTCATTGTAGATATCTACAATTGGTCTTACATTACACATATAGGGAATACTAGATATCTTAAATATAATTCGGACTTGTCAGAATAAAATTATTGATATATTGGCTATGAATAGTACCTCG
This sequence comes from Epinephelus moara, assembly GCF_006386435.1. NCBI lineage: Eukaryota > Metazoa > Chordata > Actinopteri > Perciformes > Serranidae > Epinephelus > Epinephelus moara. The sequence goes on from NC_065520.1 coordinate 11,554,804, forward strand.
TCTGGACGTAATTTCAGATATCCAAAATTGCATTTTGGATTGAATTGAATCAGAATTGAATTTTAGATATCAATCAAATTGCATTGTATACAGTTGATCAATGGCTGTGTGGCACTTTGATGATATGAGGCCCACTTATCCAAAATGTTTATCTTAGTATGCTGGAGATAACGGAAATGCAATTGTTGATATCTGAAAATGGAAACTGTATTTCCAATTGTCACAATCTTTTTCAACATGTGCACATTCAACTGCAGATATCTGTAATCGCTATTCTTCTCAGTGAAAAAGGAATAACTTATGTCTATAATTATCTGTTAATCAGTTTTGACAAAATGTCATTTGTACATGCGAAGATATATTTGTAACATGCCAAAATTAGATCTTAAATTAACATTTCCACCAGTGAAAACTAAATTGCTACTTGTCAGCACGAGTGATTAAATGTATAAAATAATGTTGCTGTGTTGTGGTAAAGATGGTCCAGATGATTTCCTCAGTATCTTTCTGCTAGCAGCTACACAGCTTGTGTCAACTGGTTAGCTGTCCCAGTTACTTTCTGTGATGGACGATACTGCTTCTAACAGCTTTGTTGTTGACATTATAGTCCAAATCACCAACACTAAATATTGCACTGATGGTTGTGTTTGTTGTCATAGAACTGCATCTAATATTAACATTGTATCTATGGATTATTTAAGTCATGTATATGAACTAATTTTCAGACTGGATAAGTTTAGCTAAGTTTTGCGAAAGTTGCCGTCATTTCCTGTCGTCTCTCTACTGTACGTTATCTAATTAAGGCAAAAACTGCCTACTAAAAAACACTTTAAAAAGATATTTAGGTCATTATAAAGTGTCTGGGAAAAAGAACGTATTTAGTTTAATCCCAGCTAAGTAATACAATGGCCCGATTTACCTTCTCTCACAGTCACAGCAGTTTAAAGCATACTAACTAGACACTGAAAATGCTCCAGATGCTTGGGTACATTTAGTTGGGAAGGTGTTCTTTCAGACTGTTTTCATCTCCCCACACAAACCAAAGAAGTAGACATTTCATTTCAGAGTTTGAATAATGTACTTGGTGGAAAAAGCACTGATAGTCTCAACCTAATTATACTTTCAAATAGGACCGAAAGCTAGTAGCTCCTACTCTATTGTATAAGTTGGATGTGTACGAGCTATTGCAGCACTTTCATCCTTTGATTGGGTCAACAAAGCCCGGAGTGTTATATTCCAGTAATTTTACACATAAACACACTTGTCGCCACTCGGCTTGAGGGACTTTGGAGGGAAGAAGAAAGACACATGCATACACACTGGATCTGCAGTCGTCATCCCATTTTTCAGAGACACTTTAAACAATCAATGCCGTCTCTAGAGTAATCCATATTCTCCATATCTGTGCAAGACATAAAACATCAATTATTGTGTCAAATTTTATCCAGAAGTCAAGAATGACAAGTAGGGCATACAAATGAGGCCTGGATACACACATGCACATACACAGGGTCATGCACACACACACACACAAGCCTCTCTCACACTCTCCCTCCCCCTCTCATTGCCTCGAACACACAAACACACCATCCTACGCACACACGCACAAATTCGCATTCACCCCCAAAAGCAATCCTTTTTTGAAAGGGAGAGCGGGGGGCTGAGAGGGGCGTGGAGCGCGGCTCGCTAGCTAACGTACATAATGAAAAGTGCAAGCTCTGTCATTTTCTGCAGATAAAAGTGTTCTGATGAGAGCCGGAGACAATAGCAGCGCATTAATCTCCTTGACGTGCCGAGCTTTGGCTTTAAAACACTCACTTCCCCCATTCCGAGGACCTCTATCTATCTAGAGCCATACTCTCCGAAACCACATTAGGAGTTCCCATGCACGCACACATTATTAAATGCACCTGTGCAAACACATCACACAGGAAACAGTGGTAGTACATATGTAGTGCACACATATTCACACAGAAATACAAGGTTTCCATACACACACCAACCCCTATCACTTACCCAAAAAAGGGGGGTATTTGAGGTTCCAATGAAAGGGCTAGCAGATTGCTATTTAATTCCGCATATAGATTGGCATTTCAAAAGAAAATCTGACATCTTAAGCAAACTGAGGTGGCTGGACCGAAATGCTTATGGTGCTAACAGAGCTGGCAGCTTTAATAGGAGTGACCTGGGGGGTAATGAAAGGTTGGGTGAAATGCTTCCATGACTTAGCCGTACAGCCACCGTGGGTTGGGACAGTTTAGTAGGGGTAACCGTCATATGAGCAGCATAAACATTGAGACGGCTGAGCGGAAATGGTAGTGGGTAGCAAACTGTGCTAACAGCACTAACAGTGCTAACAACAGCAAAAATGTAGAGCTTACAAAGTTAATGGGGGCTACCTGGGGGAAGCGGAGGGTCGGCTTTACGCTTCTGAGACAATGTTGTCCCGCCACTGCGGATTGGGCCCCAATCATTCCTTTAAAAGTTGCTCAGTGGTGCATGAAGCCTAACAGCTTGATTTCAGCAGTATGAAATGACTCACATCTTTTTGCATTGTAGGTCCCAGAGAGCAGGCGCATTGCAGACATACAGCGGCCGATTGGCTAAATTCCGGATAACTTCGGTTTTAGCCCTCCACTAACTTAAATGGGAATAAAAATGATTTAATTGTGCAGCTCTTCCAGACTTTTGAAATGTTATCAGAGTGAATGGATCAGATACTGATAGTAAAAGGAGTCTTCTCGCAGGGGTTATGATGTTAAAAAAAAAATCATCCACTGATTCAAAGACGTCTCTTTCTCAATGTCTATGCTGAGAAAGTCTTTTTTGGCCCAGTGACATCATGTGACGGACCTGGAAGTTGAATTCCATGTTTGGCAATTATGTCAAGTTGGCTTCAAAGCGTGATGCTGTTCCTGGGAGCTTGGTTAACAGCCCTTAAGGTAGCTTAGTTGTTTAAATAACCACTGCTTGACGAACTGAGATGCCAACTGTACGTTCAAACCAACAGCGACCAGAGCTTCCAAAACAGCGGAAGTCATTCATTTTCAATGGGAGACCAGCAACTTGGGCAACCTGGTCGTCAGCCGCACGTCTTGGGCGACCAAAGCGACCGGAGCGGTCCAGAGGGGAGTTAAAACTTGTTTAACTTTATGGTAATGAGCTCTGATGCAGTTTGGCGACAACCAATCGGAATGCTGACGTGCTTCAATGAAGCCGGTCCCACAGAACAAGCCATGTAACTTTGGTTCCTACAGCACACTTGTTCCGACTTGCGTTCACGCCCACTCAGTCCTTTATAATGTGTCGCTGTTTGGTTACAGAGACCAAAATAAAAAGAATGAGGCTTGGGACCGCGTCGCGCAGGCTAATGTTACGTAGCATGCAAGTCTTAGCATGGGGTAAGTTGGATGTGAAACTCAAAAGCTAAGCGCTCCCCCTGCTGAAGCTCTCAGGTCACAACTCTTAGTATCACTGCTGACAATATGTATCCAGGAAAATATTCTTACCATGAAACACTTTAGTCACTGTCATGTGATATTTTGTCTATTAGCAGCAATCTCCTTTCATCTCCCATACACACAAATATTATATGTATTGCAATGACATTACTGCTGTAAGGAACTATTATATGAATTCACACATACATTCATCAGTAACATTTGTGTGCAAAATTCAATAGGGAGACCTGAGCACACTCAGAATGTGCACACACACACAGAGAGGTTTGTGTTTCTCATGGCTTATGTTTCTGATGTTATGAAACTATCATACACCCATTGCATACACTGCTAAAACAATTTTAAGATGATCCGAAGCCATCGACCGCTGTTTTCGTTTTTGGTTCTGACCTTCACAGCTGGCTGTTGCTACAAGCTCAATAAGATGAGTCTGCAAGTGCCCTTTATATTTCGGTGTATTTCTGTCTAATATGTTGAGCAGGGCAGATTCATCTCAATATAGCAGCATGGCGTGTGTGATCGCGTGTCTCATTTCCTCACACAGTCACATGATCAAATATCAAGGTGTATGGGTACTGTTTTCTCTCTCTATTGCTTTTTAATCTTCGGTTGTCAAGAGACGCATAGCTCTCGGTGGGCAAATAACGTTTTGAAAGACAGGCTGAATTATTTCACGCACTCTTTAGGCTTCTCTGGTTTCATCCTGCATAATGATGACAGCTCAGAATGGCTGAGCTGTATAGAGAGGTGATGCTTATGCTGATGCTCTCTCATTGTGAGCGATGTGATCTGAGGTTCTGACGAGCACACAGAGTTCACGATCAGATCCCGATATAATATCTCTTCAGCAGGTTCTCTTTTCTTCTCGGCTTCCTCTGAAGTTCAACACTGCTTTGCAAAGTCTGGTCATTTTGCTGCTGGATCAGCACAACACTGATTTGAATTCATAGCTTATAGCAGCGGCACAGTCCTCCCATGCAGCTGAACGCACATTGCCTTGCTCAAGGGCATGTTAGTGGTTGTTGTTCAAAGAGTTACACATTCCCTCCTTTTACAGTACTAAGAAAAATTGCATTATGGATTAAAAGCTGACATTATAGTTGCAGCAGTCTGAAATTAGCGCCCAGCGAAAGCCAAATATCAATAAAAGTTGCCTTCGGTGGATAAATCAATACGGCACACCCACCTCACGAGCAGGTAACCTTTTTCAGAGTCACATTTTCAATCCTTGCTGATACATAGCCGTTATTTTTGCCTGTTAAACTTTACTCCTAATGACTTGCCACTTTGCAGTTTAAAGAAAAGAAATGGCTCAGGACCAGGAAAGCTGCCAATTGGTTGCTTTTGTCTGTTTGAACTCTATACTCGCTCGATATAATATAATGCCCTGATAAGGAAATGCAGATGTTCCATATCCACTGCTAAATAAGTCATCTCAGCTTCCTGGTAGGGGTCCTTGACCTTCATTCACATGTTTCTTTGACAAGACGAAGCACCACAGACCCCTCGCTGTGTCTCTTTGTGACTGGCGAGGCAGAGGGGAGTTCATAGGAAACTCCTAATGTGGCCTCTGACAAGTACCTCCAACCCTGCTAACGATGACAGAGGAACTTCCCACACAATCAGCCACTGCATCAGTCTCCCGAGGAGAGACAGAGGAGGGGGGAGAGGTAGAGGAAGTGTGTGTGTGTGTAGGTTGGAGTGGTGAGTAAAGACAGTTGATATTTGTTTGGCAGAGCATTCACACTAAGTAATATGACTTGGCTGAAGTGAGTGGAATGTGAAGTTTGTATTTTTGGGTATGTCGAATAAATAGATACTTTTGTGAATGATTTCCATTATTTACAGTGTCTGCCAGGGTTCCCATAGCTTAAAGATATACTATGCAGGATTCGCCTCAAAAAGCATCTCATAGAAAATAATCCCTCTCAATCAACACTGGAATTGTGTGGCGGTGTACAACACTCAGGTAAGATCAGGTCTTTGTATAATGGTAGTCATAAAGTTATAAAGCGCTAGAAAAATGCAAATATAGTGAAGTGAAATGCCAAACCAGAGGGACTCTGGGGTTGGCGTATACTTTGACTTTCGCTGGCAAGCGTGTTTGCAAACAGAAACCAACAATTTAAGACCAATTTTGCAATAACCAAAACTGAAGGAAAATAAAAACATGGACTGATAATCATGTAGGGTTTGGAAAAAATGTTGCCGAAAGGTTTATTGTAACAGAAAACCTCACTTTCTCCTCATGTGGTGGAGACAAAATTACAACAGAACTTGGAAATACTTGGCGTTTGCCTTGTGCGAATTCTCTTGGGGATTCTGTGCCTTGATTCTGACTGTGCCGAGTCTAAAATAAATTCTGCATGAAAATACTGAGCCTCAGATGCATTACTGGTTTAGCCATGCCAAAAAAATATCTTGGTTAATCTTGGCCAACTTTTGTTGAATTTGCCCTTGACATCAGAAAGACGTTGGATTCTTGCGACAGACAGACATTACGTTTTGCTGGAATGAAAATCAAGTTGACGATATTTTAAATGTCTAGCAGCGTTAAGAATTTCATTGTTTGGAACTGTGAGCATGAACTTTGAGTCATTCTAAGGTACGTCCTCCCCACATTTCTTTCCCTAAACCTAACTATAGTAACTTTACCTGCCGAAACCTAACCTCCATCATGTTATGTTAATTATGCAAGCATACGTTGACGATGTAACCTTATTCGTGGGGCAGTAATTCGATATCGTATGAACCATTCTATGAGGAATGCTGCAAGATGATGTTGGCATGAGATGTTTGGAAGATGTCTGATCTTGGTGATGTAACAACACAAATAAAAAACTAACAAAATATAAGCGTCATCTGTCGTCATTATCCCACATCAAATTGACATTGGCATTAGCTAATGTCCTGACATTGAATTTTGGTCGCCTAATGTCACAGCCTTAATTTAGCCAAATATCAACATCTAATGACGTCAGTGACCAGCTGGGTTCTTTCTATAAGGCCATCAGCAACAGTTTAGTTACACAAACATACATTTTGAGCTTTGCCTTTTTCAGTGCAAGTGTGTGAGTAATCGCCCTAAACTTGTGAATTCAGTGGAATTCTGCTCCTGGCTGGCAGCACATTAAAGGATTTCCAGAGGATAGAAAGCCATGAGTTGAGCCCATTCCTCTTTGTTTTGCTTTAAGCTGCCTACAGACTGAGATTTTAGCAATCTTATAAGTTTAGTGCAGCTACACTCTGCGACATGGAGCTAATAATCTTGGGTATGACATCGAGTTTGATGTATGCAGGCTGTTTAATGACAGTGGCTGCTGAATCGCAGGCTATGACACACGATAGCCTCCCATATTGAGTGTGCAAGGATGCTGAACAGGTTATTATTTCTCGTCCTTTACGCAGTCATGGTAAGAGCTGGAGGACACATTATACAGGCAAGGCGTCTGCTGCCACATCTCCACAAGGTCTTCCTTTTTGCTGGAATCCCACACATTTCTTTTGTTTGGATTTAGTGCCCATGAGCCATTTCATTCTATTGGTTGGTTAATAGACATAGGTCAAAAGAGCTGTCACACAATGAGATGTCCCACATTTCTGACACTATAATCTTTTCTCAGGCTGTTTTTGATTGCAAGACTGTGACAACAGCCATCCTTGAACCTCTCTCACTGTGTGACATAGAACCACCATTGTAGAGCCAAGGCCAAAGGCAGTGCCACGAAATCGCATAGTGTACACCAGGCTAAAGGGTTCAGTCACGATGTCTACAGGTAGCAGGGACCGGTTGCACAACACCTTAAGTTTTCTCCGTAAGTATGACACTTAAGTCTATTTCTCCTTAGCTAAGGGACTGACACAGTTGCATGGAATTCCTTAAAAGGTTTGCTTGGTTAAGGAAAAACTTATTGTAGTAATGAGTACAGTGGTAAAAATTTCCAAGGAGAATGCTTGTTTTGACTCAAGCTTGTGATGCCTGTTATCGTCTTGCAAAATGGCTTCTAGTTTAATAGTGACAAAAATGGCAGAAGAAAGGAAGACAAGAAAACCATACTGGTCAGAGGAGGAGAAGATTACACTTCTAGAGGAAAACAGAGTAAAAAGAACAATTTTGTCACAAACTCACTGTGTGTTAGTTTTTTTAATTTCTCACCATGAACTCAGTCATGTTGCGGTTAAGATCGAGTTGGTCTCTAAAGGTCTTTTGTGCAACAGTCTAGGGAGACAAGGACAAAACCATAAATACAATCTCGCAAGAATGCAGATTTGTTTTTTCTTGGCACAAACGTCCACTGTGGACTCAGCAATGAACCAGTTGGATTTTGGTGGTCAAAGGTCAAGCTCACTGTGACCTCCATCTCATTCTCATGAACATGATCTCTCAAGAACACCTTGAGGGAATCTTTCAAATTTGGCACAAACATCCACTTGGATTCAACGACGAACCGATTCGATTTTGGTGTTTTGTGCAACCAATTTTATTTTGAGGAAACCTTAACTAGGAATTTAAGCAAAATCTTTACTTAAGGTGTTTTGTGCAACCAGCCCGAATAAATTTAAGACTGATTTTTGGACAAATGATCTTCTTTCAGGAAAGCATTGCACATCAGTATAAAAGTCTGTATGTGGTCCTGTGCAGAGGTAAATTTTCTGTAGAAATACGCTTATTAGAATGAGTGAGGTTCAACTACTTTTTTTTCAATAGGTAAGTGCAAGTATAAGTAAAAAGAAAGTATAGGTTCAATGGTAGGTTTAAAGATTTATAACATCAGAAATATGGACTTTCACACCAGACAGCTTGGCTCAGAGTAAATTAAATAAAATATCTGTGGCAATTAAACAAAACAAACAGCAAACAAATTCAAATGTAGGTCTGTTTAATGACTTTAAAGGCCTTGTATTTATTCAGTTGAATTTAAGGCACGTTCTGGTTTCAGGTCTTTGTTTCGGGCATGCACATATTTCAAAGCAATGTCATAAAATTTGTATAAATTGACAGACACTATATATTTATAATAGATTTCTGAGGGTTATTTTAAACAATTTTGGGAATTTATTACCACTTTTAATTACTGAGAGTTAGTTTTTCCTGGTCAAAGTTCGTATTTCATGTTTAAGTTGCAGGAATCATCCAGCAACATTACTCCCACTGAACAAAGCAATTTATCTTGTCCGAAATAATATTTGAGCACAACAGTATTAGCCCTTTCCTCTATTAAAATAAAGAGCTAATGTATAAAAAGTACATATTTTTATTACATTTTATTGAGACTAATCCTGTGGGAGCCAGAATCACTGTTACAACTTGCATCACATGACAGTGAATAATATGCCTGCGAGCCTCTGACGACTGTTGGCAGCAAAACCAGAAAGTTTGTTTTCACTCGTCTTCAGCTGTCAGCTCACATTTATAAATCAATCTGAGAAGCCAGTCGGTATGCAGCCTATTGCTGTTTCATAACAGCCTCGTCTTGCTTAGTCAGACTCCTTCTTTTCCCCCTCTCAGCCTCCCTCTGTTCCTCTCCTCTCTGTTTCACTCCTTCTCATATTCTCTGTCCTTCCTTTCCACTTCTCCCCTTCTGATTCCTCTCATTCCGTCACTCTCCTCTCATCCCGTGTAACAAGAATCTCTCGTGTTTTGATCCGACCACGAGCGATGATGTCAGCGAGCTATATATGATATGTGCACGTGGTGTAAATACATCTTGACTCGAGTGCTGCTGGCAGAACCGGTGCAGCTAGTTTGCGTTATCTGTGATGTTGTAAGTGATGTTAATAAGAAACCGAAAAAAAAAAAATACAGTTGAAAATAATTAATCATTCGTCAGCTTCACTATGAGGCAGGATCTGTGTGACTAACACACACACACACCGATACACACACACACACCGACACACACACACACACACACGCTCTGACAGCAGCAGTGATATTTAGATACAGCAGGGTGCAGTCGTTCTGTTCTCAGAGCTTTGGAAGATTGCGATTGGTGGTGCAGCAGACTTCAAGGCAGTGGATGTGTCCCTGGGGATAGAGTCATGCGACAGTGTATGTGTGTGTGAGAGAGAGAGAAAGCAGGGGCATGTGAGGGAATGTGTGTATTTATCTCCACGGAAACCTGCTACAAATGTCAAATGTGAATCCTGGCCTTCCGGTCAGTTGACGCACAATGTTCCCAGCTTGCTTGTCAGTCGATCATCAGAGAGGAATCAGCGTGAGGCTGTTTGTCAAAACTCTTAATATTCCAACTCCTACTCTACAGTGCGCAGTTTTTTTCTCCAATTAATTCAATTAAACAGTCTTTTTCTGACTGAAAGTTTAGGTCTCGGCAAAAAAAAGAACTTGTGCCGAGAGGGGGGAGAGGCATTAGCATAACTGTCACGGCTAATCTCAAAGCATCGCCAAGCAAGTCCGAGCCTGGTGCCAAATTAACAATGAAAGTTAAATTGGCCAGTGAGATGTAAACGTGTAGTCAGAGGTAGCAAAAAAGATAAATCTAAGGGAGGAGAGCTCGAGACGCCGTGTTGTTTGCAGTCGTTATGATAAAAAGCCGACAATGATATGTTCCTGTTCAGTTGGCAGAACTATAGAGTTGGCAGGAAGCGAGCATCTCGGTCTGAATGTGGAAACACACTGACATAGGACATTTGTTTCCTGCCAAAATAATCAACTTGATTCTTCCCCCGGTGTCACGGATTCTGCACTTGAATCATACAGCACTGACTTGACTAAAAACCATTTGATGATTTGGAAAATGCAAATCAGGGACAATTTTATTTATTCATTTTCTTCTGTCGTCAGAAACACAGAAAGTCGCAGAGTATTAGGAGCGAGTCAGAACAAAGGTTGGGCCCTCCTCGATGAAAAACTGACTCATTAAAGAGGTTTGGATGAACTTGAGCTTAAAGAATGAGGCCGGCGCTTTTCTACATTTCTTTGTCAACAACAATAGATCCTGCTTGCAAGAATTGCCTGTGCGGCAAAAGCCCACTGTATTCTTTTTCCTCTGTGCCACAGAGCTCCATTGTTGTGCAGCAACTGTTAAAAACATCAATGAGCCACACCGTTGCACTGGATGACACGCTCCTTCATTACCATGCAGCCACTGTTGTTTATCCTGATGCCTTGAACCAAGGGGTCTGAAACCTTAACTTTCAAAAGAGATATTTTTGACTTAAAATAATAAGAAAAATCTGAGGCTTTTAATGAAAGTAAAACAGCCTCATGAGTCTAAATTAGCCTGTACTAATAGTCAAAATGAGCATACGTTCATGTTTTACCACAAGGTGGCGACGCTGCAAGGCACTATTATGATTATTTGGTACTTTAATTTTGCAGAGCTGGCAGTGACAGCAAACAAATCTGTCCACGTACTACGAAAGTCTCTATTTTATTCCAAGACTTTTCCTTTTTTGGATTGGCATCCACAGCTAACCAGCTAGGAAGATTTAAGACGAGCCACTGCTATCGAGTTTCGGCAAAATTTAAACAAAAGGTGCCAGGCAGTAGATTTTTTTAATTTGGTGTAGAGGCTTCCCAATTTTACAATTAGAGAATTGTTGGACAGGGTTTCTTTTTGTGAGTAAAAGTACCATGGTTCAACCTTCTTGCAAACATTCCACAATAACAGCTATGCCAAATTCCAGACAGCGAGCAGCTTTGCAGTGACAATGTTTCCTCTGTGGCTCACCATGGCAACCACAGGAAAAATAAAGCAGGAGCTAATTGTACAGGTATGTGAGTTCTCTGAGTGTGAGAGAACATCAGGCTTCGGAGTCTATCTGGTCTGGGTGATAAACAGTTCTTATGAAACAAATTAAACATTAAACCTTATACATATCAGGCATGGCACTAAGTATTTCCCCAAATGAAAAAGAGGATGAGGAGCCTGAAGGCGCAGTAGGATTGGGTGTAGTTGGTAGCCATGGCAGCAGAGAGGCAGCACCTTAATTGACATATAAAGACAACGCTTGATTTAATTAATTAATTGACTAAATTCACAGTCAAATTACAGACCAAATGAAGCCGTTAATTGTGCTGTTGGAACACAATAGTGTGTTCTGTTCATTAAATATGCGAGCTAATAATTCCATATCATTACTTCGTCTTTACTGCTCATTTCCTTTCTTACAAGGCCTGCACTTTCCAGACAGTTCTCTTAATAAGACAACATGCGGCAAGTGTAGCAGGTAAAAATAACACAAAGTTCAACCATCGCTGAAGAAGCTGAACGAAACCTCACACACTCAACAGGATGTGAAAAGCTGCTAAAGCTAGCAAGCTGGAGACACAACACACTGGTATGTACCAGCTGTGGAATATACTGCCTACAATATCAGTACATGCTAAAGTGTGCAATATCTATACGCCCATGAGTCAATAATGTGGAATCAGCCCTTCAGTCTGTCAGTCTGGCTGCCCACTTATCATACTGCTTTGCGTTTTAATACTGTTTGCTTATTATACTGCTCTGTTTTGCTACTAGTTTGTGCTTTGTCGTGCTCTGGATTTAGGAGTCAGAGTGTAGCCATTGCCTTCAGTTAGCCTGGTGTGCTAATGGATGTTAATAGATGAAGTTCAGAGAAAAGATTGATTGAAGATCAAACTGGGTCTCAAATTTGATAATGCAAGTCGGGGTCATGCAGGTATAGGCTGGACTGAGGTCTTAGTTTTAAGTCTGTGCACAATTCTTCTTTGAGCTTTCACAATCATTAAGGTCAGCTATGATGGATTACTCTGGAGAGAAATATTACAAGTACCACAAAGCCAAACAACTTGTTACAATATCAGTACTGACTTGAAATACAACAGTCACATCAGCTGACTCATTTTTGTAATCGTTGCGCTGTGCAGGCACGTCACAAAGCAGCAAGCTAATTAAGATAGAAACACTTAGCTTAGCAGCTGGGAATATTCCCATTACTTTGATTTTGTCAGGAGGAGAGATGACAAGAACTCTCTTTCTGCAGGTGTTGTACTCAAACTCTTTCCATTGCAAAAAAACACCTATACAACCTTGGCTACTACGACTGATGGCACCACAACGCAAAGCTCCAGGAAATACACCCCACCAAAGGTGACCCCTTCCTGGCTGTAGAGATCGGCTGTAGCCCTACACTGGCTAAACAACCAAAACTGAATTTTAATCGTGAACAGCTGCAGCTACAAAGAGGTGATGAAGCTTGTGGATGGATATGTGGTGGATGAAATGTTGCTCGATGAGTGACTCTGTATTTCAGGCAGAGCTTTGGGAAAATATTGGTCCCAGGCAGGTTACAAAAAAAGCTATCTTAGCCTTACCTACATATGTAACACATACAATTACCCTATCTAACTCTGTAGCATCTCTTAAATCACTTCCTATTTTTCACTTTTATGAGAAAGACTTGGTTAAAAATGTAAATATGTTTTGGCTTTATTTTTGTATGCTTTTCATTGTTTTGTTAAGAAAATCAGTCTCAGATTGGCATGTTTTACGGTTCACGGCTAAATACTGTAATTTTGTAAACACAAGTGCTATGTAAACTGGGTTATTGCTCGTCTAAATTTTAATTACTCAAGTTTTAAGAAACTCTTAATATGGCTTCAAATGGGGTCAATCTGAGTGTCCCCAACAGTATGTGAATTATGAGCCCAGTCTCACTCCAAAGTCGTCAAAATCTGGCGCTTGGGCAATGAATTACGGTGTCAGAAACAAACAAAAAAAGGCATCTTTAAGATTGGAAAGATACGCAGCCGGTTGCCGTTATCGCCTGGCGGCATCAGGGTGACAGGAAGCTAGCAAAAGTCTGACTAGGGTGTGTGGGACGGGTGGTGGATGAGTCCAGCAAATGGCGACCTTCACCCGAGAGAGCGGTGTTCTGTAAGATTTCAAAGCCAAACCCTGTTTTTTTTCCCTAAACGAAACCATGTTTTCCTGTTGCCTAAATCAAACCATGTGTTTTTGTTGTTGAAAGGTAATAAAAGTCAATTTGCAGTGTTGCACCAACGTAGTGCATTCATTTGGAAAGAGACTGTATGTAAACTTTTAAAACAGAAGTGTATCTTGAAAGAAGACAATACATGTAACAGGCAGAACTTCACATGGCGTCCCAGAACGTCAACAACCAACGCACCCAGGGTACCTTGCACGTAATATGTGGACATGGAAAGTCCATGACCAGACGTCAATATGTGACGAGGTCGGGGTGAGAATGGGTTGGAATTCTACACTATAATAGTTGCAGGATGACTGAGTTGTGATATTACTTTTTTTTAAAAAGGTGCAGAGCTAATGGAAGCTACTTTTGCAAAGAATTTATAGACTGATTTATGGTAGGGCATTAGACACCATTGATGACTGATGCTCAACATTGTCCTTTCATGTAGCACACTCCTTATGTCCTGCACACCATCATATTTTGTTGTGCTTTGTTATTTTGCAGTTATATTGGGTCACATATTCATCCCATAGCTCCTTTGTTTGGTTCAATGGACACACTGGCCACTTCCTTTTCCTGTGCTCTTGTTGTCTTTTCAATAGAAATTTAAGAATATGTTCCTCTTCAAGTTTCTCACTGATCTAGTACAAGTACAAGAATACGAAGTAGCACAAATGTAGATACAAAACAAACAGCAGTTGAAAGGATATAAACACCAATCGGGATGATATAATGCAACTAAGTAAATTAGCTGGAGGACAGTGTCTGGTTACTATGGAGACGACTGAAACCTTTCACAGAGGCAGATATTGAAAAATTCACAGGGGTCTTCTAATGCCTCCAATTTCTGTTGAGAAAAACTTATCAGAGTGTTGAACACCCTACCATAAATTAGGTTTAAGCATGGAGGGATTTAGGCTATCAGTTAGAGTAATAATATTGGCACTCCAGAGCCTCCATATCAGTGAGGGAGGATGGATAAGAACATCCTAAAAAGTCTGAAAATATCTTCTCAGTGGAGCTATCAATCATTGCGCTAAGTTAAAAATAATCACAGAAAACATCAGAGAGGTGGTGATCATGAAGTCTCAGGGAGTTTGTAAGGTTCTCATGGGTCTTTGGTCTTTTATCAGCATGGGCCCTGGGGTATCTACAACACAAGCCTGTGCATCATTCTGTTCATGGAAGATATTGCCTCTTGCCTCTGTTTTATATTTCTCCATCAACGTTTCCCAAGTGTCATTTGTACTGTTTCAATGAAGAGAAAACGCTTGAGGGAGCCCGGACTGCCCACTGTCCTATAAAGAATGAAATAGTTAGCTTCACTGAATAACAGCATTTATTGAAGAAAATTGACTTTTTGCCTTATTGAGCATGAGGGGCATAAATGTAAATGTTACAGCACATCCACACACCCAAACACACACCTACACACACTTGGCAAGTGCTTGGTGTGCAAGAAGTGGACAGAATTAAGGGAATGCCACATGAAAGAGGGATTTTGGGACTTTGAAGTAAGTAAATCACTATTACAAATGTGCAGGAGAGTCATTAATTTGAATGGCAGTCTGTAGTTGATTAAAAGAGGTTTGACAATAACTTCTTTAATGTCACTTTTCAAAGCAACACGAGGCAGCGAGAGTTTCACAAAGGCCACCGAATGCCTAATTTATACACTGCTCAAAATAAAAATAAGGGAACACTTAAATCAGAAGTGTGCATGGCCCCCCGCATACCTGTATGCACTTCGGACAATGTCTGGGCATGGCCCTGATGAGTTGGAGGATAGTGTCCTGGGGGATCTCCTCCCAGACCTGGATCAAGGCATCAGTGAGCTCCTGGACAGTCTGTGGTGGTACTTGGCGGCGTCAGATGCATTGATACATAACGTCCCATAGGTGCTCAATTGGATTTAGATCAGAGGAACAAGAGGGCCCGTCAATGGCATCAATGCCGTTGATATCCAGGGACTGCCTACACACTGGCCACATGAAGCCAGGCATTGTCCTGCACCAGGAGGAACCCTGGTCCCACAGCACCAGGAGGAACACCAGGGCCAATTGCACCAGGAGGAACCCAGAACCCACTAGACCAGCGTAAGGGCCAACAATCACTCTGAGTCAGGGTACCGTTGGCTATTAAAGGAAGATCTGTGCGACCGTCCATGGATCTGCCTCCCCAGACCATCACTGACCCACCGTCAAACCAGTCATGCTGAATGATGTCACAGGCAGCATAACGTTCACCGCAGCGTCTCCAGACTCTTTCACGCCTGTCACATGTGCTCACTGTGAACCTGCTCTCATCTGTGAAGAGAATGGGACGCTAATAACGGACCTGTTAGTTCCAGTGTTCTCTGGCAAATGCCAGTCAAGCTGCACGGTGCTGGGCTGTGAGCACAGGTTCCACTAGAGGACGTCGTGCCCTCGAGCCACCCCCATCGAGCCTATTTCTGACAGTTTGGTCAGAAACATGCACACCAGTAGCCTGCTGGAGGTCATCAGTGCTCCTTCCCGTCCTGTCGATACCAGTCCTGCTGCTGGGTTGATGCCCTCCAGTGGTCTTGTCCAGGTCTCCTGGTATTTCGTCCATGCTCTTGAGACTGTGATGGGAGACACAGCAAACTTTCTTGTGACCGAACATATGGACAAGCCATCCTGGAGGAGCTGGACTACCTGTGCAACTTGATTGGGCTGCAGGTACCACCTCATGCTACCAGTAGTGACAAGGACACTAGCAGAACACAAAACTAGAGAAGAATCAGTCAGGAAGGATAAGGAGAGAGCAACTGTCTGTGGTACACCACATGCAAAACCATTCACTTTTTGGGTGGTTGTCCTGCACCTTTTGTCACTTTCATTTGCACCAAANAGAAGAATCAGTCAGGAAGGATAAGGAGAGAGCAACTGTCTGTGGACACCACATGCAAAACCATTCACTTTTTGGGTGGTTGTCCTGCACCTTTTGTCACTTTCATTTGCACCAAAACAGGTGAAACTGATTCACGATCACTTGTGCTTCCTAAATGGCCCCGAAAACAAATTGTTTGATTTGGCAAGAGGAACACACCGAAAAATGAAACATATGCCAAGCATGAACAAACTGTTGGCAGTGTGTGCAAAGTGCACCAGGGAACAGGAAAACATTAGTGGCATGGTTACTTAATTGCACAAATTGCAAAAATATAATTTTATGCAGAACTTATCGTCTAAGTTTGATAAGCAGATGTTTTATAAAGCTGCCATATGTGAAAACCACTTGTATCCAAGATCCAGTTGGATAAGAGATACGATTCCCGGAGTGATGAGCACAAAACCAGAAGTTCTGCACAACGGAAGTTTCAAATGAGCCAGCACGATGGGTTTATTTTTAGAAAGCCGAAGGATCCCTTCAACCCACACTTCAACCTGATGGTGAATCTGCAATACATGAACAACCCTTTAGGGAGCCGTGTGATCTGATGATTGCTCTGTGTGATCATATTACGCCTCCTAGAAGATGAGGCCATTTTATAGCATTTGCTCCCCGTGGTGTGAACACTGTTTTCCTCATGTTCCAATGGGTTAGATAATGGTGCCCCCATGACTGACAGCAGATGGAGCCAACTGGAGATATGAACAATATATATAAATAAACTGCACAGTCAAATCAGTAGCCCAACACATTGTTTCACAAGCAGATCTAAATATCATTTATGAGAACTAAATTAAAATTTCCATCATGCCTTTTCTTCTGAGAGTAAATAAATAATTAGGAGTAATGAATGGATGTGTTTAGACTGATGAAACAGAATGAAAGACAGGGAGGGGATAATGCGAAAAAACCCAACTACACTTTAACGTGCGCGATTAAACTTGTAAGACAGTTAAACATCATTGCTTTGGCTAATTTGAATTACTTTGAGTGATATGGAGTGAGACACAGTGAGGCAAATAAATGCCTTTTTCTGTGCATATCTTACATTCTACTGGGTGAAGCAGGAGGGTGATAAATGAGGGAAGCACAACACTGATCTGTGCTAAATATCTCGTTTGTCCTGTGGTGGATGCAGATGAGGTTGGGGGATTTGAGAAATGTTTGGGTGTTAAAATGGTGCGAAACAGTGGTGCAGAAGATAAAAAAACAACCACAGCTGGATAGGAAACATGGTGTGTATACGCCCTGATATCTGAATCAGGAATGCAGACAAAACTTTTTAGGCGGTTGCACTTACTCAAGGAAAATTATTTGAGTGTACTGAATTAAAAAGCTTTCACCAAGTATTATATAATGCATTCTACAAACTGTTGACAGCATAATGCACCACGTGGGATGGGACAGCCATATTGCACAACTATTGCAGCACAAAAACAAAAGCACGCTGTCATTCATTCAAACGAGCCAGACATAAAATACCAAACAGACTGCTTAATAGTGTACATTAAAGTGATTGCTTGGAAATGTCAAATAAAAAAAATCCAGTTTAATCTTACAAGAGGCCATGAGATCCAAAACAGCCTCCTGGACAAAGTTCACAGGCAGCAGCTCAAAGAGGGAGTGTGGTTTTTATCCGTCCATCCATCTTTATCTGCAGTGGCAGCAGGCGAGGCAAAGTCCTCCTCCCCAGCCACGTCCTCCAGCTCCTCCTGGGGGATCCTGAGGCTTCCCCAGCCCAGAGAGGACATGTAATCCCTCCAGTGTGTTCTGGGTTGGCTCCGGGGTCTTCTCCTAGTTGGGAGTTCAAAGAAAAACCCCAGAGGGTGATGTCCCGGAGACATCCTAATCAGGCCAAATCACCTCAACTGGCTTCTTTTGACATGAAGGCACAGTGGTTGGACTTTGAGTTTTTTCCAGTTGTCCGAGGTCCTTGCCCTGATGCTAAAGTGTGGGTTATACTTCTGCGCTGAATCGATGCCTTAACTACGGAGTAAGCTCTGCATAGATGTCGGCCTCACAGATGCAACCCCCCAGAAACGCAACTAAACATCCCAGTTTATTTTTCTAAAACAAAAACCATTATCCTCAGTGGCAATGAAGCTTTTATATACTTTTATTTAACAGATACATAACAATGTGTTACCATGATAATAAAACCCCACAAAGATGTAGCATTGTAAGTTTTTTATCCTGACTTTTTATGTGTAGAGAAAAGTGAACTCTCTGCTAGGCTAATTTATGCAATAGAAAATGTCATAGGCTTATGCTAATAACATTAGCATGTTGTCGGGAAAACCTGTGAAGTATAAGTAATTGTTTTATGGGTGAACATTATGAGTTATTTTGGAGCCAAATTTTGTAACGTTACCATTGTTAAATGTTTTGTTCCCAGCTTCATATGAGTAGAGGAAAAGTCAGCTAACCATTAGGCTAAGAAATGCAATGGAAAATCCCATTGGTTTATGCTAATAACATTAGCATGTTGTAGGGAAAACATGAAGTATAAGAAATTGTTTTATGGGTGAATATTGTGAGTTATTTTGGAGTCAAATTTCGTAACCTTACCATTGTTAAATGTTTTGTTCCCAGCTTCATATGAGTAGAGGAAAAGTCAGCTAACCTTTAGGCTAAGAAATGCAATGTAAAATCCCATTGGTTTATGCTAATAACATTAGCATTTTGTATACGTGGACATATTTAGCCCAATGTTGTACTTTTGTTTAATATCGTCGCTATTAAGCCATGTTTTCTGTGTGTTTTACGTGTGATGGTTGATATTCAAACTTGCACTACACCTCACCAAAACCCCACCACTGCAGAGCGATGTAGCCACAAGTGTGCTAGAGTGTGCCTATGCCACCCTACGAGGCAGCTGGCACACCCAAAAATCAGATGTAGAATTATTTTCAGTTATAACCTCACTAAAATGGTTTCCCCACATTAATCACTCCCATTTAAATTTGAAATGTCCACTGGAAAAATGTGTGGAATTAGCACCTACTAATGTGCCTGATAACAAACAAATGACTCAAATCAAGATGCCTCACATAAGCAAAGGACTCTTGTCAAATGTTATTAAACCCAAATTTCATGGATATGGTGTTATATTGTTAATGCACTGTATTTTATCCCCACACCCAACTCCTGTTGTAATCACACCACAGTCTTGATGACTGCATTGCATTAGTTGAGAGAAACTGTGAAAAAAAAATTGATTTCTGCACCAAGAATAAAAGGGCCTGATTGGTGTAACAGCTACCAATCAGCTAATGCTTGTCACTACAGGACTGTGGCAGTTATAGCAGCGTGTAGTCACAGAGGGCATTTCTCACGAATCACCTCTTCTACTCAAACTTATCACCACGTTACCTTCAAAAGACTCTGGAGAGCTCAATTGTGCAATTCACCAATGTGTCTGAACATAAAAACAGCACATTTCTCATTTTGCAAAACGCAGGTCGACGCAGGTTATTACCGTGCAAGGGCTGTAAAAGCTACATCAATTCGACCACCCACTCACTGTGTCCATGTGAAGTATACAGGTAAAATATTGGCGCTCTGTACAGCTGCTGCCTTGCCCTGAGCGCACCAGCTATACCCAATCAATATGGTTTAAAAACTCATGCTGCCAATCCTTATGTTTATGACCCAGAAATATTACTCCCTTAATTATGAGCAAAGCAAGAGCTGAGGGCGTTCTCTTGTGCACACACACACAGCTTGCAGGTTGCAGCCTTTTATAATAAGTTTAATACCAGAGCTTTCACTCCTGGGTAATCAATCTGTAATTCATCATTATTTATCTAGCGCGCAAAAAGCCCCAGAGGACTCTCGCACATGCACACAGATTCATGTACACACACAAACACACAGCTCGGCTCACATGGGGAATGGGCAGGCACATGCACACACAGACCCCCTGGAGGCGTCTTTGCCCACTTGGAGGTATTAAGGGATCAAGGTGGAGAGGTAATTACAAGCATGGAGGAAGAGAGTGGGGGACAAACACAGGACAACACTACAGTCTACGCCATCTGAGGCCTGCAGACAAGATAGATAGAAAGCCAATGAGGAGTCTGTAGCTTAGCACAGGTCAAGACCTGATCACATGTGGTGCATTTAAATGCTTCTTGTAAAATAAAAAGGGTAATATTATATTAGATGAAATTGTTGTGTACTCAAATACATGGGTTGATCACATTCAGCAGCTCCATGCCATGTTTGGGAGATTGTGTGATGCTAATCCTACCCTCAATCTTGCAATGTGCAAATCTTGCCAAGCTACAGAAACATACCTGGGTAAAGTTGTCGGTCGCGAGTCAAACCAGACCCCCCTCCCACCAGACAACCACGGGCACATGCTTTATACAGTTATACATTTTTTCCCATACATTGATTTATTTCCACCATTGTGTACTGCTTCACCAGGAGGAGAGTGGGCAGCAGTTCCGGAAAAGGACCTTTAGTCAGTGGCTGTAGAAGCTCAAATCCCGCCCATGCAACCTCCCAGCGCTCGGTGTCACAGCAGGCTGGGGGCCAGCGGCACCACTGGGTCTAACCTTTGTAAAGGCAGCAACAGAATGCTTGCTGATACGAAGAGGAGTCGGGGCTGTCCAGTCCCCCTGTCCATGTGCGGAGCTGCTGTCTGCTCTCCTCCCGCTAAGGTGGTCTGTAGCAGTGGGTAGTAAGGTGGAGGACAAAGTGTGATTTGAGGCTCTAGCTAATGTCATGCTAATGACCTTTTTAAATAAGAATTGTGCAAATTTGCAGGAAAGTCCAATCAGTCTTCTTTCAGCATTGGCAGTATAAAAATAAATTCGGGGAGTGCAGCAAAATGCTGCCTGCCTACTTTTTTTCATACAGAACGTGCCTTTTTCGGGGCAATGGGGGGCGTGAGCAAGTAACAAAACGTGTAGCTCAGCGTGCGACGTAACCAGTGACGTACTCCGAGAAAAGCCATGGCTGGTCAGTCCTTCGGCGATTCTCTCATAAGTTGGCCCGTCCTTCACCGTCTCCGTCATTTGACAGTTAATGGCCTCTTTGTTTGCCAGGGCAAGGAGGGCGCGCAATTCCTTGTCTCCCCAGTTGCTCATCTTTACAGTGTCTGTCAGGTTTGTGTTTCCCTCTTGCTACTGTTGATCCACCGCCCGTGGCTCGCACGTGTGGCGTCATCAACAGCTCCTCCCACAAGTCATCAACAGCCCCTCCCATTGCGGAAGGCCGCCTCGGTCTGTTTAAACTAAAAGGGTTCTGCCAATGTGTCTGCCCTTCGAGGTGGAAAATTGGGCACCTCCAATCAACTCGCCAATCCGGCTCTGTGTGTCTAAATGCCCAGGCTTGCCAGCAAAACGGTCCAACATTCGCTGAAAATCTGGCAGCGTAAAAGGGGCTTTAGCTACATAAACGTGAACTTCAAGCCACAGCCTTGAGCCTTTGGCTCTGGTAAGCAGAAGACCGAAACTATTAGCAACATTTTCTCGCCATCTCTGAAACACTTTGCTGATACCATTCTCAGAACCCATCGGCTGTATTCGGCATCTGACTTCCGGCAGACGGCGATACAGCCTCTGGGGGCAGACCCCCGATTTTTTGGCATTCCGTTTCTGACTTCCGTTTATATATGAGTTAATATGCTGAACCATTGCGATGGATTCAGAGTTTGCAGTGATGCCAATTATGTTCCACCTCGTTAGTTCACCGCACGGACCGTTTAACCTGGCAACAGCCTACAACCGGAAACCAGGGCTCTTCCGCTCTTCTTCCGGAGGCAAGATCTCCGGGGTTTGCCTACAGATTCTACAACATTCTCTCGCCATCTCTGAAACACTTTGCTGATACTGACACGAGTTTTATTCCATTCGTTGTCAAACTCTCTTTTAGACCTTTTTATGATAAGTTTGTCTTTTTTGGAATGCTTTGCAGTGTAGGCAGTTGTTGCCAATGCTGGAGTAGTAACTTTCTCTGCAGGATTCTACACCATTAAATCAGGCTTTCACCAAAGGGATGAGCACACGTTTCCCATCACTGGCTCGATTCTCTAAAGCCTGAAAACAGAGCCAAGAAGAGTCTAGTTTTCTCTCAGTCCACTTGAATTACAATATGTGCAAAGTTTATAATGGGAGAAGAATAAAACTGCCTACCTGAGCTCTTCAGGCCCAATCCATGAACACATAATAACTGTAAGATTAATCATTAAAACAGCGATATTAATACCGGAGCCAACATCAAGATATCCAAGAACATGTCGCCACCAAAATCAGGGTAAATTCAAACATTACTTACTCTGCCAAGACTGGCACCATTAAAACTCCAACCTTAAACCCCGATAACATAATCATGGTTTTGGTGGAGCTTGAGGGCCTTTTGCAGCTTGGCAGGAAGCTGTGCAGCCAAATGCTGCTCTAGGCAAAAAAGCACTTCTTACCTTCCACTCTATGTGAACTTTGAAAAACAAGTCTATGAATCATTTACATGACTAAAGTTCGAGGTGAGGTGTATCAAAAAGATATGCCTAAAGAGATATGATGTGAAGATAAATAAGAGATAAGGCATTAAAAGACTGTTTTCGTGATGCAAGAATTATATTTGTATCTGCTACACTAAGTGCAGTGGGTAGTTTTTAGCCACTGCCTGGCAGTATGGCAATCTCAGTCTGTCGTTCCATCAACCACTTTGGTCCAGACTGAAATATTCCAATAACTACTGGATGTGTTGTCATGAAATCTGGTACAGACAGTCATGGGTACCGAGAGGATGAAGCCTACTGACCTCAGTCACACAGGGTATCCAGGAATGTTGTGTTTGTAATGGCAATGAATGGTTGCACAATACTAGCTGATGGCATATTTCATCATACCGCGAGCTGCCCAAATGTCAGATGCCATAAACTGATTGCATGTGAACATCAGACTGCATTATATTATGTTTAGCAAGACTGGGCCCAAACCAAGTATATGGCTCGACCATGTATGAAATGCTAGAGGGCTTTTCATTTTAAACAGGAAGTAGCAGCATTCATTCACTCACAGACTTTGCCCCACTGTTGTGGTCCAGCCCCAAAAAGTTCATGTGAATACATCTTAGAGTAAAGAATACACTGAAACACACTCACACTGCAGAAGTGACCTGCTTTCTACGGAGCTGTACCTTCTGATCATTTCACACAACCCTGCCCAGCCATTGGCCACTATCAGGGCCAAGTTCTGCCGATAATGATAGGTTCTAAAATGTCTTTTCGGTGCCAGTTCGTCAGACAAAACTATTAATTGGTTAACATTTAGTTTTGAGTTCTTAGGAGACATGTTTTTTGCACCCTCGAATTCATATGTTCCCAAGTGCCGTTTTTTCAAGGTGCAACGGCTACGCCTTGAAATAAACAGAAGTCAACTTTTGGAATGCAGCACCACACACCACATGTCATGTGAAGAGGACCAACCAATCACAGCCAACAGATGTCTTTCCCTTCTTTCGTAAATATCAGTCTGTGATAAATATGGAGAAGTTGATCATTTTAGGGCGGGGCTGCCAAAGCTCTACATCTGTCCCATGGAAAATATTTTAGGCCTAATACACAGTATGCCTAGAAAAAGATCAGCTCTGCATTCAGGATTTCTGATGAATGGGCGATGCTATACGGACCTTAACGCTGCTTAGCAACCTCAGGCGCAACCTGCCTCCACACCCGTAAAAGTTAGCACAGAGTAGGCACAAGAGTAGCACCCAGCACCTGACCTTGCGTTTTCCGAGCTCTTAGTTCTTTACTAAGGAGGGAGCACCTGTTCTGACATCTTATTTCCACTTTCTTCCCATAATGGTAACCCATAACCCATTCCAAAATTTTAACACATAATATTTTTCACTGTGCTTTTATGCTAATGTTACAGTGGGTACAGAAAATAAGTAACATTTGTCAATCGCCTGATGATAGCACCGTAACAAGAGTGTATGGATTAAGCATCATGTTAAATACTCCTGTAATGGCTAGCTCATTAGCTGGGTAGCTTGCTAAGTCCTCCATGCTTTCATGCCGCACTGGTTACAGAAATTTACCCAACCCATTTACTACCCACAAGGGCATTACCTACAAATGTTGGCTGAGCAGTTCCATTGAACTCAATAGGTGCCATCTTGGTCTCCAGTTTCTAGTTATTATTATACATCTACTGTATGGTGCCCATGGCTCTGTCAGAGGTTGTTCATTTCTAGGAAGCAGCAGCCGATGGGGAAACACCAACACTTATGCCATCATCCATCCTTGCATGTTGCAGTCCAGCCAAAAATGATCAAATCACAAATATCAGGAAGAAGAAAACTTTTAAAACCTACAGCACTCTATCCTCCGCAGTAACTAGCTACCAAAAAAGAACTGATAAAAAGAAACATTTAACTGATATGTCCTGCTGATGTGAGAATAAGAAATGTCTGCAGAAGTTATAATGCAATTAGCAGGGTAATTAGT
The DNA here is from genome assembly GCF_006386435.1 of Epinephelus moara. Taxonomy (NCBI): domain Eukaryota; kingdom Metazoa; phylum Chordata; class Actinopteri; order Perciformes; family Serranidae; genus Epinephelus; species Epinephelus moara. The sequence continues at coordinate 11,579,563 of NC_065520.1, forward strand.
GAGGGACTTCAGAGTCAGTTGAGTTGTGTGTAATTATTCACCAGGGAGTGCCTCCACTGCTCTAAACTAAGTTCACTTAAAATAACTGCCTTCCACATTGACAACTTGAGCAGGAACCACAAAAAGAGGAGCATCTTTAGTCAACTATATAACACACAAAAAAATACACAAGAGATTAGAAAATGTCCACTTTAAGTTGATCATAACCTATACATCAAACACATTTCCACATCGCATAGAGAGAAAAATATGGAAAATTGGGGTTATAACTTAAATGGATAACCCAGTTCACCATTAACTGTAGTGACATAATACAGCTCCACTTGGCCTAATATAATGACATTAGTGGCTCAATCGCTTGCCATTACACATCCCCTGCCATGATAGGGTCCATCTTACTATGACATTTTGCACAAAGCAGCGAGGCAAACACTGACTTTGTACTTAAAAGACGGCTCGATGACAGCAAGGAAGGTCAATGAGCCGTTTATTTATCGACCGAGGTTGTTCCAAATTAAAGAACAAAAAAGAAGGAGAAGTTGTTTCTTTAAAACTGCACATCACTCCGGCTGCCCAACAGCCATGACAGTATAACTGACAGAAACAGGCCCACTGCACAGTCTGCCACTGTCCACTGTGATTACTGATTCCCTCAGGGTCTCTGCCTCTGTCTCACTACTTCCCCGAACAGCCTCCCCCCCCCCCCCCCCAACCCAGGCCGGGCAGCGTGGACCGCAATAACTGTTCCAACTGCAAATTCCAGCTGGTTTATACTTGTTACTTTTTTTGTTACTCAACACACAGTCAAAGATTTCAATGGGATTTACATATTATATTCCCTCTATTTAGAGGGTATATGGTTTATGCATGCCACTGCAAAACCTTACATAGTTATTGTTATCAAGAGTGAAAGGGGATTGTGGATGGTGTGACACCTAGGCGAGACACCTGCCAAGCTGCAAACCACTGTTGGAAACCAACAAACAACAAAAATGGTTGTGATTTAAGGAGTAATTGCTGTGATTTCAGCAGCTTTTTAAAGTTAGGCACCAAACATGGCTGTTTTGTAGCAACCTGTCACTGTTTTGCCAGCGGGAATAGTGCTATGAAAGGCAGTTGTTTTTTGCAGACCCCAAAAATGGGTCTGCAAATGATGTTTTCCTCACAATGGCCAAGTGGTTTTGGTGCCTAAACCCAACACATGATTAATACTCCACCCCCATTTTGTAGCAAAAATGCCTAAAATTACATACCCAAATTAAAATGACTGTAGCTTCTGAACCGCTCTGACTACATGCATGCATGAGGTCTTGCCAGAAAGAAAGCTCTCTGAAGTTTCCTGTGAAAGTGTCAGAAACACTCTAGGTGATACAGAGACAGTGTAATGGGCCTCTGAAATCAGTAAAAAATAGAATAATTTTCCCTAAAATAAAATAAAAAATTTTTTTCAGGATGAATAACTGTCTGTGGCTTCATCTGAGCAGGTAAATGACACTATGGGGCTGTAGGCACGCTATCAATGAACATTTGTTTCAAATTTGAAGAAGATTGCTCAAAGTATGACCATTCTACAGTGTTTTTCCAAGAAAAGATCCAGGCGGAGCTCCAAAAGACAAGTCGGACACTCGGCTTCAAAACAGTACCATCAGTGATCAAACAACACTCAGTCAGCTTCAAACATTGTACCTTATTAAAATCAGGTGTGATTATGATAGCTGATGTTGTTTATGACACAGAAACACCAAAAAATATCACCAAATAAAGCCAAATGAAATGTGAAAGTTATGATCCCACTTTCTAGGCGGTATATCTCAGCCAAAAATAGTGGTAGGAGTGAGACTCTTACCTTTTATAAAAGAGCTAAGTCCCCGCTAATAGCTCCACATAAGATCGCGAGTAATCCTTTAACTTTTCCCGTCGAAAAACGGCATGACACATAATAAATAAAAGAAAAACAATGTTATTTTTGAAAAGTCGAGAGCTTCCTGAATCCGGCAATACCAAACATCACATGGTTTGATGACGTAGTGCGCCTGGGAGATACCATTTAACAGAGGGAGGGAGCGAGGACGTCAGCGTCCTGGCGGAGTTAGAGAGGTTTAAAAACCTGTTGTAGCAACCTGAAGTTCCAAAATATGTGCAATATAATAAAATGCAATGCCTTTTTTTCCCTGGAGACTGGGTTGTTTTGTCATAGTTTTTAGCCTATGTGCTTATATGATGGACAGGTGTTGGGTGTTGCCTAGTCTATTTAATTCCATATTGTCCCAGCATTTACAAATAGTTATGAATATATCAAGCTTCATTTCCCATTCCCATTGAAGACACTCTTGAGAAGAAGTGCCCAGAATATAAAATCACTGGGTTTCCTTCTCTGGGTGAGGACACTAATCCAAATAATCCCAGCAAGGTGCTTCAAGAGGTTCAACCACCACCAAGACGGTCACCTGATGAGGCCGTGCTTCACATTGAAGACACTTGTGACGGGAAGTACCCAGATTTTCCGTCCCTGGGTGAAGTGACTGCTCCAAGGCCTCAAAAGGTTCCATTGCCTCCTCGACCTCAACCTCAGAAGAAAGACACTCATGAGAAGGATTACCCAGATTGGACAGACATCTGGTTTCCTTCTCTTGATTATGAAGTGTTTGAATTGATGCACCTTAGTCGGCTGGGTGAGGCTCCTCTCCCTGTTGACATCCTGCACCTTGCAGAGAAGAACTATCTCGAATATGTTTGTGTTTGTGAATAAAAATTGGCCAAATTACATTTTTTGACTAATATTTAATTAGTCGTGTTAATGGTGAGAAATAAATGAATGAAAAACTTAGCAAAAGTAAGAGTATTCTGGATCATCAAAGCCTCATGTGAAACAAACCTGGGTCAGAGGTAAGAAACTATCAAAAATAAAAAAGGTGGTGCTGCAGTGTGATGGCTAAGAGGGACATGGAGATGGATGAGGAGCATTCCATATCTTTTCCAGGTGCCACCGATTGGACAGAAGCAGTCGATTACACCCTAGTTTTTTTTTCTAAATAAGGAACAAGAGCAGACAGAACAGACAGACACACCATATATGCACGAAATGAATAAAAGCATGGCAAAGTTGCAAAAAAATGTAATGTGCAAAAAGGTAGTACTCAAGATTGGACTTTTTGAAGGTCTTGGTCTCATCTGGGACTCGGGATTTTGTTTCAAGACCAGTCGAGACCACAACTACAGTTGTATCACTTAATTGCCTAGGAGTATTAAATAGAGATGGTTCAGTTAATATCAGCTCAAAGAAAATAAAGGAAACATTTGAGGAGTCCCTTTGGCTGCATGTTCCACATTTTATTGTAAGTCTGATCATGCAGTGTAAGGCTCGCACTGGTCTGCTTTTGGCCTTGACCTGGTCTCAACCCTTCAAAGTTCCGGTCTTGTCTCAGTGCACTCTGGTCTTGGTCATGACTTCGTCTCGGTTTAAGCCATCTTGCGTACATCACTGATTGTAGTGCTGTAGTTTATTTTCAGAGGATTTTAAACACACTGTCCTGCTTACCCTGAATACCAAATGTGTATTCATCCAAGGCTGAAAGTAGTCCTCCACAACTCTTAAAGCAATGAAACGCTATGTTTGCTAAAAACCACAGGTCCTGGCTGTAACGTAATTACTGACCCTTTTTTAAGAAATTAAATAAAGGGACCTACAAGAATGAGTCCTTAAATGTGAAAATGGGAAAGCACTTTTGCACTTCAGCTTCCCTTGTCTGGAGGTCAATGCCTTAAATAAAGGTCTGTGGTTAACACAAGCTCAAGGGTGTTTTGTAGTTCTACTGCATAAAATACATCAGTAAATACCCCACTTGTGAATTTCAAGAAGCTTCTTCAATTCTAAATGACTGGTAAATGACTTCGTACCAGTCATTTAGAACTGAAGCTTCTTGGGTGAGAGGTGAAACGTCTTCAAGAAACGCAAGCAAGTCCAGTTGCCTACGATACTTGCACTTATGATTACCATGACCTGGATGACTGAGAATCTTCACCGACAACATCATCATGCTATTGTGGCACGTTGGCGTCATGTGACCATAGTGTAATTAGTTTATAGCCTAATGTTAGCTTTTTACTTTTGGCGATTGCGTCTCACTGAACAAAACGTGCAAGTGTCAAACTGGAAAAATATAGAATACCACCAGCCTTATTCTTTCAATCACATATAGCTTTACCTGTATAAGGAACATCTAAGATCGGGACATTCTCTTAAAAAGCAAACTCATACATCCATATACATCCTCTCAAATTCTATAATACCCTTGCTAATATTCTCCTATTGGCATTAGTAAAAATAAAGTAAGATAGAAAATTAAAAAATCAGTCTGCTACTCAGATTTTAACCAGAGCAAAAAGACTTCTATTTCTACAGCGGTTAATGATTGCCCTTAGAATTGATTTACACATTTTACTGGTAACTTTTAAAGCTCTAATTGGCCTTGTGCCCACTAACATTGCTGAGCTGTTAACCCCTTTAAATCTTTTTAAAAGGGCTGTATAATATCATAAGTAGAGATTGTCAATATAAGTGAGGAATCACCAGCAAATCCTCTCATTCATTTGGTGAATTTCCATCCTTGGAATACCCTGCTGTTTTATTGAGATGCAAACCCAGTGTGCGAGCAGTTACTGTACAGAGACCCCCCGAACCGACGGCTATATTTTTAGATGAGTTCTCCGAGCTGCTATCCATCATTCACTCAAATTACGACAGAATGATTATTACAGGAAACTCATTTTTGACAACCGTGCTGACTCAAATGCAGTGGATTTTTAAAATGCTGTGTGCTCTATGGATTTCGTGCACGTCAAAAAGCACTCATGCACATATGGACGCACTCTGGAATGTGTCATGAGTGATGGACTCTCAATGGAGCTAACCTCAATTATTGACACCGGTCTTTCTGATCATTACTGTTTGTTTTACTGTGACAAAATAAGCAGTGTTAGACTGAGTACACTTGGGAATCTGCTTTCAGTGACGCATATGTTGTTTGCATTATGGATGGGATCATAAGGGTTTTCATATTGCTATGGTTTTGTGATTTGTGCTGGTTTTTCTGGTTTCTAATGGGCTCAGTATGTTTCCTAATGATACTCCCATCAAAGTTTCAAATAAAGCCATTAAAAACATTGTTTTGTAACATCATTTTTTTCTCTCAGTAGGGGGGTGTGACATTACTCCGAAACATAAAACATTCAAATATTTTTTTTCTCCTTTGTGAAGATACAGCAGAGATGTATGTGGTCTAATATTTCCTGTATGACCAAAAGTGCCTAGGTGAGCTGAGGAGTGCGCTCACTGTTGCGTGAACCAACAAATGGAGGAGTGTAAAAAAAATGGGTTTTCTTATGACGGAGATAAAAATGGAGAACGGCTGCCGTGCAGACCCCCCTCTATCTCCTGCCATCATCCATCAGCCTTGAGATGAAGACTTTCAGGAGATGCATCGTTGTCTGCCAGCTGTTGTCAACAACCCTCCCTATCCCTTATTCTCTGTCTTTTGAAAATCTATTTTTTCATCTCTCAGGAAAGACTCTACACTGGTACACAGCTTCACTTAGTTCATAGACAACACAGAGAATTTGACTCTGATGACCGCTTTCTAGTCTGATGCCCAATTAGCAGGATGGTATAGTTAGTCGGAGCCCAGTTTTAAATGATCAGTGGTGATCCTAGACTCTGGAGGCCAATCGAGCCCAACCCCTACCTCATTAAAACACGGTACACAAAAGGACCATTGACAAAACTGGAGAACCGACACATTCTTACTCAAAGACATTTGGTCATGGACTTTCCACATCCACATATGACATGCAAGGTACCCTGGGTGTGTTGGTTGTTGATGTTCTGGTACGCCATGCCAACTTCTGCTTGTTACATGCATTGTCTGTTTTCACAGGAAATTTGCAGTTTGCATACAGTCTCTTTCAAAATAAATGCGACACATTAGTAACGCATTTATTGTCGCACAGCGCAAATTGACCTTTTTTTCCTTTAACTTCAAATGCACATGGCTACATTTTGCCAACACACACACAGTTCGGTTCAGGAAAAAGAACAGGGTTTGGCTTAACAATTTCACGGGAAGCAAACACCGGCCTCCCGGGTGAAAGTCCGTGATTGTCGGACCCATTCACCACCACTCCTGCCCAACCCTACTCGGACTTCCACTGCCTTAACTTTCGTTGCCATCCTGCCACCTCACAGTCTACCTTTGCGGCAGAAGCTGTGCACTGTATAGTGTCTTTACAGGAGGTTTAAAAAGGGGTTTATAGTTGTCATTGCAAAATTTGCCAATAGGAGAGGCTTACATGGGCCGCTTTTACCAAATATTTTTTGGGCCCCAAACATTTGCCTGGTTCGCCTCTCCTGACGTATCACCCCAACAATATATATATATTTTAAATTTTTTAAAATTTAATTTTATATACTTTATTAATAATTAAAGGGGAAATTCAAGTTTTTCACTCTGTTATCAATTATACACAGGTCCGAAATACACACATGCACAAACAGGACCTATTCATGCACTAAGTGGAGAGATGTCAGAGTGAGGGGGCTGCCTTGGACAGGTGCCCCCAGCGGTTAGGGGTTTGGTGCCTTGCTCAAGGGCTTGCACCTCGGCAGTGCCAAGGAGGTGAACTGGCACCTCTCCAGCTACCAGTCCACGCTCTACATTTGGTCCGGACAGGGATTTGACAGGCGACCCTGCGATTCCCAAGCCAGGTCCCTATGGACGGAGCTACTGCCACCCCGTCGGCTACTGCCGAATGGTCGTTCATATAATCTTTCTTTGACAGCACTGGTTAAGGTATCGTAAGGGTTTATGCACAGAAAGTTAGTTAAGGTTAGAAAAAGACAATAGTTTGGGCTTTTTAAGACAACCCAAAAATGTCACACTTTGTTCTCCTTTATTCCTGACAGATAAGGCAAAAATTGATGTGGCTGCTCAAGGTCCTTGTCCGGGTAAACATTAGATCAAATTTAGCATTTGAATGGATGTCCTATAATGTGGGACTTTTAAGTCAAGGTAGAGCTCAGAGAGGACACTTTTGACAAAGGTTTGATGGATATGCTAATGCACTCCACGGAAACACTCGATGATCTATGTCTAAGCACTTAAGTTACAAGTAAACATCTCTTGAAATATGTCTTTACACTGGCAACCTTTTCTTTCCTCCCTGAAAGGGAACAATATGCATGTTAGCAGACATTTTAAAAAGGGCTCTAAAGTGAGGGTGATGTGGTGTTGTCATGTTTTGAGAAAATATTTGATCGGAAAACAGTGCTGTGCAGAACACCACCTGCCACATCCTGCACTCAACTGGAACCACTGGTGCTCAGAGAGGTCACGATCCGAACCCAGAGCAGGGTCTGACAAATGCTGACTAATTACAGGTCAACACAGATTATATGCTCACATGCATTAAGAGGTCATGACGGAACTATACATGTGTGAATGTGAAGACTTAAAATAATAAATAAATAAGATGAAATGCTGACAGCTTCACCTACAGGGAGAAAATTTAGAAATGATGATTGTGCCAATATTGCTTTTTTCCTTCTTTTTTTAGAGTGTAGCTAATAGGTTGAAATGGGCCTGGGAGGATGTGGAAAAGAGCCTGCCTTGTGTTTGGCGCAGCACATAGAAGGTTTTGAAAGGAGCAAACTAAATTTAGACAGGTTGAATTTGACACAGACACACACGATTGCGCATGCGCTCACAGACACAGTCATTAGGCTTTCGACAAACATCATCTGGGTGGAATGATGAGTCTTTAGCGAGATGCATTTGTTTCCTTCACATTATACTGGAGAGGGGAAAGTGGGGGGTTGAGGGATGGGAGGGGAGGGGCTGATGGTGGCATAGGGGTGGGGCGGGGGGGCTGCCATTGATATCCCCCATGCAGTGCCAACACCTGACTAATTTCATGCAGACATTCAAATGACTGCCTCCTTTGGCTCATCTTTGCTTCCTGCCGACTCCCTACTGAGCGCGATCACAGAGGAACAGGTCAATGCAAATGAGATACAGACCTTTAAAGGGGCAGTTGGCTCTAAATCAAACACATTTCGGAGATATGATAGCCATACCTAATTGAATATTACACAGAGGTTGCAGTAATTACACCACTGAAAACTGGATTTCTTGATCCATAGAGTCAAGGAGAGACATTTGACATGAACAAAGAAACCTGTTGATGCTGTAACACTAGTATCGCCACATAATGAGTCTCCGACTTAACCAAAGCTACTAGAAGTCAGCACGGTACTAAAAATATGAACAGCTTCTAAATGTCAAGAATCAGAATTGCGAGGTAAAGCACTTATCTCAATGGGAATGGGAAATGTGGCGGCTGTTTAAAGAAAGGGGACATTCTTTTGAAAATGGTCATCGGCACGCCCTTGCGCTTCCCCTCAAATTGAGCCCTGGAAGTACCCGAACCTGTGGCGCATACAAAATGATCACTTTTCAAGAGGGTACAATAGAGAAGTACTACTACTTTCCTGTTCTAATTTACCATTCAAGTGGACTTACTGGAGCGAAAACAGAGCTCTGAGATTAAAAATCATCCGCTTGTGACGAGGGCTGGTCATTATTGCAAAACAGTATAATGTATTGTGCTCCTGGTATGGAGTACTAATACACATACTGCCACCTCCTACTTCATAAAATACATCGGCAGTGTAATACAAGTGTTAATTGCTGTGATTGAACGAATCCTACAGGAGCCAACAAGCACACATTCTGGATCATTATTGGTGTCTGGGAATTAAATTAAAAAGTAATTTATGCAATAAAGAGTTTGGCCATTGGGTGAGTTGGACAGATGATATCAGCATGCATGACAATAAAAACAGGAAGGGAGAGCCTGACCAAAATGTTCATCACAAACTACTTTGTATGCAGAGCGTGACGTCCGCATGAAGAAAAGGAACCTGTCATTATGTTTTTGCTGCACAACAGCCTCACCAGTGTGCCTTTAGGCTGAATTAGACTGGATAAAAGTACATAGAATATAGCTGTAATTGAGCTGTGTGGGTAGGTAAATGTCCACATGAAATTAATTTGGATAGCATAGTTAACACGACTTCTTCCTGGTGTTTATATAAAAGGAGTTATTTTGGGTGCATTTCGGCTCAGGGTAATCTAAAGGCTGGACATGTCAAAGCTGGAACCAAGACTTAAAGACCGCTATGGTTGAGTGTAACAAAATTTGGTCACATATAATGACAAGATAAATGCCGGGCAAGGTGATTTCAATGTTCAAATTTTGAATGTTGGAATGAAACCATGAGTCGATCTTTTTCTCATCTTGACATTCCAACGTGTGACATTCAAATGTGTTTACTATTATCCTAAGTTTTTAGTTTTGACTCAAGCAAATTCTGAATTTCAATGTTGCGAACATCTTCAATAACCAATAGTTCCACGCTCTCGTATGAAAATAGACACAAACCAGGTAGACAGTAAACATGGAAGAGACTCCAGAGTCCTGTGCTACAAAGCCAGTTCAGCTTACCCAGGAAATCTTTTCGTAATCTGGTTTGACTAAACCCTAACATTGGCCGTCTGGATAACTGGTACTCCAAAGCTGGTTATCAACTAGTTCAGTCAACTCTGTGTTTTCCTATCCAGCCACGAGTGTGTTTTTGTGAAAGAGGCAAGGGTGTTAGTTAAGAGTGACATCATCAGGCTGCTTCATATCATATGAGATGAAACAGTACCGAAAGTCGAGGACTGTGAGACAGTAAAATGTTAGGAAATGATGCCCTGTAATCTTAGAACATAAAATGTAGAAACATTGAAAAAATACTATCCAAAAATTTACCATCAGCTGAGACTTAAATTACATGTAGGCATCACTAGGCAACACATTCTCTCTCCAACCACACACACGCTGATCACAGGTACTCTGGGTGCATCAGTTGTTGATGTTCTGGGACACTGGGTCAAGTTCTCTTCTCTTCGATACACTTCTGTTTTCAGAGGAAATTTAATGTTTACATTCAGTCTCTTTCAAAGTAACGTTGGTACGACACCGCAAATTGACTTTTTTTTTTATGTCAAAACAAGCACACATGGTTAGGTTTAGGCAACAAAAGCACCTGGTCAGGTTTAGGCAACAAAAATATGTGGTTGAGTTTAGGCAACAAAAGCACCTGGTTAGGTTTAGGCAACAAAAATATGTGGTTGGGTTTAGGCAACAAAAATATGTGGTTGGGTTTAGGCAACAAAAGCACCTGGTCAGGTTTAGGCAACAAAAATATGTGGTTGGGTTTAGGCAACAAAAGCACCTGGTTAGGTTTAGGCAACAAAAGCACCTGGTCAGGTTTAGTCAACAAAAATATGTGGTTGGGTTGAGGCAACAAAAGCACTTGGTTAGGTTTAGGCAACAAAAGGAAGTGGTTAGGTTTCGGAAAAAAGAACAGGTTTTGGCTTTAGAATCTTACAGGACACGAACACTTGGATGAATGTCGGTGTTTGTTGGACCCATCTACCACCACTCCCACCCGCCCCTCTCGGACCTGATTAGGTTTAGGCAACAAAAGCACCTGGTCAGGTTTAGACAACAAAAGCACCTGGTCAGGTTTAGACAACAAAAATATGTGGCTGGGTTTAGGCAACAAAAGCACCTGGTCAGGTTTAGACAACAAAAATATGTGGTTGGGTTTAGGCAACAAAAGCACCTGGTCAGGTTTAGGCAACAAAAGCACCTGGTCAGGTTTAGGAAAAAAAAAAACAAACAAAAAAAACCAACAGGTTTTGGCTTTAGAATCTTACAGGACACGAACACTTGGGTGAATGTCGGTGTTTGTTGGACCCATCTGCCACCACTCCCACCTGCCCCTCTCGGACTTTCGCTGCCTTAACTTTCGTCCTTGTCCCGCCACATTCCCCGTTGCCATCGGGTGCCGTTAAACTATAATGGCAACCAGCTGACGTTAAAGGATGCCTTTTTTTGTTGGTTTCTGATGCCACAAGTCTTTACCATTTAGTTTAGCATCTTAATATAAACAAACTAGCACTAAATCCAAAGCCTAGCTGTGGTTGATGGGAATATCATCCCTATTGTTGGTATTTTTGGTCAATAACCAATAAAGTTGGGATCACCAAAGATAAATGGAGACATGAAGATTGTGTGTTCACAAAACAGGAGAAAGCCTCAAGGGCTGGTATACATATCAGGCAGCTGATGAGGGAATTGGGAGCAGGTGTGCAGGTCAGGTGATGTTGAAAGGCAGGGAAGGAATGACAGGGCAGGTCAGATATGACAGACAAAGCAGCAGGAGATTTCAGATAGGACTTTAAGCATTTGAGGGCATCTCTCATCCTGTGAGACCTAAAGCCTAACTTGTTTGTATTCACACCAATCACAGTTGAGGAGCGACACTTTATACTGCTGGTGAAACTCCAGGCAGCCATAAATATGTATTTTGGAAGACACAGAGCAGAAAAATGCCTCTCCACCAAACCCCCTGCCAGTTAGTTCGCCACACAGCACAGTTGGTCCCTGCAGTTTTTGTGCTGTCGGTTCAAAATGGAATTCAGCAAAGAGGATAGAGAAAGTTTGTTTTAAAGTTATGAATCTTGGGGCCACTAGAGAAAGACACATTCAAGTGATGAATACTCCAAGGTCTTATAATTCATTTGTGATCACTTAAGATACAGTTAATTAAATATTGAATATTCAAAATTCTTAAATAATGATTTTCAAAAAAATAATCACCATTTTGAAGAAAGTTAAGTTTCCGTGAGTTTGAATTATGCTCTTTGAGAAGGTTAATTCAATCAGCCCAGTGGTGCAGGTGTGTTTGAAGTACTGTTATTACAGGAATTTTGAAAGCTGACTGCTGGACGTGACAAGCTGTGGGGGAAAATTTTGGCTTTGATTTCCCTGTCTTCAATAGAATTTTGAATATTTAGTATTAAAAGTATCATCAGTGATCCACTGAATGTCTTGCTTTTTCCTTATTTTGTAACCATGTTTCTGGATGTGAAACACCACTCTGGAGGTATTCTATTGGCAAATGATTATTGCATCACATTGAATTCAATCGTCAAGTGACTCTTAACTATTGACTATAAACTATAGTCTACATAAACTAGGGATTTGAGTGTGGCTGGCCTGCACTGAAGATGAGAAAAAAGGGATCTTAGAATTGTTATTCTTGGTGATTTTTTTTCCCTTTTTGGTTGAAAGTGCCCCTTTCTGTCACAGTCACTCCCCGACTGCAAGTGCACTGCTAAGGTACATGTAGCTTCCTGCTATTATCAGGGAAACCTGTAATCTGGGTTGCCATTGTTCTTAATTTCTCCCAGATTTTGGAACAAATTCCTGCTGGAATATGTCGACAGAACTCCAGTGCAGAGGCGGATTTAGGATTATAGGACATCTGGGGCTTAGCCCAGACGGTGAATGAAATGCGCGCGCCACCTTAAAGCGGGGAAAAACAAGGGACTGGAGAACACAAATTCATACCCTTTAGTCAAGTCAATATACTTTATTAATCCATAAAAGGAAATTGTAATGTTACAGCAGCATCACTTGCAACCACATACTGGATCAAAAAATAACACTCTAAATAAAAGCAAATCAGTCACATGTCACACTACTGTGTGCTCTTCCGAAAAACCTCTAATGCATGGAGTGGATCTTTCTTCTTCTTCTTCAGCATCCGGGTACTTGCCTTGACCACCGCCCGTCACTGACAATCGGAAGTGCTCCGCTTTCACCCACGGTCATGGAAAAAAAAATGTTACCCTGGAGAATAATAAACAAGGAAGCACTTCTTCTTCAGGGCAGGCCCAGGCAGGCTACGCAGTACACAGGCTACATTCCCGCAGCTGCTGCCTCTCTGTTGGACTCTGGTACTGCACGTTACTCACAAAACTCACATTCGGGGCTTTTCAGAAAACATCCAGGGCAAAGTAGCCACCCCCTAGCCCCGCCCCTGCTCCAGCGTAGAGGGACAGAAGTAGGACTTGCAGTCTACATAATGTGATGAAGTTAAATCACATTATTCTTGTAACTCTTGTACTCTTTATGAATCTTGCTATGTTTTTTGATTGATGTAATTTTGTGTAACTTTACTGTGCTCTTTGGATGAATTGTGAATTATCTTTTGAAGAGGAAGTATTGAAATGTGATAATTAGTCATGTGACCCGTGTATAATTAGCACACCTGTGAGTGCTCATGCGATTCTGTTGAGTGAACCTGAAGAAGCCACGGGCGAAACACCTCGTTTGTTCCTCATAAAAAAAATCACAGTAATTCAGTTCACTGTGCAGTGGCTTATGTTGATTTTATCCTGCTGGAATATGCTGGGTTGTGTTTAGAAGCTATTACTGATGATTTTTCATGGTAAAAAGTGATGCTTGAACTGGAAACAATGACCAATCAGAGCAGACCGGCGCTAAACAAAGCCTTCTCAGACATCTCAGACAAAGGGTAAAAGCATCTGTTCTTGCACAAACAGTCTTGGAACACCTGCAAAGAAAAAAGCCACAGTCTCACAGCAAGCTGCTACCATCAGCCACTCTCACACAGTCAATGCCTCCGTGGCTTTATACATACCCCTCCTGGCCACACCCTAACTGGGCTGAACCACTGCATGGAGATCAGGTCACACACTCTTCAGCTCACATTGCCAGTGAAAACAATGACACTAGTGGGAAAAAAAGGGAGAATCACAATTAAAGACATCACCAACATAGCCTACAGACATGCACATAAACCTAGTTTGATTAAAGTAGAGATAACCCAACTAATTGATGGCTCCACCCTGTGTCTTAACAAGGCACAGGTGGCCTGAGTAAGCCTAATTGCTGTCGGGAATGTTGGGATTGAGCGCAGGTGAAAAAGGTGCACAGGGAACCTTCTCTCATGCTGCAAAAAAGAAATAATCGCAAACAAATATGAGTCCTTGCCTTTTTCTTTCTTCCAGTTCAAACATACTTATCTGAGGTAAGTGAAGTGATTTGACCTTCTCCCCTTCCAAACAAGCCTCCTCGCTGCAAATCATTTTGTGTGGATAACATTAGGAATGAGCCTCTCACTTACTCGTCTCATCCTCTTTCAGACAGTAGAATACATCATCAGCGAAGTGCACAGGGTACAAAGACAGCTGGCTCCTCAGATTAATTTCAGCATCTCCTTTTTCTCCCCTCCATGGAAAAATAATTCATTTACTTGATATTCAATGCAAGTGAAACTCTCCCACTTTTCTCCGACTCCCCTCTTGCAAACGCTCTCGCTTGTATAGACACACACAAGTGCGCGATGCACAATGTCAGGGACAATCGCTTTGACCAGGCACAGGGCCAAGGGCTGTGTAAGAACCGTAATTTCATCCTATTGCTTAGCTAGGTCACCTTATGCTTGACCTTCCCATTGTGTATTTGCGTGTGAGTGTTTGTGTGTGTGTGTGTGTGTCGCTCAGATAAGAATGTAACCACTGGCAAGGGACCACGCAAGGTTTAATGGAATGGGAAAACACTGCCGGCTTAGGTGGGGTAGGTGAATACCACATATTGGTGACATCATGGGCTCATAACCTGAATTGTTTGTTGTCTCCTTCTTATCTCATTTTACACTGGCAATAAAAATATGCCTGGAAAAACAAGAGCTTCAGTGAAGTCTTGTAACTGCAATGAAAACTGCTGCAAATGAGGCAAGGTCACGGCAGTTTGTCACCTTGGAATTATGAAGTTCTGACATTTTCTGTTAAAATTAATTTATTCAAATGTAAGTTTTATGCATTTTGGGATTTTTTTTATTTAGAAATAGTAAAGGTTCTATCTCCAAAATCAAACTCTAAGTGAGTTCTTTGAGGTTCTCTGAAAGCACAGAAGAGGACCAATCAGTGCTGATATAATACAAAGCCCAGAACTTCTGGTCTCCCACTGGTTAGCTAGCCTTTTCAGCTCTGTTCTGTGTATCAGTTGGGTCAGGTGGAAGCTAGCTAGTAGCACAGCTCATTTGGCGATTACCACACGTAACACTGTCCCGACCCAATAGCGTTGCTGTGGTAATATTGTGCCCACCCTTCGGTTTGAGTAAGCCGCTCAATTTTTAGCCGCAATCCCCCTTTCGCAATGTCAATAACTATTAGCTCTGTTAGCACCATTAGCGGTGTCAACACAGCTAGTGGTGCTAACAAAAATGTGAAAGGGATTTTGCGGCTCAAAATGTAGCCACATACTGACTGGGGCTTCTCACCACTGGGATGGCATTAACAGCGGCAATCGTCAAATTAGCGCTGCCACTAGCTAGTTCCCAGAACAGAACAGAACAGAACAGCCAGGGCTAACTTTAGCTAACCAGTGGAAACCAAGGGGTTGGCGGTGGGCACTATGTAGCATACTGCAGCATACAGCATACTGTTTCCACATGCTCACTCAGCTAGCCGACTATCTTTCAGAAAAAACAACACAAAAACAAATTAAAAAGCAAGACATTTAAATTACAAAACTTCACCAAACTTCATATTGCTGCTTTGACAGTGGCCTTTCACGTCTACGTATTACACACTAGGTATTCTCCTGCATCTGTTGTTGATGTTGCAAGGTGCTGCAACCACACCAGGTTGTCAACAAAAGCACGTGGTTAGGTTTAGGAATAAACATTAAGTGAACACCGGGCTCCTGGGTGAAAGTCCGGGGCTTGTTGGACCCATCTACCACCCCTATCTGGGACTTTCCAGCTCCTTACATTACATTGTTACCCGCTGTGTTTCAACCTGATGCCATGCAGTGGCATATCACACCACTGCAACAAGTGCTGTCCAGCCACATTATGAACTTACACTGCCTATCCACGTAACATAACACAAAAAGGTTCGGTCCAGATGCCAACTGACGCCTGGTGAAACGTGGATTTTGGTATCAAGTGTTTTCCATGTGAAAGCGTAATCACTTATAGAGCAATGTTATCTGGCAACCCCAGAATAAGAATGAGCTGAAATGCGGTGCTAAAGCTCACTTGAGTCAATGGAGTGCCGGACTGAAAGAAAAGGTGCGTTTTGTTTTCTTTAAAATTGACCTGGTAAATGAGTGCTGGGCTATCGAAAACAAATTTAATCAAAACTGACATTTTGGAAGCATAAATGGTCTTCTCATGCAATGCCTTTGTTTTAAACTAAATCCACAATCTTCCTCTCACGAAAACAAAGCGGCTTCAGTGAAGCAGCTGCCAGTTTAGTGTCGTGTTCAAAGGCACACTGACAGAAGTTTAATTTATTTCAGTAGTTGGCCGGACAACCTTTAAATCTTGGTTAAATCTTTTTCATCTTTAAAATGATTCCTGCCCTTTAAAAAAGTGCTCCAACGCATTATATTTCCTATTTAGGGTTTTTGAAAAGTGTCCTATAAAGACTGGTCTTGCTTTATCTTGCATCTTTATGCAAAGGAATTAGTTCATTCATTTTTCCTATCTGCCTCTCTGAAAGAGGTGATGAGGGACAAAAATGGCTCTTACAGACATAATAGCTCCATTTAAGAAACATTTCCATGGCATTTACAGAATGCTTTCAAAGCACCTGCAGTTACATTCACACAGCATTTGCCGTCTATATCAACCTGCCATGGGGGCATGTACATTCCATTGTGACCTGTTTGAATTGCTCCGCGGGGGTGCGAGATCTGAATTTCAAAAGGCATTTCCTGGATTGACACATTGAGAATGTAGGTCTGCATACATACATGAACACACACATATATTATTACCACACACAGAAATATGCTATATGCGCCAGCTGAGATTCAGAAAGCTGCTGTGATGGTTCAGTATAAGACGTCTCATATAACTGCTACTGCCATATTATAGGCCCTATATCACTGTAATGTAATAGGTATGTTTTAGCATGGTATGTTTTCTTGCTACATTACTATTTTTGAACAATGCACATTTATTTCTTCTTTATTTACATTGCATTTTATATTTGCTTTTTGTGCAAGATGTTCTCAATTGTTAATTAACATCTCTTAGTGCAAGCTATTTTGACATTTTAAAAAATTGCTGCTTTTAAAATGTGATGGGGGCAAAATTTCAAAAACTGTGGCAGCCTTTGCCAGGTGTCCCAAGTTTAAATGATACCTACGCTTCAGTGACAAAATAGTTTGATCGCCAATGACTCCCAAAACAATATACATGACCACTGGGAAGTACCAGTGACAGGTGCACATACTAATGGTCACAGTTTTAAACACATGGCTCGTGTTGTGAAATGGTCACAGTTGGGCACCAAAACTACAGTACTTGTTTGGGTTCAGAAAAAGGTTATGGTTTGGGTTAAAATGAATAAGTACTTAACTCAAGTTAGGTATGCAAGTTACCTTACATTAAGTATGTAGCATAGGTTCAGTACTAGGGCTGGGTGGTATACCGGTTCGTACCGGAAACCGGTATTTATTTTCGTTCGCAATACCGGTGAATAGCCCAAACAACGTCCGGAACAACGCATTTTCCTGACCTATGACGACCCGAGTCCGAAACAATTATAACTGAGCACGGCACTAATGGAGCGGAGCCTGTGTTGCGTTCATACGTTGTCACGTAAATAACAAATTCCAGCACTTGAACAGGCCATAGTACAGCAGTATGTGAAGTGGGCCGAACCCGAGCAAAATACTGTCAAATGCCGTGAAACCGATATGATTAAAAAAAAAAAAAAAAAAAAAGTGATATTAAAATTTTGTCATACCGCCCAGCCCTATTCAGTACGATATGTAAGTCAAATTACATACATCAGCTAACATAATTCAACTTTTGGTCTCACACGGGACACAAACAGCGGTCTCCTCGGGGAAAGTCCTGTGTTTGTGCCACTCTGACCTCATCCCGAAACAGACTTGTCACTCTTTATGTCACCTGACTTATTTCTTGCTCCTGTCATAACATAATTACTATGGCCACTAGAGGTCGCCACCTAACAAGAAACAAAAATAGGGGCTGTAATCACACAGCAACCTCTGGGGCTGAAAAAAAATGAAAAATGCAGAAGTGCCAAAAACTGTAGCCCCTCCAATGGCCACTTGTGACTGAAGCAAGTCAATCCCCATTGACACCCATGTTAAAATGCCCAACTTTACAGCCTGGTACAAAGAACACTAAACAAAACAAACAAACAAAAATAACGTACTGGTCTCTATTGCTAATTTCCCCTTCCATGACAACTGTTAGATCGACCCCTTGCTCCTCTACAGCTCCACCCTCTTGTCCAAGTATGGTCACTTCTGGTCTGAAAATCTAAAATGGCGCCTATGTCAATTATTTTCATACAGCCTATGGTTGTAGAAGGTGCATGCACAGATGACCTATGAGGCCGTTTTTTGGGGGCAGGGTAGCCTGTATTTTTTGCTAACTTTTGGTAAACTTGGGCTAACGTTGCGTGCAGTCTGCCAAACAAAAGATGTCTTGACTGAACAATGGGCAATGCATATGAATGAATGATTTGTTTATTTATTTATTTATTTTTTTTTGCAAGAACAAAAACAGTTTGAGGATCGCACACAGATATGTCCGTCAGCAGGTAAAAAGATTTTAATGAGGCCTTTCAAGCATTTTTAAAGGACAAAGCGCTTTCGGCCGTCCGGCCTTCATCAGTGTGAGTTTCAGGACTAGTAGTGCATGCACTGATTTAACAGCTGCAGTGGAGTCTGCAGATCAGCTGTGTTCAATCAACAATCACCAACACAGACCCTAGAGTGGCATGTAAGATGGTACATGCTTCACACAATATCTTGAAAAACAAAAGACAATAAACAGACAATCCCATATNCCTGTCTGGGAATGGACATATTAAGGTTCCCAACATAGACTCCATGTAACCTGTCTGGGAAACTCTAAATGTCAGATGTAATTTGTATTCATATTTATAGATGTAAGGTTCCTCAGAAAAAACAATCTTCGAAAAATCTATCAGAATTTCCTAAAAAAGATTTCATTTTTAGTTTTTTCAATTTCTTTTAATGACATGGGTGGAGAGAAACATGGAGGCAAGTTTGTGTCAACTGTTACAAAAAAGGGCACATATTGAAATCCTCGTTCATGCCAGATGGAAAAAGAGTTTTCAGTTTGTGGATCCAGGCACATTCGCGTTGTAACAGTGTTTTTTCCTGGTCGCCACCTCTACAGTTCAACACCACCTTCTCAATGCCGATACATTTGAGATCTTTAACCCTGTTCATGGGAAAATTTGAGGAAGAATTCATTGACAATAATCAGACGTTCAAACAATATATCAAACATTACTCTAGGTTCATAGACGACATATTTTTGATTTGGTCAGGTGATGAGCGGAATCTTTTGAGCTTTTTTTCCTATCTAAACTCATGTATGGATTCAATTACTTTTTCAATGGAAAAAAGTCTAGAGTGCATTAACTTCTTAGATGTAACACTGATCAAAAATAACAATTCAATAACCACAACAATATTCAGAAAACCTACTGACAAGAATAATTTACTAAACTTTCAAAGTTAAAAAAAGAACCTACCCGTCAGTCAGTTGTACAGACTGAAACGCATCTGTAACACACAGGAGGAGTTCAACTGTCAGAGTGAAAACATGCTCCATAGATTCAGACAGAGAGGCTATCCCGAATCATGCCTTCACTCAGCGTTGGAGACTGTAAACAAAACTGAAAGGAAAACGCTATTTACCAAGACAAACAAGCAGAACAAAGTACATTCCACAAATTACATCCTTACATACAACCCTCTCAGCTCTGTGATCAAATCTACTGTCTTGAAACACTGGCACATTTTATCATCTGACAGAGCGCTAAATAACACGTTTCAATATCCACCTCTATTCACCTACAAAAGAGCCACTAGTTTGAGAGACCGTTTAGTGAAGGCTGATTCTTATCCTGCTCGACCTAAACCATTTATTTGTGGTAGTTTCCCTTGTAGATCTTGCACTTCATGCGACAATATGGTAAAAACTGACAAATTCCACGATCCACACACTGGAAAGGAGTATAACATTAGATCTCTCATTACCTGTAACACATCTCATGTCATTTACTTATTGTTTTGCCCATGTAGGAAATACTATATAGGTCAGACAGCCCGCAAATTAAAAATCAGGCTGAATGAACATAGAAGCACCATTAAACGAGCCGACATGACATCCCCTGTAGCACGCCACTTCTGTGAACATGGACACAGGGTTAAAGATCTCAAATGTATCGGCATTGAGAAGGTGGTGTTGAACCGTAGAGGTGGCGACCAGGAAAAAAGACTGTTACAACGCGAATGTGCCTGGATCCACAAACTGAAAACTCTTTTTCCATCTGGCATGAACAAGGATTTCAATATGTGCCCTTTTTTGTAACAGTTGACACAAACTTGCCTCCATGTTTCTCTCCACCCATGTCATTAAAAGAAATTGAAAAAATTAAAAATGAAATCTTTTTTAGGAAATTCTGATAGATTTTTCGAAGATTGGTTTTTCTGAGGAACCTTACATCTATAAATATGAATACAAATTACATCTGACATTTAGAGTTTCCCAGACGGGTTACATGGAGTCTATGTTGGGAACCTTAGTATGTCCAAATTGTGATCAACTGTTATATATTTAATCAACTTTTACCTGTCCTGATGTATGAACGGTAGTCATACCTGATGTTTTCAGTAGCAGTTGGAGTTGTTGATAGACATGTTTTTTAACTTAGCACATATGTATGTGATATGGGATTGTCTGTTTATTGTCTTTTGTTTTTCAAGATATTGTGTGAAGCATGTACCATCTTACATGCCACTCTAGGGTCTGTGTTGGTGATTGTTGATTGAACACAGCTGATCTGCAGACTCACCTGGTCTGCAGGTGACTGTTAATTGAACACAGCTGATTTGCAGACTCCACTGCAGCTGTTAAATCAGTGCATGCACTACTAGTCCTGTAACTCACACTGATGAAGGCCGGACGGCCGAAAGCGCTTTGTCCTTTAAAAATGCTTGAAAGGCCTCATTAAAATCTTTTTACCTGCTCGCACATATCTGTGTGCGATCCTCAAACAAGTTTTTTTTTAGATATATGCAAATATGTTATTTCTATGTGTATCAAGTGCAGCAAAAGTCAAGTTGTAATTAGAGTGTGTGTTGTGCAGCGTCCGCCTCCCCCTTTCTGTCGGATTATACAGAAAGTTAATCATAGGTTATGTTATTATTTTAGTAAGATATGATAGCTGTTTGTAGTGAAATGACAGGCGACATGCAAAAAGCGAGTGCCTTCATATAACAGTGTCACACTGATTTCACATCTCAAGCACATCCAATGGCTCTATGAACAACAGCTTGAAGGGCACCGCTGATCTGTATGCAGGACGTGCCCACATACTGGTCCAAAAAACAACATTATGGGTGATAACAGAGAAACAGAACTGACATTAAACTGACATTGTTTTAAATTCAACAAATTAGATATTTTGGTAATTTAACATTCCTGGGATATGAAAGGGCAAATGATAATAGGCAGCCAATAATCCATTTCTGCAATGTTTTGACTCAGCCTGGACTCACCAAGGCAATATTTTGCTAAACTGCAATGGGGCACTACATCACTGATTCTATTCATTTTGGTGCATAATTCCTACGCTGACAAAAGAAAAAAAGCAAGCTGTTAAGAGGAAGTCCTGGAAATACATTGTTGCCTTGTGTAATTTCTGAGATAAATTTAACCCAGGAATTCCCGTGGTAATTTTATCCGGGGGATTACTCATGGTTCACACACACAGATACACACACAAAAACAGAAACGTAAACACAACAAATCTCATTTCATCTGCAATCTCAACTGTGCACGAGCAATAACAGTCAGTGTGCATAATGCATGCACACAATCCCTCCAATTTGCATAGCAACCAGCCATCAAGTTCCGACCCAAATAATCAGCATACGCTCACATTATCAGCCAGCGCATTCATTAGTAATTGTTTCCACACGTCTTTCAATCATGAGCTGTCAGTCTTCTCAGAGAGAATAAGCTGTCTTCTGCAGCCATGTTGAAAATAACCCATCAAATGGAGCCCTGAAGAATAACTTGCAAGATGTGTTTCATTCACAGGCCGATACCTTGGTGGGTTTCAACCTACTAAACAGTATGCTTTAGAGGTCTGCACATGTCCACTAGGCTCTCAAACTTGCACCTCCATCTCATTGAAAAGACAGGATGTTGCCACATTCAGCTAAGTTGCCAGAAGCAAATATTGGCATTGTGCGTTTCTGGAAACCATAGATACATTAAATTTGAATGTTTCATATGAATCATGTCAATATTTCTAAATAGAAGTAGTACATGACCATAGTTTGTCATCGAGAGGTGGGGGGATGGTGCAAGATGGACGCAAGATGCCTACAAAACTGCAGACCACTATAAGAGACCAACAAACAACAAAACCAGTTGTTTTGCAGCAAGTCTTTCGCCCCTTTTCCACCCCAGGAACTTTTATCATTTACCCGGGATTTTGAAAAACCTTGCGCATTTCCACTGAAATTATCCGGGGAGAAACTTTCCCTCAACCCCAAACTTTCCCTGAAAAAAGTACCTAGAAGCAGCTTAGGGCTTTCAGATTCCCCGGTATTCTTAAAGCCATAGTGCACCCAAAAATGAAAATTCAGCCATTATCTACTCACCCATATGCCGAGGGAGGCTCAGGTGAAGTTTTAGAGTCCTCACAACACTTGCGGAGATCCAGGGGGAGAGGGGGTAGAAACACAACTCCACCTAATGGAAGCTTACGGCGCCCCAGATTCAAACGTCCAAAAACACATAATTGAAACCACAGAATATCTCCATACTGCTCGTGATCCAAGTGTCCTTAGTGAGCGCGGTGCCCAGAGAGGCAGTTAGAGCTTCAGGCTACAATGAGGCTAAAAACAGAGTTCAAATGACATTTTTCCAAACAACTTTTTATGTCGGGGCTTCAGGACACTTGGATCACTCAGCTGCATTTTCCAGCTGGGAATGTGCAACCAAATGCGGGTAATTTAAGCCAAAACATAATTTGTTCTGAGCCATAACCTTGTACATGTAAGATGTGACTGTTTGTCTTTGTGGTATTTGTCCTTCCTCCACTGTGAATGGCCAAAGTGACAGTGATGAGCGCAGCGTTTTTACCCAAAGTTTAACATTTTTAAACTAGTGAAAAACCCCAACCAGAAACACTCGGTGCAGAATTCATGCCCAGTGCCTTGCTGCACTGCTGGCATTTGTAGCACAGCGTACATACATGGTGCTTCCACTGCAAGCCAATAAAATAATACACTGAATACATCAGAAACAAAAAACTTTGGCAGACACAGCCCCTTAGATTCCATAACCATGCCACTAACTATGTACACGAGCCCTGAAAAGTCAGGGGATCGTTAGGAAGTATTGTCTGGGAACCATGAACGTTTGTGCCAAATACTTCTCCAATCCATCTGTTAGATGTAAACACAATGCATCTCACTGAATAAGTTACGTTAGTAAGTGGTGAGCATCTGAACCCAGGAGACACATGGTGAATATGAAGTGCTCATGTGATCTCTCCTGACTTTACTGGCTGAATGCACCATCAAACGATTGACCAGCTGGTAATGAATTGCTGAATACTGAGAGCCACAAAGGAATCATCAGTGGCTCTCTGCTCAGGCGACATTTATCAGCTGAATTTCTCCGAGCGTTTGGGATGCCAAAGCACTTGTCGAGCCAACATTATGAAGCCGATCTTGAAATGCATGCTTCAAAGGAGGTAGTCCCTAAATTGGGACAAAACTACCAATTGAATACTGATGCTCTTAAAGCTGATAAACACACACACACAAAAAAGACACCACACAGTTGGTCGGGATTCCACAACCCAAAAGCACAAACTGATAGCATGGTGGATTCAACTATTGATTACTACCAGTGACTCAGCAATTGCTGGCTCACTCTCCTGAGTCAAACCTGTCCACCCACTGACACAATTCATGCAGCGATGGTGAGCGAACCACCAGCAAATGCAAGATATTTCAGCCACCAAGGCCAAGAGACTGGAGCTCCAGCCAAAACAGCATGCTCAGCAAAACCACTGCCTGGAATAATAACAGCAATAAAACACTTGCAGCAGGAGTACAGTATTTGATTTGATCAGCGACCCAGAATAAGTTCCATGTCTTTAGAAACAACATCACCTCTTAAACACTGGCCTGTGTTTTGGCTTGTTGACAGCCCCAATTCTGGGGCTCAGGCATCACAGTAATGTTGTGCTGGCTGAGAGCATTTGAGTCTTTTATTATATAAACTTCAGTGGAAGTTTTTTGGGCAGCCTGTTTTTCTTGATATCGTTTTATCACACCCTGAAAGCTCTCTGACACACACACTGCATAACTTATCCATGAGTCTTAGTTGTCACCCCGTGGTACTAATGGGGAAGTGTGTTCAAACAGATGTTCCAGATATCTTTACAGGGAGTGGAGAAGGCGGCAGAAATTTACTTATCTCGCTGTCAGCAAAGGAGCAGGCATTACCAAAATCTCACCATACTGTAGGTGAAAAGCAAAAGAGCCATTTGTTATATAACCGCCAAGATGAAACATTTTCAAAACTGCGGTATTGATGCTTTTCTTTTTTGAAGTTAAGCTGGGGAATGGTGGAGAGATTAGATGGGAGAGTAAATGTTCAGAAATCAAATTCAAAGAAAACGCCAAGATGGGGGGGGGATGAGATTGCATTTTGATTGAACGGTTTTGATTGCACCAGTCTATTAAGATAATGACAAAATATGAAAGGGTGCAGACTTTTGCTCAGGGATAATTTGCTGTGTGTCTAATTTGTACAGTTATGCCACCGAAGTTCATTTAAACCCTTACTACTGTTACAAGTAAAAAGAATGGTTGCAAAGAAACCACAGTGGATACAAAATCATCTTGTTATATTTGAGTAGACTTTCGGGATGCTTATCATATTATATTCCCTCCCTCTACATCTCCCAAGCATCTAAAATTACCCTTTGCTTGCCAACACCCTGCTATATTTCCAGAAGGGAGAATATTTAACATCAAGCAAAGCCACTTTGCTTGTGGCTAACCTTAAGGGAACAAAAATGCGCTGGGAAAGTTTGCCATAAAAGGCACAAAAGAGGTTCAGAAAAAGAAGAGCCCTAGGACACAGATTGCGTAATTTCACCTTGATGTAAAACCTGAACAGAGATGATACAAAAGAGAGTAATGTAGCTTTCAGGTCTGCTTTTTGTGTTAGGGTCCACATTGCCCCTAACTGTAATATTCAACTGAACTGGCTCTTTCAATTACATTGTTGCCATTGTGGAGTTGTCATGGAAACAGTTTTAGAAAGTCATTCAGAGCGTGTTTTCAGCAACAGGTTGTTTTTGCACAAAGAATGTGATAATACACTAAGTTTATATTTTATTTATTTTTCTGACAACACTATCTGTGGTTTTGGGAGTTATTATTTTAACGTCTAGACAATCTTAATCTGTGCATACTTCAACTGCTGAAATCATCATCTAATCACATTTTATGCAAGGCAAATTTGTGGGTGTCAAGACAACCTGATTGGTGTAGCGTGGATTGTCATAATATCCCATGGGGCATAAGGCAGTTATTTGCACAGTTACAGTGACATTGCTCAGACAGCCTAATGCTTTTTAATAATACAAACCGCCTTTAGAGCCTTCGTTGTGGAAACTAACAAGGAGCACTTTTCTAATCAGTCACATTTCAATTTCTACTGCTTCATATGTCCTTGAATGAGCACATGTCAGATTAAAAGCATTTTCGGTACACTTCTTTGAAGTTAAGGGGGAAAAAAAATGTCTGCAGGGCTCCAAGAGCCACCATATATTAAATTACAACAGTGCAACACATAATTGTAACCAGGCCTGGAATTTTATCATTTTATCATTTTTAGCAAGGCCACCTGGCCTGCAGTGGGACGTGGCAGGACATCGAGGCCATAGGATAAAATGGGTGATTTTAATTTCACCCTTCGAATCAGTTTCTAAAAGCATTAACACCTTTTTAATAACACCTGGGTCACACTGCCTGTGTGAGCAGTGTGTAAAGGCAACCTTACTGAGCTGCTGCAGCTTGTGTTCACACAGACAGCGCTGTTGCTGCAGAGCTGCCTGCGGCTTGTGTTAACAAATGAAGGGATTCTGTGGACAGACAAGTTGGCAGAGGGCTTTTATTTTGAAGGTTCTGCGGCTGAGTCAAAAAAAGATGTATATTTGTTATTATATTTCTTCATGTCTGTGACAGATAGACATCGAAACTGTTGTGAAACGTGGTAATATGTCAATGTGATAATCAAAAGACTGTTTTCACTGTGCTTGTGAAAAAGTGGGCGTGGCTCCTGTTCTCTACATGTTCCGCAGCTGAGCAGCAGCCGCGCCGCGCCAGATGAGCACTGCTCACGCTGGCAGTGTGGCTGCATTAATCTGTTAACATGGACACCAAAATAAAATAAAAAAGAGGTTTTGTGACACACATATGCTGCTCACGCAGGCAGCGTGGCCTGGGCGCTAGGCTTCTAGAGACATAAAAACAATCTTTATCAAAACAATAATTTATTACATAATGTTATTGATTGAGACTTTTAATGTTTAAAGTTTTAATGTCTCCTGGATGCAGTCTGATAAGGTTATGACTATTAATAGTGACTTTTATTGTATGGGTGTATGTGTCAGACAGACACACTGTATGAAGTTTACATATTTTATCATACAGTAGCCCATATCAAATCAAATAATACATTAACAAAACTTAATAACATTTTGAATTAATCACATTGGTTCCACAGCTGATATCGGAAATAGTTAACCAGTGAGCCATAGGTCACATCATATTTGCTGATTAAAATCCAGTCTTGTGCTCTTCACGAAGCCTATTCAACTGGCAGCCAGCTGATCCAGCTAGATCAGCCCACAGATCAGTCTGTTTACACAGAATTCAAAATTAAAACCTGGAAAAGCAAAATATCATGAACATTTTGCCACAGTAAATCCTTCAAACCAGAGGCCTCATTGCTTCTGACACCGAGAAGCTGCCAGCGGGTTTGTAAGTCATGTTTTCTTTTAAAAAATTGCTAAAATTACACCATTTATCATAGCCAGAAACTGAAAAAAATGGAAATATGCCAAATATTTACATTTCCAATGGCCCTTGGATGCATTGTGTGAGACGAATGCCTCTGTTCATTCACAGGTCATTTAAAATTTTGCCCAAGACAAACTGTTTGCACAAACTAGATTTCGTAAAAACATACGCAACTGGGAAGCTATGAATGAGACAAACAGTCACGAGAATTAAATGAAACTTTAGACAGAGGAGAGGACAAGAGAGGTCGTAAGTCAAGGTTGTAAAAACATTAATAGCAAATGTAAATTAAAATAGCAAAATAAAAGTTTTGAAAATTGTACATATTTTGTACATATATGATAAAAAAAACAGCCTGTGTCTGAACCACCGGTCCTTAGCTTTCTGAAATTAACCCTTGCACTTGGTGCTCTGCTGCTCTTCCTCACCAGATAGAATTCTGAGAGTACACTTTTATGCTCTGAAAGTGTGGTGCTCTGAATAACAAACGGTATATTCAAAAGAGCTCCAAATGTACGAATGGTCTACTTTGTGCCAGAGTGAACTCTAGCATTTGGAGGGTCTATTTACAAACTCACCTGACTGTTGACCAATCACACATATGTACTAACTTTCCATTGCAGGGGCTTGACAGGGGAGAGAAAGGCAGAGAGCGGGTCACCAAGGCCACAGTGGCTGATGGGCATACAATTTTCAGAAGGGCATCAAGGCCAGACAGAGGGGACATGAAATTCCTGCCCTGATTTTAAGATATGTTAAATAAAATATGTAGTGTTTGAATAACAAATGACACTAGTTCAGCCCCTTGCTAGCTCCTCTAACAAGTGATAGTAATGTCAGATATACTACATTTTATTCTGGTTTTACTCTAAAAATACAAAGCAACAGAGAGGCACTTACCTCTAAATCCTGTGGACTGCATTCACTTGAAACCTCCTTAAAGTTTGATTCATTAACTGCTGCTTTTACAGGGTCTCTGCAGATTTTGTGCGGCAGCAGGAGCAGTCACATTACTCATGAGGAACACCCAGCCCTGTCCTTTTGCATGGTACTGATTGATTTATTTAAAACAATAAACTCCTTCAGAGCCACTGTTCTTCAAAGTGTGATAACACTTCTCATTATCCCCGAAGTAGTTGCCATCTTTACATCCTGAGCCACTGCCCTTTAAACAATTCAGTGGAATAACATTTTCCACAAGCATAAAGGCAAGAATTACCAAAAATGGTTTCCAACACCTCCATTCATGCCTGGTGTTAATCCCATCAGTGTAAAAGGCAAGTGTGGATAATGTATCCCATCAACCAGTGAGAGACCAGTTGCTCCAGCCCAGCCATTACCACCGCTACCTGCAATCTGCAGCCATGCAAAAATGACATTGTTGCTGTCAGCATGGTGCCAAGGACATGAAGCGACAGGGAGACAGTATTTCCAGACAGCAATTGTTCTCACTCACACAGAGGGGCCAATACAGGTAGGGAATGGTGAGGCCTGAATGTGCTAACCGGCAAAGCCTTGGAGGGCACTCTGAGTGGGAAGGTGTATGTGTGCCAAGAGCCACTCGCTTTGTCTCCTTCGCTCGAGTGAGGAGTGAGCCTTAAACACAACACAATCACACCTGTGAGCTTTTCAAATCTCTGGCAGCTTAAAGCCTCTCTAGAAATCAGAGCTGAAACAACCAGGATTTCTTCTGGTAAAAGCAAGGTGTCTCTGTCGACAGCTGATAGGCAGTGTTTTGGAATGGATAACTTGAGCAATTAAACACATTTTCAAAACTGGAAATGAATATGGTGGTTTTTAAAAAGGAGCATTTCACGTCATTATTGTCTGCTCACCTTCACGGTCAGCTGTGTTTGCTAAAACATGCATCTTTTCTGCTCTCTGTTTACCAGCCACACGCCATAATGACACAGCAATTTTACAGTTTCACAGCAGAAGTGAGCATTCAATTTTTGAGCAAGCTGCTATTCTGCTAGCCTAAAGTGCTCGCTCTTTATTTTCTTTCCATAGAAGTCTTTTACTTATTAAAAAAGGGAATGCTACTAGTATCATTGCATTCACACAATTAGCTTCTCACCTCGCTCTTTGGACTTTTAAATAGCAAAACGGTTAGCATGTTTGTTGTTAGCATTTAGCTTTTAGTTTTCCATTGATTTTGGATTATTGCTGAAAATGGGCTCTGTGGCACCTACATGTTTTTTTCAGCAAGATAATGTTCACTTGTTAGCAACCGCCTTTTTCAAGACACACAAAGGCCTAAAAATTTACGAGTTGGGTATTTGCTGACATATTCTATGTCATAGAACAAACTAGAAAGTCTCCTAAGCTCATGTTTACCACAGACCTTATTTTAGGCATCGAACCAAAAACCCGTTCAAAAACAATCAACTTCAGGAGGAAGGAATCAGGAGTGCTAAAATGCTAACTCATTTCCAGGTTTTAGGACTCATTCCTGGGGCACTCCATAGTTAACACCAAATTTTTAAGCTAGCTGCTACCTTACCAGCCTTGACTTGCGTTCTTTCCACTTTCCATTTACTAAAAAATAAATGTGTTAATAGAAATAAATATACATGTAGTACTTAGTATTTTCACATAATTATCTTTGACTGTAGTGGTAAGTTCATTTGTATACCTTCTCACCCCGCTCTTTGGACTTTTAAATAGCAAAGCGGTTAGCATGTTAGTTGTTAGCATTTAGCTTTTAGTTTTACATTTTTCCATTGATTTTGGACTATTGCTGCAAACCGGCTCTGTGTCAAACTAAGGTTTATGTCACATAGCCTACATGTTTTTTTCAGCAAGATAATGTTCACTTGTCAGCAACCGCCTTTTTTAAGACACACAAAGGCTTCAAAATTTACGAGTTGGGTATTTGCTGACATATTTTATGTCATAGAAAAAAACGTGCAAATCTCTTAAGCTCATCTTAACCACAGACCTTTTTTTTAGGCATCGAACCAAAAACCCGTTCAAAAAGCCCATTGATTTCAAGAGTGGGGAACCGGGAGTGCTAAAATGCTAACTCTTTTCCAGGTTTTAGGACTCATTCCTGGGGCACTCCATAGTCAACACCAAATTTTTAAGCTAGCTGCTACCTTACCAGCCTTGACTTGTGTTCTTTCCACTTTCCATTTACTAAAAAATAAATGTGTTAATAGAAATAAATATAGGCCTACTTGTAGTACTTAGTATTTTCACATAATTATCTTTGACTGTAGTTTGCAAACCTTCTCACCCCGCTCTTTGGACTTTTAAATAGCAAAACGGTTAGCATGTTTGTTGTTAGCATTTAGCTTTTAGTTTTCCATTTTTCCATTGAACATACATACAACACACATTGAACACACATAATTATCTTCCACCATAGTGGTAAGTGTATTTAAGTACCTCATCACTTATCTCTGTATACATTTAAATGCTATGATAAAATAGTTAGCACATTTGTTGTTTGTTTTGAGTCATTAATAAGACATTTTTGGTGGTGTCACTTTAAGCCTTTCAAAACACTTTAATTAGTTAACATATATATTTTGCAATATGGAAGCTTGTCGGCCTAGCAGAAGCTAGCATGGTAGGACGTGGGGATGTTTGCCCCTCTACAATGCCCCTGAGCTAGCTGCGTGCTAACTGTGCTAAGTAGCCACTGCTCAGGAAGCAGTCAAACTTACTGCAGCATGGTCTGCTGTTTGTTAGACTTTATTATTCTGGCTAGCAGCGTTGCTGTCTTGAAGCTGGTGATAAACCTGGGGGTTGACATCCTCCTGGCCCACTCTTACGAACTGACTTAAAGCCTGTGTTGCTGCTGACTCGGCCTCCTGTTGCATTTTCCTGGTCAGTGTTCCCTGACTCATATAAATATCCACCTGTGTCTGACTCAGCCAAGTCGACACAAAGTGCATCATCATTATATAAACCTCATACATTTTCTCTCAAGTCAGTTTCACAAAATCTAGCATGGACAGGGTCCTGCCCACCAAGGACCGAGGTTAGAATAAATAAATAAGGCAAGTACTGTAATAAAAAGCTAAAAATATGGCTATGCAACTTTCTGACACCATTCAAAGTTTGTGTCTATTCCTAGTTTCTGTCCTCCAAGGTTTGTGTGTTTTGGCAGCTGGTTTAAGGTTGTTGCAATAGACCGACGGCCCTCTCCAGGCACAGGAGAATGCCTTCTTGCTTACTTTTATTCCTCAAGGCGAGCATTGTTCCCCATGACTGCATTAAATCTCAGATCCTTAGGTTTCCACAGGTCAATTCATAATTAAAAATCCTCCCCTGGCATCTGTACAAATGACGCTTGCTGAAGTGCTGTCGATGTCATTTTGATATCCGCAGGGCCAACCTTTGGCGACTACACCCAGAGGGGGTTACGCATGAACGTCCCATGTGTGGGGAATGTCCTTTTCATATCTCCATCTTCCACTGTTTTATAGTGAAAGGGATCTCATCTATATCTAGGTGATAAATGCAAGAATCAAATGTCAAACAGTGTCCAAGAATAACCATAAAGTTGCAAATTTACCATCCGGGGGGTTATTTCACAGATTGCTGGAGACCTTTAAATGCGCTGTCAAAAACAATTAATCACTTGACAGTTTAGCAGCACCAAATGGCACTGTGAGGAAGAGGTAATGGTAAATGCAACGTGGGCTGTGCCCAGTGATTA
Organism: Epinephelus moara; assembly: GCF_006386435.1. NCBI lineage: Eukaryota > Metazoa > Chordata > Actinopteri > Perciformes > Serranidae > Epinephelus > Epinephelus moara. The sequence continues at coordinate 11,611,361 of NC_065520.1, forward strand.
GGTATCCAAGGTTTATATTGATGCAAAGTGAGAAATAAAATGAACACCACCTACAAGCCAAATGCTTATAGATTTTGGCCTGGTGAGTCTCTCAATGAACTGAATGCATAAATGCGTCAGCCCAGAGTGTTTTAGGAGGCGTCTAAAAAACATTGGATCCAATGTTTATAAAGCACTGTTTGACACATAGAGCATAAGGACAAAATCTAACATTGGTATTAGGCCATGTGCAATTAAATTGTCTGTTGACTGGTGTAAAATTTAATGGATGTGTACCATCGTTTGAGCTCTTGGGTCATCATGATGTTAGTCATCATGTCTTGAAGTAATTAAGTCATCATAAAATCATTAATCATTAGTCATTATCTCACTCATAAAGTGAGTGCCTTGTTACCCATGTGGGAATGTAATGCATGATATATGTGCTGCTAGAGAAGTGATGCTGCCATACAGTATATAGTACCTGTAAGGCAATATATTATCACATACATATATTCTCTGGATATATCAAGATATTAGTTTGTAACATGGAATACCCATAGTAATATCTATATGGTGAATTTTTACGTGGTATATATGTTAACAATGTATATTTTCTATGGATAAACACAGACATACATTTTTGATATCAACATATATATTGATGGGCTTTGGGATAGATATTTCCATCCATATCCTTACCATATAGGTCTATGATAGCTGACATGTATTCCAATTATATGTGCACACCATGTTTTTTAATAGAATACAATTTATATAGGCTGTTCACATAAACGTCTTCTACAAAAAGTAATGCACACAAATTTGTCCATATCCCACGTAATGATGAGCCAATGCATTTTGGAAGGCTGCACTCACATGACCAATGTGCTGATGGGAGAAAACCAAGGAAAATATGATTGATAGTTTCCTTTAAGTAAACAAGGAAGCAGTCCCAAGCGGTCTTGGCGGATGGGTCAAAAAACCATGGACTTTCCCCCCGAAATCTATTACCATTGCTGCATTTCATTTTTTTTTGATACAGAGTAAATAGGTTATTCATTATCAGAGGTCTATGTTATCGGCATGAACCTAATGCATTCAACGTTATTGCATATCGCATGTTTTCCTGATATCGTGCAGCCCTTGGACACATGTTTTTACTCATATGTACATGTAATTCATAGATGGAAATTCAATATATGTACATATATTTCTGTGTGGGAAGGCTAGATCCCTGGGATTCATGAGACTGACACAGCTTACTGAACAGCTTTAAAGTCTCGGAGTAAATCTTCAGTAAATGAACTGTAAATCAATGGAGAATATGCAGATGTACTGTAGATCTCGTGACCTCAAATGTATGTGTGCTTTCAGAGTGAACAACACATGTGCATACATTGAGTCCATAACCAGTGTGCCTGTTTTAATTCCGCATATGAGCTGTTGTACTTGAGACCTATTAAACCCTGTTCCACTCCGATGCTAAACCAAATTAGTCGAGGTCTTGAACTTCACTCCGAGTAACGTGTTACCATTTACGTGCTCGATTAGTATTCCGTTAGAATGTAGATGCCATAATCAGAAAGAGCGGGAGCATTAACGGGGGGAATGAGGGAGAGATTCCGCGAACGTGCAAACTCTCACTCTGTGTGTACAGAGAGAACTCAGAGGCAGTGTTATAGAGGGGAGAGATAAATCTCAGCAGAGGAGCCCCTCTCCAATAATACTCACCCTCTCCCTCTCTCTGTTTTTCTCCCTCTGTTCTTTCTAAATAGAGCAATTCAATGAAATCCCACCGAGACATGAGATAAATCAATTTTCTAACACTGTATCCAACACATCTTTGCTCTTTTCTGCCACAAGCTTTTTATTGCTTTTAAAGTTTTATTTTATTTTTCGATATTGAGAGTGAATTTCCCTCATAATTAAAAGATGGTGAGAACGTTTTCTAATAGTATATAAATGAACACTGTTGGAGAGTGTCAGAGAGAGTGGAAGCATAAAATCAGGAGACGACCCAAAGTGTCCTTCCTAAACCTCCTTTTCCCTTGTAGAAAATAACTTCTATCATTGTGCTACGTCCCCCGGCCGTCTTTATTCCTCGAATACTCCAAGAATAAGATACAACAAAGAAAATGTAAAAAATGTAGAAAAGGCGCAATTGGCCTTTCTTCGCCGTCTGATGTGGTTCGGTTCTAATCATCAGAAGGCAATACAGCAATTTTGTTTCCCAGAGTGTCGAATGTCTGAGAACTGCTTGGAATGGGTGAGTGGACCTGCCAAAGAGTCTTTGGTACCCTGTCAGTTACAGTGGCTGGGGCTGCCCCGAAAGCACACAGCCTTGCCCAATGCTTTTGATTAGACCACCACATCCGGCCAGCAATTCACATGCTCGACAAAAGAGAGCTATACAGGTTCTAATCTAATAGTCAGTTGAGGATGAAGTTTGAAGAAAGAAATTGTCATTTAAAGTATAAAAAAAATCCCAACTGCTTTGGCTAGACTGTTAAGCCCTTTTGAAATTAATTTATAATTAAAAACCTCATGCCAAAAGTTGATAATAGCAACCAGTAGGAGCTTCCATTTAAGTGTGGGAGAAGTCCTTTTGAAGTGTCCACGGCAAGACAGTTGAATCAGGCCCCCATATGTTGTCCTTCGAATTTCAGGTTCAGGTTTTCTCGAACTCAGTGTGAAGCCTATTTTAAAACTGCGGGTTATGGACGTTGAGACAAAGTCAATGAAACAAGGAAAGTCAATGAAATGAAACAGCAAAACTGATCTTTATAGATTAGTTTCTCTAACCTCCCTTCATTCCATATCTGTAATTGTAACGTTATATTCATAGCACGCCCCTCTCCCTGGAGATCTATCAACAATCTTGTTTCACTCTCAGCAGTGTGAGTTTATTGCAAGAATCATTGTGCACTCTTTGAGATGACCTTAAATCTCATTTTCCAACCTCTGCTTGCTCACCTGTAAAATAATCCGCAGATACCGAGGCCGAGACCTTAAAAATAACATTGGTGGGGTATTGAATGAACATTTGCCTCTGTATATGGCGCCGCGTTCGGTTAACCTTTCCCACACTCAAGATCCTATAAAAGAAGATAGAGCATATTGTTGTTTTCTTTGTCCTTACCCTCAGATCCTCCATCTCTATTTCCCCCTCCGCCTCTCTCTCAGTAAAATGACACCCTCCTTTATTCAAGTGTGTTCTCTCATCCGTTTGCCCTTGTCAAGGCTTTCCTCTTCTTTTCCTCTCTCTCTTCTCCCGTCATCTTTTCTCTCCCTCTGACCCTTCTTTCCCTCCGGCTAACCTAACATCTTGTCATTGCCTCCCTGTACCCTGGTGCCTCTTGCATGGCTTGCATGACCGAGAAGGCCGATACATGGCGCCGACTTGATGACATGTATTGATCGTGTTAGGAAGCCCAGTCTATCAAAGTGCCTTGATCACAGACTGAACACTTGCATTCTTTCATCCAACCAGCAAATCATTTTCATACTTATGCAATGACTGCATACATGTTTTGTGACAATTTACTTCAAAGGAATAAAGTCGTATTCCACATAGACGTTTTGGCTCTTGTGCGGCCCCTTGCCGTTTTGTCAACGATGCTTCAGTGAAAGTGTGGTTAAATTTAGGCACAAAAATCACTTGGTTATGGTGAGGAAAAGATCATGTTTTGGCTTAAAACATCCACGTTAGGTGGTATAAAAGTGTTGGTGAAAACAGCCAGTATCTGTGAGTGAAACACTGCTGAGAAATGAAGCGAAGGCTCTGTAAAAACACCAGGGATCAGTGGCTCAAACACCACTGGAAAACACTGTGAAAGTTTGGTAAATTTGGGGATTGGTGGCTTAAAAGCACTGCTGACAAATGCAGTGAAGGTTCAGTAAATGTACCCTGGATCAAGTCCTGGATTTCGGACAATCAGACACGTGAACATTTCTAATCAACATAGTGCATTGCCCACTGTAACACTGTAATTGTTATTTCTGGTTTCCCTGCTGCTAACTTGATTTGTGTCCTTGCCCGTTGCCAGGCAGCCAACTCTGCATGGGTATCTATGCAATTTCTATTTTATTAACAGCATGGCTAACTTTCCGTCACATGGCTTGTGTGTTCGTGCACATGTCAGTACATAATGGCTATTGTGTTTTACCTATGTTAACTTTCTATTGCTGCTCTGCATGTCTGAATGTATTGCTAATCTGTATTTTGGTGCTCCGTGTTGCTAACTTGCTGTTTGTTGTTGATTGTTGCTTTGCATGGCTTCTGCTCTACCTTGACAATTTCTAATTGCTTTCATCAATGCTGTCTTTATGTCTTTATGTTGTCTTTGTCCTGTGAATTTTATCCTTATGTTGGTTTCAAAACATCTTGCCAAAGGACTGCAGTTGAAAATTAGCCAACTGGCTAACACTGGCACATTTACTAGAACTGTTTTTATTAATGTCCGTTGTCCTTATAAATAAATAAACATAAAAACAGGACATTTGGCTCAAACGCCGCTGAGAAATGCAGTGATGGGTCGGTTGAAAAACCCAGGACATTTGGCTCAAACCCAACTGAGAAATGCAACGAAGGGTCGGTGAAAAACCCAGGACATTTGGCTCAAATGCCACTGAGAAATACAGTGAAGGGTCACTGAAGAATGCACCGGCTCGGTAAAAATCAGTGGCTCAAATGCGTCTGGGAAACATTGCAAAGGGTCTGTAAAAACATCCACGAGAAGTGGGTCAGACGCTGCTGAGAAATGCCACAAAGGGTTGGTGGAAACACATGGGATCTATGGCTAAAACACCACTGGATTACTGACACTAACTGCAACGAATGTGCAATTTTGGAGAAATGGGTCTTTACAGCAATTGGCGTTTGTTTTTGGGATAACAGGCTGTCAGAGAAATGGGCTTTGGGTCCAGTGGGACATTTTTTGGACTGAAAGTGCTTTGGAAATTTGGGCCATCAGAACAGTGACATGGCACCGAATATTTTGAACAACCCATACAAATTCACGTATGTTTCTGTGCAGAAAAGAACGCTACATTTTCCATTTTGTGGTTAAGAAAGCAAACATACCCCTCAGTACTTCCTATTGATTAGAGTAATCATAATAATGCAATGACATTTACAGGTTTAAATTAAAATCAACAGATGGTAGAGTACAAAATCATTGTTGTCCTCCAGCGAAAAGAAACAAAAAAAGAGTTTAGGATTCAGCTACGTCTGCAAGAAACTTTTAAGTGACTTCTTTTTTAAACAAAATTTATTCTTTAGAGAAAAATCCTGCTGAAAAGAACTCATTTGCAACATTCAACCGATGTCTAAAGTATTAAGTTGAAAGATCATAGCAGCTTGCTCGCTGATTATTAAACAACTCCACTTGAATTATTGAGGTACCACCAGAGGTCATGATGGCAGACTGAATTATTCTCCGCGGTATTATCCAAATAAAAAGGGGACATTAATGCATTCGAGTCGAGCTAGATACACAGTGTCTAAATGGTCTTCACAGGGCTACAACAGCAACACTTGAAGACCTTGCGAGAGCTCTGAGCGTGGCAGAATAGTTTGCTGCCCTGGAAGTTTTAATGGGACAATTATCGGGTGCACAATCAGCAGAACAGAGAGGCAGAATATAGAAGCTCTTTGCTTAAATGTTGCTGGTTCTAATCACTTAAGTTGATGAAAAGATTTGGACACAAAAAAAGTATGATAAGGTGCACGTCAGCAAGGCTGCTAACCTCTCTTTGCCTCCGTGAAAATCCTCATTGGCTAACAGTAGATAGTCATTATAATGGAGCAGCTCCCAGGTTTAAATAAGGTAGGTTGGTGCAGAAAAGGTCTCAGCATATCTTCCCTGGACAACTAAAGGTCAAAACCTCAATGCCAACTGTCAGGTGTAAGTTCTGAAAGCTACGTTGTCTCATGGCATCACATCTTTTTTTTCCCATTTTGAAAGGTTCTCGGGTTATAAATAAGAGTGAGCTGCATCTATCAGACATATTGTGGAGGTTTATGTTACATTACGTGTAATTGCAAAGTTGTGTCATTTGCAGAGGGAAAGCAAATGACAACATTCACAAGGATGAAAGATCTTTCTAACATATAATTTTGCTTGACAGCCTTTCCCCTGGCTACAGGAACTTTTAAAGTATAGTCACTTCAGAGTCAGAGCCATAGCAGAGACAGTGTGTGGGAGAGAAATAAAAGACAAAGATGGGCAGCGGGAGAGGGGGCTGCATGGGCTTGCATCTATGTTTCTATAGCACACAGGCATGAAAACACCAAAGGAACATACCCCTAATGTACACAGCATTTATTAAAAATCACCCACACACTGTAAGATTTTAAAATCCTCGGCTGGCAGTGTGCATACAGACGCTCATTCATTTTTTATGCTGCCCTCTGTGAGCACAACTGATTTGATTCAAATTCAGAAAATCACTCTGCCGCTAGAGTCATTGTCACTCAATAAAACTGCTCGGGATTCTTTCATTTTGACCTTCTCACCAATAATCCTGGATTTACTGCTGCGAGTTGGAAAATGTATCGCCGCGGTTTACACCAAGAAGCTGGCAGTGCTCTTTAAAGATGTCGGCTCCATCTCAATATTGTTGTTTTATAGATGTGAAGGCATAGTTTTTAGCCACTGATTCTAGGATTGCCAACGTTGGTCTGCCAGTCCACCACTTCTGTTCAGACTGAAATATGTCAGAACTACAAGATAAATTGCTTTGCATTTCGTGCAAATATTCATTTTCTCCAGAGGATGAATTGGACTTACTTTTTCTCTAGCAAAATTAGCAGCAACATTTTTGACTTTTAATATCTTTACAACTGTTACGGCCGCCGCTCTTTCCACCTTCATTGTGTGTGTGTGTGTGTGTGTATGCAACACTAATTTTTCCCTCTGTGTGCCGAGCTGCCTGCACCTCCACTGGACTCAGAAGCTCCACCTCCTCTGTTCTGATTGGTGCGGCCTCTGCTGCTTCTGACTGCCCAGTCCACAGCTCACCTGGGTCCCTGATTGGTGCGGCACAGGTGCAGTGGACCAATCCCAGCCATTCAATCAAGACCGTCATCTATAAGTGCCCTGCCAGTCTGTCAGTCTGGGCGGCTGACTGTTGGTGTCAGCTCGCCTCTTTGCCTGATAACTTTGTTGTGTTGGTTAGCCCACTGATAGCATTTGTAGCTTGTCATAAGCTTTTGTAGCTTTTTGTGAACTTTTGAAGTGTGGCCAGGTTGTTAGAAATTGCTACCCTTTTGGCTGATTCCAAACATTTCCATCCACACTTAGACAATTACCTGTATAGAGACACTAGGTGCAGGGGTGCTGTTTTGTTGTTGTTTGTTTTAAAAGCTGCATTAGACAGTCAGTTTGTTTTCCCTTTTATTTTTGATTAGACAGATTGTAGATTAGACTCTGAGTGAGTCCTTCTTTTGTTATATTTGTTTTTTGAGTTAAACAGCACCCACCGGCCCTCTTCCTTGGTTTGTTCTCAGTTCTTTGTTAACCAGACTTCCTTCATTTAAGTTGCAATAAACTGCCTTACCTTTTAACATCTGGGTTTTTGTGTTGCTTCCCTTTCCCCTGCGAGCTGGGTTGTAACAACAACTTTTAGATGGATTGTCAGAAAATTTGGCACAAACACCCATGGTTCCCAGAGGATGAATTCTGGTTACTTTACTATTCTCATGTCATTTTCTGTAGCACAACCATGATGTTAAAAGTGACAACTAGCCTATTTAATGGATTTCCATGACACCTGAGACATTGATGCCCCCTCTCCAGGACTTTTCATCATGCCACCATGGCTCAGAATTGCCTTCGTTTGTGGGGCGTCGGTAGCGTAGTGGATAGTGCCGGCGCCCCATGTACAGAGGCATTGCCTTGCTGCAGCGGCCGCGGGTTCGAATCTGGCTCACGCTCCTTTGCTGCATGTCAGTCCCCACTCTCTCTCTGTCTCCCCATTTCACCCTCTGTCCTGTCAATAAAGGCAAAAAAAAGCCAATAAAAATAATCTTAAAAAAAAAAGAAAAAAGAATTGCCTCCGTTTGTGACCAAATAAATGCAAAACCAATGACATTCCTATCAGCAATAATTGTACTGTGTTGTTAGCATTTTAACATTGTCTTTGTGTGTAGCTTGCTGACATTAGCATTTAGCTTCAAGGGGAGCTATTATGCTTTTCCTTATTTTCTGTTGTATAGATGTTACAATCTGGGATGTTTAAATCAAACATTGTCAAAATTTCAAATAATAAGGTATAAGTATGTAAAAGTAGTCCCAGTGAGCAAAAACCATAGGCTTCAACTGCTTTTTCTACTTTTGCGACAGGTACATTGCTACAAGTGTTTACATTACATACATTGCTACATGTCGCTATATGCTAACATCAAGGAAAAGTGTTATATTGGTTGCCAATGTAAATAACTTTTCCCCCATTTCGGTTCATATTCCTGCTGGAATATGTCCTGTTGTCATTTATTGGTCATTTTTCATGGTAGAAAGTGCTGTTATACTTCTTTGCTGTTATTTCCCAGCTGCAGGTACAATGCTACTTGTAGCTACATGCTAACCTCAGGGAAACATGTTTTCTTGGCTGCCAATGTTGTACATTTTCCCCAAATTTGAGATAATATTCCTATTGTAACAAGTCAGACTGTGAACATTTTGGTTTAGAATATTTTATAGGTAATTTATTTCAATGTAAAAAGGGCCATTATATTTCTTTACTGTCATTCCCCTGCTGTGAGTATACTGCTACTTGTAGCTACATGCAAACTTCAGGGAAATATGTAATTTTGGTTGCAGGTGTTGTGAATTTCTGACAGATTTTGGATCACAATGCTGTTGGAACATGTCCTGTTGTGAAAATTGTGGTTTAATGGGAGACTTGGCATGGTAGAAAGTGCTGCTATACTTTGTTACAGTCATTATCTGGATGCAAGTATGCTGCTACTTGTAGCTACATGCTACTTCAGGGAAACATGTTATTTTGGTTGCAAATGTTGTAAATTTTCCCCCAATTTCAGATCATTCCTTTAAGAATATGTCTGACTATGAACATTTTGGTTTAAAAGCTTTTATTGGTAATTTTTTTCAGAGTAGAAAATGCCATTATACTTGCCCAACTGCAAGTACACTGCTACCACTGCTACTTGTAGCTACATGCTGACTTCAGGGAAATACGTAATTTTGGTTGCAGGTGTTGTTAATTTCTCACAGATACTGTTGTGAACATTGTGGTCTATAGCTTACCTATACAGGTTATTTTGCATGGTAGAAAGTGCTGCTATACTTTGTTACAGTCATTCTCCAGTACAATGCTACTTGTAGCTACATGCTAATTTCAAGGAAACATGTAATCTTGGTTGCCGATGTTGTTAGTTTCTCCCAGATTTTGGTTCGTCTTCCTGCTGGAACATGTCCTGTTGTGAATATTTTGGTTTCAAAGCATCCATTGGTGCCTTTTCACAATAGAAAGTGCCACTATAGTCCAGTACAGTCATTCCCTGTCTGCAGTGATGTTGCAGAATTGCAGAGAGTGAGGATGCAAACGATCTGGCAAATGCTGACCAATCAGAACAGACTGGGTTTTTTCAGAGTGGGGCTACTAAGTAAAAGGAAAAAAATATGCTTTTTGAGCATTAAAGCATGTAAACATTTTCTAGTGGAAACCAGACATACGAGTATGAACCTAAAATGAGCACAGTAGGTCCCCTTTAAAGCACTGCTGTGCCTCAAGCCTCAAGCATGGATGCAGTATCTTACTGTTGTTTCTTTAATGCACGTGATGCCCTGCAGCACTACCTTCCTAACTTGTTTTTCATATCTGAATGAGCAGTCTGCTAGCCGAGGTCCTCGCATCACTGAGAGTAAAAATTACAGCAACATGACACCTCCTTAATACACAGCTCATCAGGAGAATTATCGAGATGTATGTTGAGGTCTGGCTGGTTGCAGCAGTCAGGCTCACGCTCCCTTTGTTTGGGGCATCATACCATGCAGACAGTACACTATCTTTCTCCCCTCCCCGTAGAAAGCATGGCTCAATCACCCCCCTGACAAGTGCTGCCATCTCTCATTTGGACACCCGTGTTATCCAATTGGCAGTGCTCACATTACTGGCCTGCCTCCCCCCTTTTTCTGGCTGCTTGGTGCAAACCCGCTGACGCTGCACAATAGCAACTTTCTATGGGCTGCTGGACTCGTCTACAGGGGGATTTTAGCTGAGGTCCCCTCTAATCGGGCTAATTCTGAATCAGCCAGGACCATTCCAAAGGGTGTGTTCATCGTTCCGTATTAATCTTTTGGTGAACTGATGCTGAACTCTTTATCAGCAAGGAGGGAGGGTGTATAATTGCCTGCAAGAGAGGCTGGGGAGGAAAGAAGAGGCACGGCAATCCCACCTCCCTCTTTCACTATCTCGCTCATGCTCAACAAATATCCTGTCACTGTTTGGCAACACTTTTTTTCCTTACAGTGTGAAAGAGAGAAAGGTTGCCTGGACAGCGACTTGTTAATTTCAGCACCAGTCGTCAGCTATCATCGTCATCACGCTCGTCATCATCACTGTGATATCAAGCTGTATGAAAGCCTCAGTATCTGGGGCTTTCTTTTCCTGTTGTAGAAATTATGAATGCCTGATGAAAAGGAAGTCTTTCTGAGGCAAAGGCGTCCCCTGCTACAAAATACACAAAACAGACATTTAATTCAGCTTTTATCCCCTCCTGTCGCAGTTTGTATGTATGTTTAAGTTGTTTTTGTTTGCATGGTGGCCGTGCATTTGTCCTTCAAACAAAACAGAGCTCAACAAAATACTTTTGTCGTCGGCTGCCGTGTTTGGTTTGGTTATGTGTCTCCTAAAAGCCTCGCTTCAATGTAGACTGAAAAGAAGAGGGGGGGGGTGAGGTTGAGGAGAGTTCTGTGGTAACCTAAATAATTACACGCCCTGTTCTCCCAGAGTGATTAATTATATCTGCGGAAAGGGATTTCTTATTTTAGAGCCCTCCACAGACAAGGGCTGGTGGGGAGAAAGACAAGAAAAACAAAGAAGACAAAATACAAGGAGGCCCCTTATCAAACCTTTCTTGACAGATTTAGGCTGTATGCAAGACTTGCAGAGTAATATCTTTTGCTTTCTGGTCAGCTTGCAAGAGCTGCACTGAGGATGTGAAGGATTTAAAGTGAATCAATGTTTCACAGTGGACATAATTAACTGCATTTGAGGGTCTTGACAGGATATTGCGAGGAATTTTATAGCGTTGCATATAGCGTTTGGGATGGATTAGTGCTCCTCATGCCCATTACTTCACATAATTTCTTCATTTTCCTTATCTGCGTGTGCCAGAGTGGCCTTTCCGGAAGGTTTGCGAACATACATGTCTCATTTGGCTGGGAGGGTATTCCCCCCTGGCTGACTCCATGCCGTGTGATTCGCCACATTGGGAACCTGGATTTAGATTTGTTATGATGCAGCTTAATGTGGAGTTGGGAGCTAGGGGTTGGGAGGTCGCAGCAGGATGAGAAGGGTGGGGAAAATTTCTTAAGATTGAATCCTCGTTGGATTATTTTGTTTCCCATATGGACAACCCAGATTTGCATCCAGCCATTATGAACACTGTTAAATACAAAATCCATTTATAGAGTGCATGATGGCAGTGAGCGGAAGACAGAATGTTTATCGTAATGCATTGGAAAATAAGACCATGACGTCTGTCCAGGTGGGACTGAAATGAGCAGAATAACTTTGAAATTTTTGACACAGAGAAGGTGAATAGAGTTTAAATGTACTCATAGTTAGAAGGTGAAAAACAAAGACACAGCCAATCCAGATGGGAATTCACATTATTGAGTACAAAATGAACCTGACCCCCTTTAAGGTGTGTTCAGACCATATGTATAAAGATGGACAATGTGTCTTGACCCCGAACACACTGATTGGCATAAAAAAAAATATATATCAGAAAAATCGCCACTATGCTGCAGCCAGCCACCAGGGGGTGATTACGATAGTTTGGTTTCACTTTTAGGGGGCTGTCATGTCGTCTATTCTTATTATACAGTCTAAACACAAAGCAATTTTTTTGCGTGGCTTGATTATGTATCAAGTCAATGCAAAGATGCAAATAGACGTTTAATCACACTGGGCGATGCAAACAGGCGCAAATACTGTACATGTACGTGCTAGCTGTAGTGTTTCAACTTAAGTGAAAAAATGTGCGTGACGCCATGCTGAGAAAGCACTATCCGTGTTGAGATTCTCCTGACACCAAGAATCAGAAATGTGGGGCAGACTTATTGTCGCCATCTTTGGGTTCCTAGAGGTCTACGACTCGATTGAGGACTACATTGTATGTTCTGAAAATGTATTTGTTGTTTGATTCCAGCCATGGGTTACACTTTACTTTGGACCAAGTTAGCACCGATGTTAGCTTTAACTGCCTCCCCAAGTCCAAAACCACTCCAGCAGCTATATTGATGCGAGTAACGTGATGGGAAAATTTGCTTTGCGTTGGGTTTGAACACACTTTTAGAAAATTATATCCAGGCCCCCTTGGAACGCCACTTAGCGTTACTTCCAATTTTTCCCAGTGGCCACTTGAGGTATTGCAGCAAATAATTCTTAGGCGCAAAAAGCATTTTCCCAATAGATCTGTAAACTGTTGACAGGACACCTCAAACAACCTCAAATGGCAATCATGACTCTTTCTTTTATAAGTTTTTCCTTAAGGCGAGAAAAGTAATTTAAAAGTCTGCGATGTCATCACAACGTAAAGTCTACAAGCCAGGGGGGAACTTGTGGGCGGGGCCAGCAGGTGAAACACTACTGCGCATATTCAGTGCATACCCATGAGGTAAACCTGAAAGCTAGAAACTTTTTTGGCATATGCACTAAGCAAGCAGTTCCATTCGACTGAATAGGTGCCGTCTTGGGGTTTGGTGTGAAGTTATTACTTTACATCTTTGGTTAACCCTTTCAAAATGAACCTACCGAGGACCACCGTGGGAGATCATTGTTTGCATGATCCTGTTTATATCGATCTAAAATTAGAAACAGAATAGCAGCAGAAAACTAAGGCTCACGTCTTACCCATCATCAAGTCATGAACTTGTGTTGCTTTACCTTTCATACCATGCAAACATGGTATTTCAACATAATTATGCTGGTATTTCTCTGTGATGGCCACAGGTCATTGTTTGCAAAAGATATATCTATCTGAAATTAAAAACCATTATAGCTAGAGCATTTATTTTTTTTGCAACAGAAAGCTAAGGCTTTTGTCTCACTCACCATCATTATGATACATTACCTTACGGCGGTGCAAGCATTGTATTTTACGCCAAGAAATTACATCACAAAAATCAAAAATACCAATGTAGGCACTGGCAGAGCATTTCTATTGCAGAGTTCAAAGGGTTAAATCCCTTCCAGAAATACACAACTGCTCACAGATGTTACTAACTTATACTTAGCTGAAACCTGCAAGGAGCATATTTTACTGATTAATTATATTTGCATAAAAAGTAGAACTCCAATCTTTTATTTTGTACGCTGCACATCTTGTTTTACTCCTTCCCTTTAATCTACAGAATGGTGCAGTAGTAATATAATATATTCCAATATATTATGCAGAACTTTTATTCTCATTCATCAATGTGAGGGGAAGGGAGGTTACACCAGTGAGTGCAGATCACTGCTCGGTGGCACTGAGCATAGATCTCCCTCCTCTGGCTCTGCACTGATCCGCCTGGCAAAGACAAATTTAGCACCAGCCCTCCTCGGCTTTCCTAAATGGCACATAATCTCCGAGATGCTCTTAACCTTTTCATGTCTATGGGGGTCCTGGTGATGCAGTCAACCTGAACATTATGTTGTGAATCTGTCAGGGGTTGTATAACTTTCTTTATTCAGGTCTCTCCAGTATGCCAAACTGGCTCATGGTACAGAAACAATAGAGATATTCTCCTCCTGCCCAGTGGGCCATTCTGGCTCAAAGAAGGCTTACTTGACTCTTTTCTTATGCATGTGTGCTAAGGGGATGCTCATGCTGAGTATGCAGCATAAGCATGGGCCAATGTCTAGCTTAAGGTATCAAAGCTTTAGAAGATGTTCAACCCTTTTTACTTGACTGGAGCTGTATTGATTTAAAGCATGCTTTACAAGAGAACAGACTGTTTTTGACAAAAGAACCCTTCATCATCTATGAGATACTTGTCCTTTAATGCTCTCTCATCATTGCTGTAGGTTGTCGTCACTGTACCATACCACGCAGCAGAAACCTATGGAAATTACCTCTTTCTTCCACAGAATCATGACACCTCAGAGGCTGAAATGACATTTATATCAAATCCGGCAATTACTGTGAAGTCGGAAGGTTATTCATGTATATGTCAGAGAAAGAGAATGGAATGTCTCCTTAATACATTTACCCTTGTGATGTAACTGTTGCACCGAGGTGAGCTGTTGGTTTTTTGAGAGGGGAACTTACTTTCATGCACGTTGAGTCAAGCGAGCACCTGCCATTGCACGTCTTTGGTCAATTTAGGATGGTTGCTACCCACTATAAAGATTAACAGGTCATCTAGAGTGTACACATTGTTAATGGCAATCAATTCCCTCAAAGCAAAGTCACTGTGTCGTTTTTTGTGGGTCTTTTTGGGAGAGATTAGGCCACACTTTCAAGTAAATGAAGTGCTTTTGGTTATCTTGCATTTGTCCTGGCCAAAAAATGCTCCATCTGGTCTTGGTGTGGGAATTAGACGTTGCATTAGACCTTCTTTAGGGCCGTTTCATAGTCGACGCACGCAACGCGAGCAAGCGGCGCAAACAACGCGAGCAACGCACTTCCTTTCATAGTCAACACATTGAACGCAAGCGACACGGGCGACACTTGACATGCAATACATCGCTCGCACAATAGGGGGTAGCAGAGTTACCGGTACATTCCGGCTAGCTAGTACTGCTATTTCATTAGAGTGCAGGGTACTGGAACTGTCATATAAAGGGGGGTGTGCCTGTATGAGTTCGCAAAGTTTTCCTCCTCACCCGCCATATTTCATACCTGCTTCTTCTGTGAATAACATAAAGTGGTTAATTTCAAGTGCGTCACTTGCATTATCACCCCCGCTGCCAACGCGTGGTATTACATGCGTCGCTGTGTCACGTATCAAAAAAATGGACAACACATTTTCAGACGCAAGCACGCATCATGGCGGCCAATGCGCCTCGATGCATCCCAATGCGTTCGCGTCTACGTGCCTTTGCGTCGACTATGAAACGGCCCTTAGTGTCAAGCATCTTGGGGCCATTACTAGTGAGAGGTTGTCAACAGAAGCCAAATTTGACATTGAAAAGTTGTGAATGCTTCCGAGGATACATCAAAATGTAGAACTTTGACATTTGTTAACTGCTCTAACATTTTTGAAATGAAATAGCGGTAGTAGCTAGCTGCTAGTGACGCTTAAATAGCTAATGTTGCTTGACAATAGCAACAGAGTGCTGCAAGGATTAGCTTTATTTGTAGCACAGAAGTTAACATTGACATGGTTTCCTCAACAAAAATCCAATGGAATTTTCCCATTGACTTTTGGATTATTGCAGAAAATGACATCTGTGGTGAACAAAAGTTCATGATACTTTGGTTCGGCAAGATAATCTTCACAAATGCACCGCTACATAGCATAATTATACACACTTCTGTCCTTTACTTTCTATTCATCATCTTTCCTCTTCCACTTTCTCCCTGGTGCACCAGGCCGCTTGCATTTTTTATCATTAATGAGTAAGACAAAAGGCTGCTGTTTATCTTTCACCATTTGATGTTGCTCTTCACCTGTTCCGGTCTACAGACAAACTTATGCGCCCGCAGCATACCCATCCCACGCACACCGATCTTTTTTACCCCTTGGATACTGATGTTGATCTGCTTGTTTTAAAAAGAAATGCTCTGTGCTGCCTGTGGTTTAAAGTCTTGTGCCGACACTTGGGTGGGCGGTGCACCACAAGACGGATGGATCTTTTTTTCCTTTTTGTTCTTTCTTAGCATAGCATAGCACATAGTGGTGCTCTAGGTCAGTGGTTTTCAACCAGGGGTCCAGGGATCCCCAGGGGTCCTAGTGGGAGTCCCAGGGGGTACCCAGAAAAAAATTCACTATTGAAGTGAGCACAATGTGATTAAGAGTCATAACAGTGACTATTCTGATCATGGGTTTCACTTCCTTTATGGTTATTTCGTCAGCCCCATAGTTGATAGCGACAGACTTCTCATCTTAATGATATCTAACAACCAAAATCTTGGTCCCTGAAGCGAAATCTTACCAAATGGGGGTCAGTGACCTTAAGTATATCCATTTCAGGCTCCTTGACATTAAAAAGATTGGGGACTCATGCTCTCTGCAACCACCTATAAGGCCAATGCCAAGAGCCGGCCCTAACTTGTACTGCTGCATTCCCAACTAATTTCCGATTGATTGATTGATTGATTATGTAATGCAAACAAGAATACAGTTGAAATCTAGTCTCATCTGAGAGTCTTGCTACCATGCATTTGTTTTCCTATCGGGGACAAGTAAATGAAGCTAATTAAAGAATGTGCCTTTAACACAGTCAGCCAGATAGTTTAAAGGCATCAAGACATATACAGCTGATATGTCTACATATGTGTTATGAGAAACTAAAGTACCTTAATTATCCATGTCAAGCTTCCAACCTTTTGAATGATGAAAGAATAGTGAGTAAGAAATCACTTTGGTCAATTTTCTATTAACTACAGACCAGATAAGACTGATTATTTATGTGCTGGCCAACAATTTGGAAAGCTCTTGAAAATAACTTCAACCAATCAGTGAGTGACGTCTTATAGTCTCATAAAAATATGTTTTAGCGATATATATGTCAGATGATTGGCTGTTCTTGCAATTCCAGGCCTCTGTGATACAAAGAAATTCCCATTTGGGGGGAATTATTCAGTTTCATTGGCTTTAATATAAGTGAATATTGCTCATTTTGGCCCTCGAGTCCTGGAAATGATAGACTAGCTTCTGAGCAGGAAAGTGAAGGTAGAATGATATAAGATATTCAATCCCTTTTTTAGAATGAAGGGTGATGGGGTTCAAGCAAAAGAGAAAGAGATTCAGATGAAGTGCATAAAAAAGAGATGGAAAGAAGGCTCGGGGCTTGGTTAGGGCAATGGAAAGATAAGGAAGTATGATATGTACATTTCAATGAAATGGGGCTTAACCAGTTGAGAATTTATACTGAAGCACGGCATCATGGGATTGCTTCTAAAGAGGTTGCAAAGTGTTCATACAGTCGTCTCAGAGGTTTTCAAACCTGGTAGAAACTGAACCTGAAAATGGAGGCAGAGAAGTTGCTTTACTCCATTTCATTTATAAGGAACTTTGTCAAACACCAAACTGAGTGGATTTCATGTGTTTAGTTAAATATTTGTCTGACATCACTTGCTAAATGGGACACAGTTTGGGATCCTGTTAAGATCCTCTGGATTCCAAATTGCATACTTTTGCTTTTTAATTAAAAATTCGCACAAAGCACTGCCAAGGATATATGAACAAGAGGGCTAATTTTATTTCTGAAGCTTCGGGAAATTAGGCAAACTAGACTGAAGAATACATGACTACAATATGAGAATTTTTTTTTTTATGCATACAGAATATTTATGTTTCCCTATAATTTGTATTTTTGGTCTCACACCTGTGTACATGGAAATTGATGGTCTGCCTGGTAGGCCCATTTGGGCTTGGCATCTATTGATGCAAGATACACTGATATCAGACTACAGACCTCCATCTGAATAGATGTTTGTTGTTGAACATAGTTTGGTCCAACTTACATTTAGCTGTTTATCTGTACATATTTTCCATGATAATGTCTTGATGGTCAATTTGAGATTTTACCAGCAGTCAGGTAAGTAATTTGAAAATCTACCGTGCAGCAGTAAGAAGCTAAGTGTATCTTTGCTAAATGATGATCACAATAAAACCAAAAATCATCTCTGTTTGAGGTTACAGTTGGGTGTGAGGTCTCTTGTAGGTTTAATCTTGGGGTTAAGGCAAAGATTAAGTTAGGTTCTGGTTTTGCTAGCTTATCCAAAACAAGCTGAGACAACCCATCACACTATATTACCCCTTTTCCACCAAATTAGCTCAGCTCCTTGAACTGGCTCTGTGCTATTTAGTGAACCAGCCTGGGTTTCAACCTGTTTTGATTGGAGCCATTGTCATGGGCGGATGGGCATTACACAATGCACAACGGATCAAAACAATAGTAGCAAAATTGTCTAATTCTATTGATTGCCAGCTAACCTTTGTTCTGTTAGGACAGAACGCAAAAGACAAGCATAGATCAATTATTAATGAGACCACTGCAAACTCTTTGACAAATTCTCACTTGACTTCTCCATTGTTGCCTTCTATATCCTCATGGTTGAAATGCTCTGAACAGTTAAAAATTAGGTATAGGAACCAGAACAGAACTGGTCCATGTTGGTGGAAAAGAGCTATTTTTGTGTGTCCCATGGTGAAATACCACGTTTTAAAGGAGTCCTGATCAGTGCCAGAACTAGCACATTTGGCATCCTAGCCAAGGTTCTGTTTTGGTTTCTGGCTGGACCTCAAAGCAGAGACAGACACAGGTGTATGAAAACATAAGAGTTTATTGCCGAAGGATAGTGATGGTGAACTCGAAGCTTCATGAAGCATTGAACCATTTTGACACACCTGCTTCAAGAATGAGACACTGCTTCGAAGCATTTCATACAGTCAGAAGAGTGACATCTGCTGGCTGTGTGTCAGAACTGCATCTAAGTGGAAGACATGGGAAAGCCGCAAGACTGCCTGTAACGAGGCCTCGCTCCCGGTAGTCACATGATCGAAACACTGCCTCGGAACACTTGCGCTTCAAAAGATCGACACTATGTCGAGCAAACTGGCTTGAGCGTAACATCACTACCGAAGGCAAAACAAAAATGCAGGCAGTGGAAGCAGGGTGCTGGCTGGCGAGGAGGTTGTCCACCAGTGTAGAGAGCCGGATCGCTGGAGATGACTCGAGGGCTGAGCACATGGAAAACAGGGCAAAAACACAAGTGAGCACAAAACCACAAGGAAGAAATCACCAAACATTGATGGAATTGTCTGGCAGAGTAGTGGAGTGAAGACCGGGTAAATGCAGACAGGTTGATGAGCTGAGTAGAAACAGGGGTGCCTCGTCAGCTGCAGTGCAAAAAGCCAGTCACGCCCCCTGACACACACAAGCCTGGCAGGAACAGACACAGAAAATCCATCCAAAAACCAAAGAGATCCAATGACAAGTCAACAACTTGTCAACAATCAGCAATCAGCTAAATACCACAGTAAAAGAACACAGTGGGTGCAATTTTTTTTCTTCTTTTGCCCTTTTAGTTTCTCTTACTCCAATGCTCTGCACATACAATCCACTCCACCATACACATTAATTCTCTAGCATCCTCTGACCGTGATGATCACTCATTGACGAACGCATTAAGGTCAACTGCGGTGGATTAATTTACCTTAGCTACCTTCGCTGAAGGTGAATTAAGGTGGCCAGGACTAGAGGTGATACATCAACTACAGAGCGACCATTGGATCCGTTTTTATTTATGTTAGATCTAGATCGGCCTAGGTGGCTTCTTTTGTTGTCTATAGCAAAATTCCTCATCGGTCCCTGTAGCTCAACAGCAACCAACAAAACAGCAAAGTCGAAGCCAATACAATTAATGACTGCATTAAAACAGTATTTCTTTCCAGCAGTGGCTATCCAGTACTGATGCAATTACTGCCGTGGAGAAGACCAGAATTGATGTCATATTTTGAAGGCTATTGAAATTGGTATCAGTATTGGTATTATAATTTTTTTAAACAATACCCGCCCTAGTTTATATACAGTATATACATAAATCCATACTATTAATTAATACTGCAAATACTGCTATTGTGCAATAATGATGAAGTCACTCAGTAAAAAAAAAAAGACCTGTGCATATAGACCTATCCCAAACATGCTCAAGATTCCGAACTAGGGGGATAAATGCTTTTCTACTTATCCACACTCCACAGCTTTGTGATGCAACACCTCAGTCAGCTCAATGGAGAAACTCGGGAGTGAGTCAGACATGTGCGCAGACTGTGAACCAGACCCTGGAGAGTGTTGTGAAATAAATGTGCGAGATAAAACACAGAATTGAAATTTTACAATAACTGGGGGTCAAGCAGGGCACGCTTTGTTGGCAGAACAAAAAAAAAAAAAAAAAAGTTAGAGCACCTGAAATTTAAAAAAAGAACTTTTCTTTCATTTCGTCTCTCTCCTCCTCAGCTGATATGACTGAATGAAAACCCGTCAGCAGCTCTTGGAATAACACAAAGCCACACAGCTTTATTCATGACATGAATGCGTAATAATCGTATTATTATTTATTTATTTATTGTCCCATTTCAGCTTTTAAAGTGCATTTTCCCCCCATAAATGCTGGTGGCCTTGAGATGCCATTGCCGTTAACATTTTGTTAATATCGTCCATCACTTCTGGCATCCTGAGGAAAAAAAAAAAAGTTTATCTTGGCAAGTGCACTCCGTGGAGGGACTCTTTCTCTCTCACATCCTCAAAGAAAAGATTTTTTTTTTATTTGCCTCCTACCTTTGAATTTTCCACCAAGGCCTCGAATGCCAAAGGAACACTTTTAATTCATCAGCGGGGGGACACTGAAGGCTGTTCTGGATCATTGGACAGACAGCGACTGAAGTCTGAAAGACAGAGAGAGAGAGGGAGAGAGTGAGGAGCGAGAGGCGGAGAAAGGGAGTGACTTGGTAATTTAAAAAGTCTCCCTCATAGAACGAATAAAGGACTTTGCAAACAGTAGAGTAGAAAGACCTCCACCATTTAATTATCAAGTAATTGTAAAGTCCATAACAACGGAGACCTGAAAGCAGGAGACAAGGGAAGAGGGACGGCTCCATGAAAATGTAATTAGCTGAATATCATTTCTCCTCACTCTCAGCCACTGTAGAATTTAAGGGGACAAAGAAAGAAAAACACAGACAAGTTCCTTTTAAGATAAAACTAAACGCGGTGTCACCGTTTAGATCTTCAGTGACTTGGATCAATATGTAATTACCTCTGGGAGGAAGAAACACCTTCTCTTCCCATCTTTTTACTCTCTCTTTAACCCCTCTTTATTTCCAGGGAGGGAAACAAAACGGCAGTGATAGAGACTGACGGTGTGTCCGAACTTGGCAACACGTGTATTACCATTTTTTTTCCTATTTCAATTAAGAAAAATAGCACGGGCACTATTTAGCTTTTTTTTTTATTGGTGGCACTTTTGCCTATAACTCAGGTGGATAACAGTGATGGCCTGCAGGGAAGGTTGAAAAATGAAGCTTGTGAACGGATGGGTCACTAGTCGTACTTCACCTATTGGAACAGATAGAGTTGGAGGTGGAGGAGCGTGCCCTCTGCTCAGCTTCAGCAGCAACGCCGCTGCCCCGCAGCACATCACTTATCCTCCTACCAACACATCCTATTCAAGGCAAAGGACTTTTGCTACTGCAGGGGTGGAGTTACTGCCATAGTCAATGTTAACAACACACAAACTGAACTACTTGGTAATGTTGTAAAGTGTGCCATTTCCATGCAAGTCTAAATGGTTTAGAGGACAGAGCTTTAAGAAGATTAGGTGGGCAATTACATTTGCTCCTTAGCAAAGCCATATACGTAGTACTATATACTAGTCCATACCCATCGGTAGCTTTGTCACCTTCTACCTGTGCCAATCCTCAATGCCTATGTGCAGTTTCACATAGATTGACCACGTCAGTGAGTAGAAAAAGGTGGGACAGACAGAATGACACACTGACAGTTTATGTGATTATGTACAGCATACCATACCATGACTTAGTCATTCCAAAAATTAGAAAAAAAACAACAACTTTCAGCCACAGGGGGAGCCACAGTGATCGGTCGCATTTTAGCCATTTTTAAGCATTTTTCTGTTGTTATAGCGCCACCCAGTTGCCAATTAGAGTTAAATTTCTCCAGTCACCTTGAGGCGTCCTGTTCTACATATCTACCAAGTTCAGTAAAAATCCATATGGTGGTTAGGTCTAGATAAGAAATGAGCTCTCTAGCGCCCCC